>NW_027361674.1:5417500-5735000 GCF_039654945.1 Dendrobates tinctorius
CCTCCAGTCACACAGTCTCGTTATCTCCTGTGAGCCGGCCGCCTGGTGCCAGCAGTCGTGGTATCGTATCCCCTGGGGCTTGCTCCTGACACTCCCTGTATAGGGGGTGGTCCTCACTAGGCTAGCTCGCCCTGGGAGGGTTGGTGCCGCGACCCAGAGGGTCCACTCCAAGAGTCGCTAACACTCTAACAGTTTTCAGTTCCTCCCCACACTTCATCTGTGGCAATAATCCCCTGCATCGGTTTTCAGTTCCTCCTCACGCTTTGTCTCTGGCACTGGTCCCCTGCACCTGTTTTCAGTTCATCCCTACACTTTGTCTGTGGCACTGGTCACCTGCACCGTTTTCAGTTCCTAATCTTGCTTCATCTCTGGTACTGGTACCCTGAAACAGGTTTCAGTTTCTCCCCCATTCTTCATCTCTGGTACTGAGGCCAGTGATTAAATTCCCTTGTGAATGTGTGACACTAATTACTGGCTTCAAAACACCTAAGACAGAAAAGGAGGTGGTGTAGCACAGGAGAGGGAATAGTATGGATGAATATCATATATTTTAATATTTTAACCTCTTTCTGTAACTAAAAAGAGCAAATTGATTTGTGCAAATAAAATGCTAAAAAATCAGATTTGCTAGAATGCAAAATTTGTGGCGATATCATAACAAATTTAATTTCTCATTGATTGGCTAATTTATAATATTAACTCATCGATGCTGCTGCAGCTTGGCAATGTTGTTCCATTCTCAATGGTGGTGCTGACAGTGGAGGTTACACTTTGGCTGGGGATACTGAGTGGTACATGTACTTCCCAGCTGGCATGATTAACGGGATGTAGGCCAATCAGACTGACAAATCACAAGGACAAGTTCAGAGGTCACCGGAAGTCATGGTGATCAATTTAGCTCTTTGCTTCATCTGCCATTACTAAGACTCTGGTTTACCATACAGTATATAGGATAAAACTGTCTTTGCCCCTATTTCATTGCTCTTGTTTTGTCCATGGATGCTACTGTCATTGACCCATGGAGCACCTGACCACTTTCTCTGCTGAATGTTTCTGCCTGACCTCCAGATTCACTTGACTATAATGTTGGTTGCACTGTTGCCCTTATCCCCATCTCTTTGTTACTGACCCTCCATATTAATGCTTATCTCATCAACTCAATCCACCATCAAGGAGCAGCTACTCTGTGGACACAACCCAGGGGCCCCATCAGGGAAGACCAGATCCCTAAAATAACCTGCTAAATTGAATCACTTTAGAGAGTCTGTCCTGTCCATAGTTGACCAATTCCAGATCCAAGGAATGTATATGGTGTCAACAAGCCACCCTGCCTTCAGCAAACTGAATCTTTACCCTGAGTGAAGGAAAGCTTATAAAATCACCAGTGTAAACCCTGTTTTTGTCAAACATGTACAACAAAGCATCTCTGTATTGTGAGGACCTTATCCCTCTTATCTCCGCCTCCTAGATCCTTGTGATTGGCACAGATGTGACGATCGAGAATACCAACAGACATGATTGATTTTTCGGATCTGTCAATACCATATTCGAACATATTATCAAATGTTCAGAATCTACTATAAAAGTATTTTTGATATTCTTTCTGGACTTAGAAGAAATATACCATGTTTGCAGTGCTTTTAATTGAACCCTAAGGCATTTTTCTAAGATGACAATATTAGCATACTGCAAGTATTCGGATGTTTTATTTTATTATATGGAAAAATAGTCTTTTGGGAGGAATCTCAGGAATATTTGAGTTTTAACCATAAAGGAAAGGAACATCTCCAGTATGTGTTTAAAATAAATTAAAAAATAATAATAGAGAATAGAAGGACAATTAAATCTTAATGATTTGGATAAAATTTGTAGTCTCATAAGACGTATCATCACAGCCAACAGGAAGACTTCTTATGCTCTCATCATAAGTATTCCCTCTTGGGAAGAAGAACATTACAAGGGGGCACATTAGACAAGTTTATGCAGAAATACATTGAGAAAAATAATTGTAGTAAGCATTGTACATGAGTGTAATTTGTGATCCCTTGATTATGATGAGGGTAAAAGTTTTTTCCATTGTCCTAGTCACTTTGATACTGACCCACTATTTTAGTACTTATCTCCTCAACTCAAGCCACCATCCAGGAGGTACTCTGTGGACACAACTCAGAGGCCCCTTCAGGAAATACCAGATCCCTAAAATAAACCTATTAAGTTGATTTGCTGTAGCAAGTTTATGCAAAAATACTTTGAAAAAAGTAATTGTAGGAAGCATAGTATATAAGCATAATATGTGAGTTAAAGGTGTTTTCTCATCTTGATAAATGGGTAAAATTCTAAAATGTATGTTAAAACAAGCAACTTTACAATTTACCTCTTATTAAAAATCCTCTAAATTCTTGAGATTGGAAGGATTTTTAATTTGATAGTTTACTGCTCGATGTCTATATTACAGGCCACTTATGCTGTCACACTCAGATTGGGAGAGCATTGGCCAGTTTGAACACTGCGGTCTGATCTTGATCCGATTTATACGGCGGTCTGACTGTGCCTTAAGGATTGTTATTTTCGATCAAGAGACCCGCATAGTAGTCCATATACAGTTTGCAAAATGCGGGAGTCTGAACCCAGACCAATGAGCAGATTAATCAAAGTGTTTACGCCAGTGTAAAACTTTGATAAATTGTTACTTCTCATTGTGCAAACGTTAGTTAGTTTTGGTTATTTCATGCCAGTCCCTGCTAATTCCTTCAAAAAGAGAAAAGAATGGGCTGGAAGGGGTGTGGCATTGCCAGTCTTGAGGTGCACAGAGGTGCACACCACAGAGAAGATGTGCAAAATTGGTTAAGTGTTGTGTTTCTCTTAATGAATTCAGCACTTCTTACCCCATCATGCCTTTTCATTAAGACTGGCATGTACAGTACATCGGCCTCTATGTGTTCAATTCCTGTGCAGTGCCACTGTAAACGTGCTCAGGGTGATAGCTGTAGGCGAGTGTCAAGACTCCGACACCACGACATCTTTCTTTGGGTTACAGTACAGGGGCATGTCTGCAAACAAACATTTCCAGCAGCATAGTTGGTGAAATTTCTCACTCACAGAGTTTGGGACTTTCAAGCTTCCTAGACAGCTATGACTCTTCAGCTGCTCTGTCCTAATTTTTCTAACTTCAACTCACTTTTGGGAACAACATAAACGAAGCATCTGTTGCAAACTCATTTACTGTATGTGCCATCAGCCTCGCAAACTTGCCTCTTCTTAGACCCATGTAGGATGCTAGCAGGTGCGTAGGATGCAGTGACGAGCAGGAGGCAGAGCAAGAGTTAACAGGAGTTTCTTATATATATATATATGAAAAGTGGATAAAAGGACTAAGAATGCTCTTTCCACGCAGGGAGTTGGTATACACAGCATGCACAGTAGTGCCGTGAGGACAGATAGGTTGGTGAACACTATAAGACGGTAACGGGCTGTCCTCAGCTGTAAACAGCAGAAAAACACAAAAACAAATGGCGGGTAATCGCGTAAGATTCAACTTATCAGTCTCTGTCGTCTGGAGGGAAGTGGTTGGAAGATCACACGATGGCACCGCGGTCGACGCGTCATGACGAGAAAGCGGTCCTGAATTTACTGGAGGCACAGTCTCTTTGCGGAGGCGAAGAGTTCTGAATCATTCCGTGGTCCACTCTGTGTCTGGGTACTTGTAGCTGCTGTTTCAGGGAAGGAGGAATCCGGTATCAAGGCCGCAGCCGCGGCTGTGGCTATGGAGTCTCTCACAGGAGCTGTGCTGCACAGGCTGTCAGCGGTAAGCGTCGCACAGTCATGTCAGGGATCCTTGCCTGTGGTCGTGTCTGGGCGTTGTTCCCCTGGGGTATGCAGTCACTAATGCTGACGCTTGGCGCAGGGAAGGGTGCACTGGAACGCGGTCTGCAGTCTGCTAGGTTTACCACAGGGAGGGAGCTAACCTTCACCTGCAGTCCCTTCTGTCTTCCCGCAAAAAGCCCCTTTTTCTCGCGCTCAGCCCCTTTTATCCCAGACCTGCCCTTAGCAGCAGGGGTTACAGGTCTGTCCCGGTCAGAAACCCCATCCCCCTACAACATTAGTGACAGTCCTGATGGTTCTGACCCAGAGACACTTATCTTTACTGTTCTGGTCCTTCCTCCCACATTCTTCCACTCTTTTCGCTTGCCATTCCACGGGTGAGGATTTGCGGCGAGGGTTAGGAAACTTTCATCTTCTCTGGATTCATCTCTGCCATATGAATTGATCCTGTTCATAACGTTCGGGGGGTTAGCTGGGAGGAGTAGTGGAGTCCTCTGGGGAGGTGGAATCCTGTTGTCTGGTGGGGAATCCGGAGGTGGACTCTTCTGGAGGGTCGCCACTCAATGTGGGGATGTCCTCTTCTTCTAAAGCTGCTGGAGTCGGCTCTGGAGTCTTGGGAACTTCCTCTGGTTGTTCCAAGTCTTTGGACAAGCAGGGCCGTAACATATTCCGGTGCACAATCCGAGAAGCATGGCTCCCTTCCTTCTCAGACTGAATTTCATAGACAGGTCCCTCAGAGCTGACTCGCCGCTTCACACGATAAGGTTCCTTCTCCCAATTATGTTCCAGTTTATTTTGAGGACGTTTATCTCTCACTAGAACATGATCTCCTACTTGATGCTCAACTGCCCGAGATGGGGACCTGTCTGAATGCTCTAGCTTCCATAATCTCATCTGCACCAGCCGGTGCGGAGTTTGTAAATGGTGATGGTGTTCTTGGACCTAAGAAGAGACCCCCGTTCCTGGACATTTCTCTTCAGGATTTAACTCCAGCTCAGTGTTCCCTTTTCCTTCACGACCAAACAGTAGTGAGTAGGGGGTATAGCCAGTAATTTGATGCACTCTATTACTGTACACCCAGACCAATTCGGAGACATATTCAGGCCAACGGGCTTTTCGGTCTTCTTCCAGGGTTCATAACATTTGAGTCAGGGTTTGGTTGAACCTCTCACAAGCTCAATTCCCCAGCTGTAATACGATGTGGTCCGAGATTTGTCTATGCCATACAGGTGGTGCAGCTCTTCCATTACCTTCCCCAAGAAGCAAGAGCATTGATCCAAATGAATCTGCTTGGGGCAGCCGTAGATTTGAATGAAGTTCTTGTAGATGGCGAAGTAGGGGACTCTACAGTTTGATCACGAGTGGGAATCACCATGGCAAACTTTGTCAAGTGGTCAGTCATCACTAGACAATGCTCGTACCCCTGGTGAGCTGGCCCAATGATGAGATAATCTATCATCAAGAGTTCCAGGGGGCGGTGGTCACTATAGTTTGGATGGGAGCTCTTTGCTCAGGTGACTTAACCAGCTAACACTGCTGACACTTCCTGCAGGACTCCTCAACTTCTGCCCACAGCCAAGGGTGGTAAATGAAGCACTGTAACCACCAGAAAGCTTTCTCTTGGCCAAAGTGCGCTCTATTTTCATGTGCTTCACGGGCAATTTCAAGTAGCAGAGTTTCTGGTGCCACGACCTGCCATGCGGCAGCCAGCTGCGTCTGGAGCTGTATTTTCCGATAGAATAACCCATTCTTCATCTGCAGACACTCCCACTGGCGGATGATCTGTAGAGTTCCGGGAGAAAGAGTGCCCCTCTGGGCCGTACTGGGAAGTCTTCCCTGGGTTACACACTGTCTCAGTAGGGCGAGCTCCTCATTCTCCTGTTGTAACCGGACCTATTCATCCCTAGACCGCCCCAGGATGCCTTCCGTTGACTTCACTCGAAGTTGTTCCTGCATTGCCACGACCGTCCTGGCGGGCTCCGAGAAATGGGGAATCTCCTCATCTTCCAATTCCTTGTCTCTGTTCAGTCCAGGGGCAGCATGATGGATTCTGGAGAGAGCCTCGGCATGTTCATTCTCTGCTCCTCTCTTGTAGGCGATTTATATTTGTACTTCGCCATCTTGGCCACCCACCGCTGTTCTAGAGACCCCAATTTGGCATTTTCCAGATGTGCCAACAGGTTGTTGTCTGTGTGTACTAAGACTTCGGAGCCTGACAAATATTCCGCGAATCTCTAACTCATAGCCTACACCAACGCGAGCAGCTCCAACTTAAAGCACCTGTAGTTGTTGGGATTACGTTAAGAATTGTGAAGGGACTGGCTAGCATACGCGATCACCCTCTCTCTTCTGCCCTGCACCTGAGACAACACAGCTCCTACTCCGTGCAGACTTCCGTCAGTGTGGAGAATAACGGCTGAGAAAAATTTGCATAAGCCAGTACGGGGGCTTCGGTTAACGCCTTCTTGAGGTCTTGAAAGCCTTCTCCTGAAGTTCTTGCCAGTAGATCTTCCAACCCTTTGCACTGGATGGTGCTC
Source organism: Dendrobates tinctorius (assembly GCF_039654945.1). NCBI lineage: Eukaryota > Metazoa > Chordata > Amphibia > Anura > Dendrobatidae > Dendrobates > Dendrobates tinctorius. The sequence continues at coordinate 5,423,860 of NW_027361674.1, forward strand.
CTTTCAACAAGTCCTGCAGTGGTCTGGCTCAACGAGCAAAGTTCTTCACAAATTGACGGTAGTACCCTGCCAGGCCCAAAAATGCTCGAATATCCTTCACTGTTTCTGGTGTAGACCAATCCTGGATTATTGCGATCTTTTCCCAAGATGGCCTCACGCCTTCTGCCGATACTACATGCCCCAGGTACTCAATCTGGGTACGGAATAGATGACAATTTTGTGGCTTTACTTTCAATTCGTGTTTCTGGAGATGGCTGAGTACCTGCTCTAGGCACCATAGAAATTCCTCAAACGAAGCTGTGTAAACAATGATATTGTCCAAGTAGATCAAAGTAGCTTCGAAGTTCAGGTTGCCCAGACACCTCTCCATCAGCCGTTGAAAGGTACCGGGGGCATTGGCCAAGCCGAAGGGCATCCGATTGAACTCGAACAACCCCATGGGTAGTATGAAAGCCATCTTTGCTCGATCTTGTTCTGACATAGGTACCTGCCAGTACCCACTGGCCAGATCCAATGTGGAGAAATACTTTGCTTTTCTTCACTCGGACAGTATGGGGAAGTGGATATGAATCCCTTACGGTACAGGCATTTAGCTTCCTGTAGTCCACACAGAAACGCAGAGTCCCGTCCTTCTTTTTTACCAAAACGATTGGGGGGGCCCAGGGGCTCTGACTTTCTCAAATGACACCCTTTTGCAACATCTGGCTCAACATCGTCTTTACCTCCTGATACAGCTGTGGTGGTATTTTCCGTTAACGCTCCCTAATGGGTGCCGTGTCTCCAGTGGTAATGGCTGCAGTGTAGCCAAAATCATCCTCATGACGGGCAAACACTTCCCTATATCGTCCCCAGAGAGTCTTCACCTGCTGTACCTGAGACTGAGTGAGCTCAGAGAGCTCAGTCCGCATTTGCCATCAGGATTCTTTGCCCCTCTTGGGTACGTTAGGGCTCTGAAGCCATGGTTGAATTCACTGACACCGTCCAGGGGTCCCCCTGACAAATCTACAGCTGCAGCTCCTGAGAGGGCAGAATGTCTTCAAGCAATCCTACTACCTTGGCCACTTCACTTCGGGGCCACACGGTGATGTCTTGATCTTCTAGGTTTACGCACCGTATGGGCACAGTACCGTCTCTTACTGTAGCCAGGGAGTGAGCTACTAGGAATCCTGAGGATAACTGCTCCGAGAAGGAAGGCTCGACCTGTATCTCCACCCCTTCCAAGGGAATACGGGCCCGCATGGGCAGGAAGACTATTGTTTGTCCGGGTGGTAACATGAGCTTCGCTGACGAGGGTGCAATCACTTTCTCTAGCACTTCCCCCTCTCGGCATGTCTCCTGGGCTTGAACCACCCATACCAACTGCTGAAATATCCTTCTCTGAGGGGTGTGGGAGCTCCATTGCTTCAGGGTTTCTTGTGAGGGCTCATTGAAGAGGAGGCTACCGAATTCCTGTAGAGCATTCATCCCCAGCGTGACGGTGTGTCCGCTACTCGCCTCCTCCTGAGTCAGCACCACACCCCTCCATGCTAGGTCTTTACCACAGAGGGAAATCTGCATCCATGCAACCCCTGCGACTATGATAGATAACTGATTGGCAGCCAGCAATTTATTACAGGTCCCCATTTGGGCCTCATCGCTTCAGGGAAGTGCTGCCGGAAATAGGCTGCAGGCATGGTAGTCACTTGGGATCCTATGTCCACCAGACAATGCACGGCACGACCTTCAAATTCCGCCCAGACCAATGGGCATGTGGATACTAAATTTGGGGAACTTCCACTACTCCCCCATAGCTGTTCTGTCTTACTGCACTCCTTGCCACTGTCGTCACCGTCTGAATGGGAGTCACCACCACCTGACCGGTCCTCCTGTAAGCAGCGGTCCCCATTTTTAACAGTGTCAAACCCCATTCCCGGAGCGTCCCCGTATTCAACGGTCACACATTCTGGTAGGACTACCAGCGTCATGCTACCGTCACCTTGTGGCGCACTATCATTACTCTGGGTTCAAGCTTCTGTCTGCCAAAGGTTGTCCTCCGCCCTAGTGGTGGCTAACGGTGACAACATGTCACAGTCACCCCCCGGCGCCTGTGTCACACCCCACAGTATGGTAAACCCACAAATTGCATTCTGATCGGGTGTCAGCTCCACTATCCGTCACACTGTGGTACCCGTCAGGTGACTTCTGGTCAGTAAGTTCCTCCTGTCACCCCTGCGTCTGACTTGTCAATTTTAGGAGGTATTACCACCTTAAGGTAAGCAACCCTCTCAGCTAAGAGCCCTCCATCCTCCTGCTGTAGAGCCACTCCCCTCTCCCACAAGTCAGAGAACAGCTCAGAGTCCTGGCCTATGACTACCGAACAACATAAATTAGGGACTATAACGACATCCTGTCCGGTACTGTCCCAGATTGTCTCAAGGATTACCCTGGCCACTGGATAGTCCATAGTGCTCCCATGAACGCAAGTGACTCCGACCTTCCTATTGGGCATTACAAATCCCTGGGGCGCCGCCCTCACCAAAGTCACCGGGGTCCCAGACTCGACCAGTCCGTACATTTCTGTCTCGTTCATCTGCAGGGCACACGTTCGTGGCTTCTTGCCAGGTGGGTAGTTTAAATAGCAGACTGGACACACATAGTACGCTTGTCCCTGGCAACCGTCTGTCTGTGCCACCCCTTTAACTTCAGGAAGCTCCACCCCCTTTTGGGTAACCACCATTCCCTGGGTCTCCACCCTTTTTTGGGCAACTACTCCCTTTTGGGATACCGCCCTTTTTGGGACTCCACCCCTTTTTGGACACTTACTCCCTTTTGGGATACCACCCCCTTTTGGGACACCACCCCTTTTTGGGCACTTACTCCCTTTTGGGATACCACCCCCTTTTGGGACACCACCCCTTTTTGGGCAACTAGTCCCTTTTGGGATACTGCCCCATTTTGGGACTCCCCCCCTTTTTGGGCAACCATCGCCGTTTGGGTTACTGCCCCCCTTTTTGGGACACCACCCCGTTTTCTCCAGGGGAAGCTGGCTTGCAGAGATCACCGTCCGTGTGACCAGGGCACTCCTGACAGTCCAGACCCGCAGAAGGTCGGTAGCTTCCCCCTCCCAATGCAGGGCCATCAATGACTCTGCAAACACATGTGGCCTGTCTGTGTGCTATTCAGGACGTCCGTCCCCACTTTGGAACCGTCCAACACACACAGGCCTCACCTAGTGCTATTCAGGGATCCAACCCTCCTCCCAGGGTCTCCCAACACACCGGCCACCAGGTCCAGGGCCTCAGCAGGTGCTATTCAGGACGTCCGTCCCCTCCTGAGACCGTCCAACACTCACGCCTCACCAGGTCCAAGGTCGCAGCATGTGCTCCAGGGATCCGATACTTCTCCCAAGATCTCCCAACACTGACCCTCCAGGATCTTGCACCCTGAACCATTCAGGTACACACTCTCCCCCATGGCACTCTCAGGCCCCAGTTCGCACTGTACATGTATGTCTCTGGGCTTGTACTGCCCTTTAAGAGTTTGTGCGACCTGGATCACTAATGTCTTTTTATGACACCCCACCAGCTCCTGCTGGCACTGCCACAGCTCCTCCTGTAGCCACAAACCACCGCCACCTCCGGCTGCCGAACAAGCAGCTGATGGTGTCACTGCAGCTCCTGCTGCTGCAGAACCTCTTGCTGCAACTGTAACTGCAGCTCCTGCTGCCACAAGTCACTGCACGCTTCCACTGTGCAGTCTTCATGGACCCACCAATCCACAGCTACCTTCATAACCCCGCCGAGTTACAGCCAGATGCTTGTCACCTTCGTGACCCCACAGAGCCACCGCAAGCTGACTTGAAGAAGAAAAAACTTTGTGACACCACCGAGTCACAACAAAACACCTCACACGTGCCTCCTGGACCGTTACCCTTAGCAACCGAGTTTGTAGACCTCGTCTGTTGCCCCTAGCAACAAGGCTACAAAAGTGCCCTTAGCATTCTCCACCATATGTAAGGCAGCGCTCACTGAGTGCATTGCTCGCTTGACAGCGCTATAACATACAGGAAGACTCAATTTCCTTAAAAGTTCTCCTGGGTTTATTGCTCCATATCCCCAGCAACACAAACACAGCGTAGTCAGCCTTTAGGTCCGGCAACATAAAATAATAATGTCCATAACCAGGGCTTTGCTCCCTCAGACCCTATTCACACACAGGCCAGGGCAATGTCCATTAAACACTCTGTTCCATAGGATAGTACAGTCTCTTACTGACCTGGGTCAGTGCCACTCATGGTTGTCCGACCGTCCACTCTGGAGGTATCTCACAGACCTCATTCCTCTGGTTCAGGAAAGCCAGCACTGCTTCCCCAGGATGTGTGATATCCAGCAAGCCTGGAGCCACACACACAGGAGGCCTTCTACCTCCCAGGTTACAGACAACTCTGTAGTGTCCCACCTGGACACATGGAAGTCTGTGCACAAACCAGACTCCCAACACTCTCTCCCATGTGCTAAACACACCTCCATTATGTAGTCTGTAACCCCACCCCAAGGTGAGGTATGGATCACATGGCTGGTCATCTGGTCATGACCTCACTCCAGGTCCTGAAAATACCTGCAGGTCCCGAAGGAAAACAGGGGTACAGCCAGCACCCCCACCCAAAGGTTAGGTAATATGGGTAGCCTGACCCTTCCATCTCTTATAGCTACCCGCAACCCGGACCCAGGCGCACCAACCGTTATATTAGTGCTCACGTGCACTAATAACACAACACTCTGGGTTGCATCTCAGGGAGCATCCATCCCTATGACATATATCGGCCATTCACAACCCTGCCAGTAACTGTTTCTGCAGCACCATAAAGGGAACGCCTGTATGCATGACCTGGGGAGCCCACATAGCGAACACTAGCTGTCAGAGCGGTCACTGCATTGCAATATGAAAAGTGGATGAAAGGACTAGCAATGCTTTCTCCACGCACGGAGTAGGAATACACAGCATGCACCATAGTGCCGTGAGGACAGATAGGTTGGTGAACAATATAAGATGGTAACGGGCTGTCCTCAGCTGTAAAGGGTGCACTGGAATGCGGTCTGCAGTCTGCTAGGTTTACCGCAGGGAGGGAGCTAACCTTCACCTGCAATCCCTTCTGTCTTCCCGCAAAAACCCCTTGTTCCCGCACTCAGCCCCTTTAATCCCAGACTCGTCCTTAGCAGCAGGGGTTACAGGTCTGTCCCGGTCAGAAACCCCATCCCCTGCAACATTAGTGACAGTCCCGATGGTTCCGGCCCAGAGACACTGTTATCTTTCCTGTTCTGGTCCTTCCTCCAACACCCACAGCTCTCAAGACTTCTCGTCCCCTGAGACCCGTAGGGATTCTCACAAGTTGCTGAACCAAAGCTCCCTTCCTCAACTCGCCTGCTAGGAGTATTCTGTGGCCACTACACAAGCTCTTCTCCTTAGTTGTTTCTTTTCTCTGTCTATCTACTTGTCCACTCCTGACTTCTTTCCTTGCCTGAACTTACTAAATGAACTTCCTCTTCCTGTCACTAACCCACAAACCCCAATTCTCCTCTTCAAACAGGGCTGGCCATTATAGTTAACCCTGTCTACACTACCAAAAGGAAACTGCAGCCACAGGAGGATTACTCTAAAATACAGTACAATACTGTGAAATACATTTTCAAATATTTAACCACTACTTGATGTCAGAAGAGTGGAATGCCTGTAATAACGTGCAGGAGAGATATATGTCACCACGGAGCAGGCAGACCAACAGTAAAAGGGGAGGTTTATTTACAGAGAGTAATACTGGTAAATAGAGTTAAGCAAAACGGTTCGGTCAAATTCATAAGTCGCTGACTTTCGCTGAAGTCGGGTTTCATGAAACGAAAACCGACCATAGCGTGAGGTCGGCCACGAGGTCGGCGACCAGAGCGCCAAAGTCGCGTTTCAAATGATGCTTACAGCGCCCTTTTTCAGCCAATGATGGAGGACGCACACTGTGGGCAACGTGATGACATGGGCATCGGTCACCACCATCTTTGAGAAGGGCATGCATGTGATTGGCTTGCTTTGTGTGGCATCACAGGGGCTATAAAAGGGCGTGCACGCCGACTGCCATCTTACTTATGCCGATCTTAGCATTATGGAGAGGTTGCAGCTGCTGATTCTGAATAAGGGAGAGCGTTAGGCAGGGAAGAAGAACAAAAAACTGCTTCTGCTGGGAGCGATTTTCACTGTACAACACAACAGTTTGTGTGCAGAGACAGGGGAGGCTCTATTTTTGTGCATCAGCTCTGTTGGTTATTAGGCTGCCTTATAAGGCTCCCTGATAGCTGCATTGCTGTTTACACACTGCTGTGCAAACTGCTTTTTTAAAAGCAAAAATACTTTTCTTCCTCTTTTCTGCAGAGTTACCAAGCGTTCATTTTTCCACACTCTTGTGTGCAGCAGTCCTGCTTATTAGGCTGCCTGCTGCCATACTTGGACTGAGAGCATCATTGTCAGCCTCCTAAAATCTCTAGGGAGCTTCCAATTCTCCCCAATACTATCTACACACCTTGTGCCTGGTCATACACCTGCCTATTTCAGCCTGTTAAATTGAGGTGTAATCTATAGTGGGCCTGAGATAATAGTTCAGCCTCCTAAAATCTCATGGAGATTCCAATTCTCCCCAGTACTATCTACACACCTTGTGCCTGGTCATACACCTGCCTATTTCAGCATGTTAAATTGAGGTGTAATCTATAGTGGGCCTGAGATAATAGTTCAGCCTCCTAAAATCTCTAGGGAGCTTCCAATTCTCCCCAATACTATATATACACCTTGTACTTTGTCATACACCTGCCTATTTCAGCCTGTTAAATTGAGGTGTAATCTATAGTGGGCCTGTGATAATAGTTCAGCCTCCTAAAATCGCTAGGGAGCTTCCAATTCTCCCCAATACTATATACACACCTTGTGCCTGGTCATACACCTGCCTATTTCAGCCTGTTAAATTGAGGTGTAATCTATAGTGGGCCTGAGATAATAGTTCAGCCTCCTAAAATCTCATGGAGATTCCAATTCTCCCCAGTACTATCTACACACCTTGTGCCTGGTCATACACCTGCCTATTTCAGCATGTTAAATTGAGGTGTAATCTATAGTGGGCCTGAGATAATAGTTCAGCCTCCTAAAATCTCTAGGGAGCTTCCAATTCTCCCCAATACTATATATACACCTTGTACTTTGTCATACACCTGCCTATTTCAGCCTGTTAAATTGAGGTGTAATCTATAGTGGGCCTGTGATAATAGTTCAGCCTCCTAAAATCGCTAGGGAGCTTCCAATTCTCCCCAATACTATATACACACCTTGTGCCTGGTCATACACCTGCCTATTTCAGCCTGTTAAATTGAGGTGTAATCTATAGTGGGCCTGAGATAATAGTTCAGCCTCCTAAAATCTCTAGGGAGCTTCCAATTCTCCCCAATACTATATATACACACCTTGTGCCTGGTCATACACCTGCCTATTTCAGCCTGTTAAATTGAGGTGTAATCTATAGTGGGCCTGAGATAATTGTTCAGCCTCCTAAAATCTCTAGGGAGCTTCCAATTCTCCCCAATACTATATACACACCTTGTACTTTGTCATACAACAGCCAATTTCAGCCTGTTAAATTGAGGTGTAATCTGTAGTGGGCCTGAGATAATAGTTCAGCCTCCTAAAATCTCTAGGGAACTTTCAATTCTCCCCAATACTATATACACACCTTGTACTTTGTCATACACCTGCCTATTTCAGTCTGTTAAATTGAGGAGGTGTAATCTATAGTGGGCCTGAGATAATAGTTCAGCCTCCTAAAATCTCTAGGGAGCTTCCAATTCTCCCCAATACTATATACACACCTTGTGCCTCGTCATACACCTGCCTATTTCAGCCTGTTAAATTGAGGTGTAATCTATAGTGGGCCTGAGATAATAGTTCAGCCTCCTAAAATCGCTAGGGAGCTTCCAATTCTCCCCAATACTATATACACACCTTGTACTTTGTCATACACCTGCCTATTTCAGCCTGTTAAATTGAGGTGTAATCTATAGTGGGCCTGAGATAATAGTTCAGCCTCCTAAAATCTCTAGGGAGCTTCCAATTCTCTCCAATACTATATACACACACCTTGTGCCTGGTCATACACCTGCCTATTTCAGCCTGTTAAATTGAGGTGTAATCTATAGTGGGCCTGAGATAATTGTTCAGCCTCCTAAAATCTCTAGGGAGCTTCCAATTCTCCCCAATACTATATACACACCTTGTACTTTGTCATACAACAGCCAATTTCAGCCTGTTAAATTGAGGTGTAATCTGTAGTGGGCCTGAGATAATAGTTCAGCCTCCTAAAATCTCTAGGGAACTTTCAATTCTCCCCAATACTATATACACACCTTGTACTTTGTCATACACCTGCCTATTTCAGTCTGTTAAATTGAGGAGGTGTAATCTATAGTGGGCCTGAGATAATAGTTCAGCCTCCTAAAATCTCTACGGAGCTTCCAATTCTCCCCAATACTATCTACACACCTTGTGCCTGGTCATACTCCTGCCTATTTCAGCCTGTTAAATTGAGGTGTAATCTATAGTGGGCCTGAGATAATAGTTCAGCCTCCTAAAATCTCTAGGGAGCTTCCAATTCTCCCCAATACTATATACACACCTTGTACCTTGTTTTACAGTACCATATAGCAGGTGGTATTTTGGGTACATTTTTCCAAAAATGAGGAAGTATGGTGGAAGAGGCTGTGGAAGTGGGCGGGGGATGCCAGCTGGTACTGATGGTGGTGGTGGTGCATCTGCTGGTAGTGGCAAAAGCACAATATCACCTAAGGCAGGAGGTGTTGAGCCTGCGTCATTGTCTGGCTCCACAAAGCCTCGAAGGCTCCCTTTTCTGGGAGTAGGTAAACCACTTTTAAAGCCGGAGCTTCAGGAACAAGTTTTGGCTTACATTGCTGACACAGCCTCCAGCTCTATCGCCTCCTCTTCTGAAGTTTCAAAAAATAAAAGCACTGAGTCGTCAGTGGAGGCTCCTGGTCAGGAACAACACCTTTCCTTGTGTCCTTCACCCCTACCAAAAGTGAAGGATGAGGCGGGCCACACTACAGATTACTCCATGGAGCTCTTTTCACATACCACAAAGGGCAGCTTGGTGGCTCAGTGGTTAGCGCTGCAGCCTTGCACCGCTGGAGTCCTGGGTTCGAATCCCACCAGTGACAACATCTGCAAGGTGTTTACATGTTCTCCCCGTGTTTGCTTGGGTTTCCCAGGCACTCCGGTTTCCTCCCACACTCCAAAGACAGTATGTCTTTGGGATAGGGAATTTAGATTGTGAGCCCCATCGGGGACAGTGATGAAAATGTGTGCAAACTGTAAAGCGCTGCGGAATATGTTAGCGCTATATAAAAAATAAAGATAAAGATTATTATTACCATGCCTGGGTTATCAAGTCAAATCGTGAATTCCCCAGTCCAAGATGAATTTGACATGGAGTGCACTGATGCACAGCCATTGCTAGATTTTTCTGCTGGTACATTCACGCACAGCACTACATTGTCCTCGCAGTGTACTGAGCCAGAATCTGACCCTGATGAAACTCAGGTGCCCCTTCCCGCATACTATACCACCTTACACGGTGACACAGAGGAAGGTGCACATGAAATTGAAGAGGAGGTGATGGATGACCCAGTTGTTGACCCAGATTGGCATCCATTGGGGGAAGAGGGTGCCGCTGCCAATAGCTCAGAAGAGGAGGAGGAGGATCCGCAGCAGGCAACGACATCGCAACAGCTGTTATCTGGCAGGATCGTAGCAGTCCAAAAACGTGTTACAAAAACCAAAAGCTTTGCAGGACAGCTTGGTCAGACTGTCAAATTAGCACAGCGTGCAAGGTCTCAAAATGTCTTCCATAGTAGGAAGAGTGCAGTGAGGCATGTTTTTGAACAAAATCCTATTTATCAGGCAAAAGTTATCAGTAAGAAGTGCGCATAGACCATCAGCCGAGGGAAAAATCTGAGAAATTTGAATACCAGTTGCATGCTTAGACATTTAACCACCATGCACTTGCAAGCGTGGACGGACTACCAAACCTCACGTACCACATGTGCCCCTGCTCCGAATGAAGGTAGTCAGTAACGCTACATCGCTTCCCTCACTGCAAGCCCACCGGTTAGCACACCGCCAGCAGCAAATGTTGAGGTGTTGTCGCAAGGCCAAAGCAGTCAGGGAATCACAATGTTATTGCTATGAAAGACTGAATCTAGGCCATCAGCAAGACCACAACACCATCACCATCACCAACTTTCTCTCAGTCCGCCATGTCCACCGCTAGTTCCACCATATGCAGCTCTCAAGTCCAACTTACCCTAACAGAGACTCTGAGTAGGACAAGAAAGTACTCATCCTCTCATCCGCGTACACTGGCTTTGAACGCCCACATTGCCAAACTAATCTCGTTAGAGATGATGCCCGAGCTCATGGCCTACGCAGTACCACGCTATGACCTACCCAGTCAGCTCTTCTTTTCTCGAAAAGCCATCCCAGCCCTCCACCTGCATGTGAAAGACCGCATTGTCCATGCACTGAAGCAATCAGTGAGTGGAAAGGTGCACCTCACAACAGATGCATGGTCCAGTAGGCATGGCCAGGGCCGTTACATGTCCATCACTGCGCACTGGGTTAATGTGGTGGATGCAGGGTCCACAGGGGACAGCGGTGGTGGGACAGTGCTGTCTAGCCCACAGTATACGAAACAGTTGGCTGTAGGCGTTCGACCCTCCTCCTCCTCCAGAAGCGACAGCTCGTCCACAGAGCGCAGTCGCACGAGCACTCCATCTGCAGCTGCCAGTGTTGCACATGAGGTGCCCACTATCGAACAGCTAGTGGTAAGCGTCAGCAGGCTGTGTTGAAGATGATGTGTTTGGGCGACAACAGACACACCGCGGAGGTACTGGCCGACTACTTGCAGCGACAAACTGAGTCATGGCTGGGCAGTCTACATCTTGAGGCAGGCAAGGTAGTTAGTGATAACGGCCGGAATTTTGTGGCAGCCATAGCACTTTCAAAACTCAGACACATACCTTGCCTGGCTCACACCTTGAACCTGGTGGTGCAGTGCTTCCTCAATAATTATCCAGAGTTAACAACCCTGCTCCATAAGGTGCAAAGACTGTGCTCGCACATCCACCGGTCGCCCGCACACTCCAGTCGTATACAGAAGCTGCAGCGATTGCTCCACCTTCCCAAGCACCGCCTAAGCATAGACGTTGCAACAAGGTGGAACTCCACCCTGCACATGGTTCAGAGGCTGTGTGAACAGAGGCAGGCTGTAATGCATTTGTGGGAGAATACACGGGAAGGCAGTTTGAGGGCAGACATGGAGTTGTCTGGTGTGCAGTGGTCGAAGCTGAAAGACCTCTGTAAAGTCCTTCAGTGTTTTGAGGAATGCACACAGCTGGTAAGCGCAGATGACGCCATCATAAGCATGAGCATCCCTCTTATGCGTCTGCTCATGCAAACTTTGATGCACATTAAGGATCAGGCGATGACGACTACTGGTTGGCCAGCATCCTGGATCCACGCTATAAAGGCAAATTCCAAAACATCATGCCACAGGAGAAGCTAGAGCTAATATTGGCTAACAAACAACTCTGGTAAACCATTTGTTTGAGGCATTCCCAGCACACAGCGGCGGTGATGGTTCTCCCATGAGCCGTAGGGGGCAGCATGGAAGAGGTGTTCGTAGTGCACACAGCCAAAGTGGCGTTGGACACAAGGGTTTCATGACCATGTTGTGGACTGATTTTTCAAGTACCGCTCACACGACTGCTAATACTGCATCGATTGAAAGTAACAGGAAGCAGCAGTTGTCAACTATGGTTACAAACTACTTCTCCTCCCATATCGATGATCTCCCTCACAGGTCATTCCCCTTTGATTATTGGGCCTGTAAACTGGACACCTGGCCTGAATTGGCACAATATGCCTTACAGGAGCTCGCTTTCCCTGCTGCTAGTGTGCTATCCGAAAGAGTCTTCAATGCTGCTGGTCAATCCTGACAGAAAAAAGGACCCGTCTGTCGACCCAAAATGTTGATGATCTAACCTTCATTAAAATGAACCATGCATGGGTTTCAAAGGATTTTTTCCCACCTTCCCCTGCTGACATGTAGGTTGCCAGAAAAATGGCTCGCTTTTGTTCTCCTCTTCCTCGGACTTCTCCAGTTCCTCCATTTGCAGCTGCTGAATGTCCAACATCAACATATGCCATTTTTTCAACCTCCCTAACTGGGCTGCCTCCCACCCCAGGGCCGGGGTCACCACCTGGCGCACGCACCTGCGCGAGTGCCGTTGCCCTGGACAGGTGGGTGGGTCCACTCTTGGGCGACGGCACTGGCACAGGGTCCCTCATAGTACAATCAAGTGTCTCTGATGGTGGGGGTGCTCAGACACACCGGCGTACTATGAGGGGCCCTGTGCCAGAACCGCCGCCCACGAGTGGGCCCCCCTGCTTGCTCAGGGCACCAGCACTTGCAATACTTACCTCTCCCTGCTCCACCGCTGTGTAGTATGTGCTGTTAAATCCTTCACTGGGACTGCCAATATAAATTTGGTGAACTGATAGATGATGGTTAAGACGTAGCTATGCCCTGTCCTGCTGGGCTCTATCTTCAGATGATCAATGGCTTCCATTTGTTATGGACGTCGACTCACAATGAGATGCAGTGGTGGTTTATCATCAGCTTTCACGATTTTCCTAATCACAGACGTGTTACATTCCTGCCCACATTTTTAAATGTGTCCTCTCATGCCAATCCAATAGAATCGCCAACGGCCTGTGGCTTCTGTATTTTGCACTCCAAAGTTACGTGACAGATTATGATAGGCAGTGAGCAACATGTTTACATCTCTCCCTGTGATCACAATTTGATGGAGATGAGTAATGGTGATGGGATCCACGGTACTGCGATACAGCAAACCTTTCTTCACAAGAACTGTTTTCGCTGTCTCCACAGACAAAGTAATTGAGGGTCAGCATCGCCTCTGAGAATTCTCCCGGGAGTTTTTCCCGTGATTAGTAATTCCAAAAATTCTGCAATCACTCGACTTTCCGTCTGTACTTGTATCCATCTCGTTTCCTCTTGAGGAGAGTCTGGACTGTCTTACTGAGACTGAAATATATATGAGGATTGAAAAATACCCCAACAGTGTATACTGGTGTGCGCTTCGAATACATTACTCTTTTTCTACTTTTAAGATTCTTGTCTAATCCATACTGAGGCTGTGAGTGTCTTTGTCGGACTCCGGAAATATTCACGGAGATTTTTAATGTTTAAACTATGCTATATGTACCTGGTGTCCAGTGATACTGTACCCTTTCTCAACTTTGTACAATCTTGTCGAATCCATACTGGGCCTGAGACCGTCTGAGTCTGCCTCCTGATATATAGACATGGATTTTTAATGTGTAAACTATGCTACATATATACCTGTTATCTGGTGATACTGTACCCTTTCTCAACTTTCTACAATCTTGTCGAATCCATACTGGGCCTGAGACCGTCTGAGTCTACCTCCTGATTAGAGATGAGTGGTCTTCAAGTCGACCTGTTCGCCAAGTTCAAATTCGAGCTGTTTTGGGCGGTGTTCTAGCCGTTCGTCGAACTTGAACACTTTGCTTAAAATTCAGCTGTTCGAGGTTCCGTTCGAGAACGGTTCGTTCACCAAAAGCGTAACTTTATTTTCACATTAATAATGGCTTTCAATGTTAATAGACAGTTTCATGGCATGGTAGTGGTGTCTGGTAGCCAGCGGTGTGGTACACCTGTCAAAGAGCTACACCGTGTGTGTTTCTAATAATTTTTTACTGCATCTTGTCCAGAAAATCCTTTGGGGCCTTGTAGCACTGTCTGCTACTGAGCAGAGGAGCCCACCCGTGAAACTAGCTATGCCGCCTGTTTATGAAAGAACCAGTTTTTTACTGCATTTAGCCCAGTTAATACTTTGGGCCTAGTAACTGTGTCTGCTACTCAGCAGAGGAGCCCACCCGTGAACCTAGCTATGCCGCCTGTTTATGAAAGAACCAGTTTTTGACTGCATTTAGCCCAGTTAATACTTTGGGCCTAGTAACTGTGTCTGCTACTCAGCAGAGGAGCCCACCCGTGATCCTAGCTATGCCGCCTGTTTTTGTAAGCACTGTCTGCTACTCAGCAGAGTTGCCCACTCGTGAACCAAGCTATGCCGCCTGTTTGTGTAAGAACTGTGTGCTACTCAGCAGAGGAGGCCAGCTGTTAAGCAAGCTACAGCAACTATGGTTTGGACAGTCATGGGAGATTTCAACTATCCAGACATTTGTTGGGAATCTCTCTCAGGCAAAACTAACAGGTCAAGGAAATTCTTATCCTCTCTTGCTGACAACTTTATCTTCCAAAAGGTAAGGGAGAAAACAAGGGGAACTGCTACCTTGGATCTAATCCTTATAAACAGGGAGGAAATGGTTGAGGAGGTAAAAGTGGCTGGGACCCTAGGAGGTAGCGACCATGCTATTTTAGAATTTTGGATAACTAGAGGCGGAAGACCTGTGAAGACTCAGACGTCAAGGTTTGATTTCAGAAAGGCAGATCAGATTTTAAGGGATTCAGAAAGAGAATTGGAGGGATCCAATGGCTGGATATCCTTAAAGACAAAAATGTCCAGGAAGGATGGGAAATCTTGAAAAATGAAATTCTCAAAGCACAGTTGTTAACAATTCCAAAAAGAGGGAAGAATAGGAAGCATTTAAGGAAACCAGGATGGATGAACACAGAACTTAAGCACATGCTAAAAAGGAAGAAAAAATGTTTATAAAATGGAAAGAGGGAGGCATATCTAAAGAAGAATATAATGCTGTCTGCAGAACCTGCAGGGCACAAATCAGATTACTAAAGCTGAAAATGAATTGAGGCTTGCAAGAGATGTCAAAAGCAATAATAAAGGATTTTGTGGATATGTCAAAAGTAAAAGAAAAGTCAAAGATGCTATAGGATTTTTACAGGATGAAAATGATGAAATGGTAAGACAGGATGTTGAGAAGGCTGAACTTTTAAATTCCTATTTTGCATCTCTTTTCTCTCAAAAAGGAAATGTAACATCAACTGTTATTCACTGTCCTATTAAGGGAATAGAAGAATCCAGGATATCTATAAACAGAAAGATAGTGAGGAAACACTTAGCTAACCTAAATGAATTCAAGTCTCCAGGTCCAGATGAATTACACCCCAGAGTACTGAAGGAGATAGCAGAAGAAATTTTTGAACCCCTCTCCATAATCTTTGAAAATTCATGGAGAACAGGAGAAGTGCCAGAAGACTGGAGAAGAGCAAATGTTGTTCCTATCTTCAAAAAGGGGAAGAAGGTGGACCCAGGCAACTCTAGGCCGGTGAGTCTGACTTCTATACCAGGAAAGATCTTTGAACAAATTATTAAACAACATGTATGTCAATACCTGGATAAGAATGAAGTGATTAAACAGAGTCAGCATGGGTTTGTAACTAATAAGTCATGTCAGACTAACTTAATTTCCTTCTATGACAGTATCACTGATTGGGTGGATCAAGGAAATGCTGTAGATATAGTATATCTTGACTTCAGCAAAGCATTTGACAAAGTCTCTCATACAATCCTTATTGAAAAAATGACTAAGTATGGAATGGACAAGGCAACTGTTAGGTGGATTCATAACTGGCTTAGTGATCGGACCCAAAGAGTGGTCGTAAATGGCTGCACATCCAGTTGGAAGAATGTCTCAAGTGGGGTACCACAGGGCTCTGTCCTGGGCCCTGTATTGTTCAACATCTTTATCAACGATTTAGATGAAGGAATTGAGGGTAAACTGATTAAATTTGCTGATGACACAAAGCTAGGAGGGATAGCTAATACTAGAGAAGAGAGAGAGAGGATTCAAAAAGATTTAAATAAACTGGAGCAGTGGGCAGCAACTAACAGAATGGTTTTTAACAGGGAGAAATGCAAAGTACTACATCTGGGCAATAAAAATGAAAAAAGCATATATAGAATTGGAGGAATAGGGCTAAGTGACAGCACATGTGAAAAAGACTTGGGTATACTAATAGATCACAGACTGAATATGAGTCAACAGTGTGATGCAGCAGCAAAAAAGGCAAATGCAATTCTAGGATGTATTAACAGAAGCATACAGTCTAGATCACGTGAAGTCATTATTTCCCTCTACTCCTCTTTGGTCAGACCTCATCTGGAATATTGTGTCCAGTTTTGGGCACCACATTTTAAAAAAGACATCAACAAACTGGAGCAAGTTCAGAAAAGAGCGACCAGAATGGTGACCGGTCTGCAAACCCTGTCTTATGAGGAAAGGTTGCAGGATTTGGGAATGTTTAGTTTGCAAAAGAGAAGACTGAGAGGAGACTTAATAGCTGTCTACAAATATCTAAAGGGCTGTCACATTGTAGAAGGATCAACTTTATTTTCATTTGCACAAGGAAAGACTAGAAGCAATGGGATGAAACTGAATGGGAGGAGACACAGATTAGATATTAGAAAAAACTTTTTGACAGTTAGAGTGATCAATGAGTGGAACAGGCTGCCACGAGATGTGGTGAGTTCTCCTTCAATGGAAGTCTTCAAACAGAGGCTGGACAGACATCTGACTGGGATGATTTAGCGAATCCTGCTTTGAGCAGGGGGTTGGACCAGATGGCCCAGGAGGTCCCTTCCAACTCTACGATTCTATGATTCTATGATTCTATGACACTTAATTTTTTCACATTCTTTCTGGAATGCCGGTTAGGCCTAATTCCGGAATTCCGGCTGACCTGCACTTACTGGGAAATCCTCGTTCGCGGGGAAGAATTGGAATCCCAGATCCCCATCACTAACGGGGCTCAGCGGGTTATCCGCACCTGTAAGCGACACACGCTGGTCCTTTCAGTGTAGCGCGCATGCAGCCCCGGACGTGTAAGGGCATGACAGACCTGTTATTGCTCGATCTCGCATGCCAGAGCCTCGTGTCTCCCTCTAGTAAGCTGGATGCGGACCACGGGGGCATGTCGGAGTCTTGTTCGTTAACAGAATTAAGCTGACAAATCTCTAGCACAACTAAAAACGGCCATGCACCACCACCCACAGAATCGACAAAGCTTGCAATCTGTCCATCCTTTCCATGGCTGGCATGGTTGATGTTGCCCGTGTGGAGTCCAATTAAGCCGCAGGCTCCACTCCTGGTGGTGCCCTTCTGGACATTACTTTAAGGTTCAGCTTTGCAACCATACTGCCCCAGAAACCAAACACTTTGCCTTCATGGACGCTGTTCAGAGGGCCGTGGGAATAACGCCGCCCGATCGGCAGTTGGCATAATTTATGGTGGGAAGTCCGACGGTATATGATCGTCTTCGATTTTAGAATTTTAGATTTTTTATTTAGATTTTTATTCCAGCCTTTCTTGACTTTATAAGGGCATGACATGCCTATATCTGTGTCTCCTCCTCCTCCTTTTACTTCTCCACCTCTTTTCTATATGTAGTTGCACTTTTCCATATGTTATTTGTGTCTTCTGAGCATTTTGGATGCTTTGGGACACCTTTTAAGGTGTTTTATAATTGTTTTCTATGTGTTTGTATGTGTTTGTGTTTGCCTGCCATTGTTTTCAATGGGGTTCGACGGTGTTCGTCGAACGTTCGACGAACATTCGACGAACTTGCCTCCTGTTTGACGAACCGAACTCGAACATTAGCGGGGTGGCTCAACACTACTCCTGATATATAGACGTACATTTTTAATGTTTAAACTATGCTATATATACCTGTTATCTGGTGATACTGTACCCTTTCTGCCAGGAAGTCCTCCTCCACCCACCACTCTAAGTGTATCATTGACACCTGGAACATTGGCCCACATTTGTGATTATTTCTTGCGGATCTTCTTTTTATATTGTGGTGTGATCCATCCTGAGCGTGTGAGAGTCTGTGGGTTACTCCTGCAATTTATATGTAGATTTAAAAATTACCCCAACACTGTATACAGCTCTACGCTTGTGATACAGTACCCATTTACTGCTTTTTATATTCTGGTCTAATCCAAACTGACCAAGTGAGAGTCTGTTTCTGACTATGGAAATAAATACTGAGTGTCATGGTTTGAACAGGGTTCTTGCCCTGCACTCACAGGGTTAAGTGTTCGTGGCCTCTTTCTGGATCTGGGAGGGGTATTTATACTCACTCTTTACCAGGGTTCTCTGTCAGCTATACTGTTGTTCTGGTGTGTCTGACCCCTGATGTGCGTGTATTCTGCGTTGCTTGTTTGCTTCCCGTGTATGACCCGGCTTGTTCCCTCACTCTGTACTCTGTCTCTCGCTTTGGTACTACTGTCTTCTCCGGTTCTGACCTCCTGGCTTGGCTATCGTTACTCCGTTACAGTTTGTCCCTATTGTACCGTCTATTGCCCGTTCTGGTTTTCTGACCTATTGCCACGTCCTGACTATCCTTTCTGTCTTAACCCCGTGGTACTGTATTGCTATCTGGTGCTTTGACCCTGGCTTCGTCTGGTTTCTGTCTCTGTCTATGCCCCTTGGTAACATTGTCCCGTAGTTACCTTTCTAGGAGTTTCCCTGCAGCTCCTAGATCTGTGGAGCTTAGGCCACGCCCCTAGCAGTCATGTGCTTCAGGTCCTGATACTCTGAAGCACGCATCGTCACCGCTGCTGCCCTGCTCCACAGGTATCTTTGAGTACTGTCTTTGTACTCAGGACACCCGCACTGGCTCAGTGAGCAAGTGCAGTGCGGTGTTCCTGACATTATAGCTGACCATTTCAGTTTTTTTTTCCCCCTCTGAGGGAAAAAAAAAAAGAAAAGTATGTTATCCTCATGGATCCCATACAAGCTTTGGCTGGTCAGGTCAAGCACCTGACCCAAATGTTCCACAAACTTAATGTGGAACAGCGCACGATGGCCCAGACCCAGCAACAGTTGGTGGATACAGTACAGGGGGCTGCCGCTACAGGGGATTCTTGTGCTGGGGATAGAGATGTGTCATTGGCATTCTCAGAATCTCAGGTCAAATTGCCAGACCTTTTCTCAGGGGATAAAAAGGAGTTCAGGTCTTTCAGAGGAGGATGCAAGCTGTTTTTTTCTCTGAGGCCCCGCTCTTCCGGGGATGAGTTCCAGAGGGTGGGGGTCGTCATTTCCCTACTTCGGGGGGGCTCCACAGGCATGGGCTTTCTCTTCCTCTGCTCCTGAACGCATGTCTGTGAATTTGTTCTTTGAGGCTCTGGGGCACATTTATGATGACCCTGATAGAGTGCGTCTGGCAGAGGATATGGTGATGAGTGTGACACAGGGAAGGAACTCTGCTGAATGGTTCTGCTCTGAGTTCAGACGCTGGGCAGCGGAGGTCTCCTGGGATGACGCTGCCCTCTGGGGTTTGTTCTGTAGAGGCCTGTCCGAACGTTTGAAAGATGCCCTAGCCCTTCATCCTCCACCGGATTCTTTGGAGGACGCTATGATCCAGGCTGTCCGCATGGACCGTAGGCTGCGGGCAAGAGGGGTCATGCTGCAGGAGACCCCTTTATTCTCCAATCTGAGAGACTCTGCATCTAGTCCTGAGCCCATGGAGGTTGGTGCCACGTCATTGGAGGAAAAAGAGAGGAGACACCGAAGAAACAACCAATTGTGCTTTTACTGTGGATCCGCTGGACATTGGAGAAGGAACTATCCTTCTTGCCCTTCTTCAGTGAAGCCGTCAGGAAAACGACTGAGTCTGGGTAACAATCGAGGAGGTTGCCCAGACTCCCAGGTACCCTTTTACTCGCTTACTAAAATTCTGCTTCCGGTGGAACTGGAACTTACAGGCGGTCCGGTTGGGACTACCGCCTTTGTTGACTGTGGTTCTTCTATTAATCTGATCGATGCCAAAGTTGTGACTTTTCATAAGATAGGGACAGTCAGGTTAAAAGATCCTGTTAAAATCGTGGCAATTGATTTTTCTCCTATCACCCAGGAGGGAATTTGTTTCATGACTGATACCTTTTCTCTGAAGGTGGGTTCCACTCAGGTGGAAAAATTAAGATGTTTTGTCATAAATAATCTGCCGGCTGGACTGATACTGGGTATGCCTTGGCTTCAACGTCACAATCCTACTATTGACTGGGTCACAGGGGAGATCATTCAGTGGAGTTGTATGGCTAACGGTCTATGTTGTAACTTGACAACCCTTGTCACCCCAGTAAAATCTGTGTCAGTGTCGTCTGTCGATCTGGAAGGTATTCCGTAGTGCCTGAAAGATTTTGAAGACGTATTCTCTGAAAGTGAGGCTGAGGCGCTACCACCACATAGACCCTTTGATTGTGCCATTAATCTAGTCCCTGGAGCCAAGTTACCCAAGGCTCGCCTGTTCAATTTGTCCAGGCCCGAACGTCTAGCCATGAAGGAGTACATTACTGAGAGTCTCCGCAAAGGGCATATTAGGCCTTCTGTTTCACCTGTGGCAGCGGGCTTCTTTTTTGTTAAGAAAAAAGATGGTGGTTTGCGGCCGTGCCTCGACTTTCGGGAATTAAACAAAATTACTGTGAAAAATACATACCCTCTCCCCCTAATTCCTGATCTATGTAACCAACTCACCGGGGCCAAGTGGTTCTCTAAACTGGATTTACGTGGGGCATATAACCTTATAAGAGTCCGTGAAGGGGACGAATGGAAAACAGCATTCCTGACGACTGAAGGGCTGTTCGAAAACTTGGTTATGCCCTTTGGTCTCACCAACGCTCCTGCTGTTTTTCAGAATTTTATTAATGTAATTTTCTCTGATTTAATCGGTCGTTTTGTGGTTATCTATTTGGATGACATTCTGGTGTACTCGGTGGACAGTCAATCTCACTTACACCATTTGCGGATGGTTCTCATGAGACTGAGGGAGAATCATTTGTATGCCAAGCTGGAAAAATGCTCATTTTTCATGCAAGAAGTATCCTTTCTGGGGTTGATTGTGTCAGGGGAGGGGTTCCGCATGGATCCTAAGAAAGTCCAGGCTGTTACGGAGTGGGTGCAACCTCATGACTTGAAAGGGTTGCAACGATTTTTGGGCTTTGCCAACTTTTATAGGAAATTTATTAAGGGCTTTTCGCAGGTGGTAAAGCCTCTAACGGACCTCACTCTCAAGGGAGCTGATGTAAAAAATTGGTCTGTAGCTGCAAAAAACTCTTTCATGACATTAAAAAAGTGCTTTTCTTCAGCCCCTGTATTGGTACAACCCGACCCGTCAAGACCTTTTGTCGTGGAGGTTGACGCCTCGGAAGTGGGGGTGGGGGCAGTTTTGTCTCAGGGCCCTCCTACCCTTACTAACCTGAGGCCTTGCACCTTCTTCTCTAAAAAATTTTCCTCTGCCGAGAGAAATTACGATGTCGGCAATATAGAGTTGTTGGCGGTAAAGTTGGCTTTTGAAGAATGGAGGCATTTCCTGGAGGGGTCTGTTCATCCCATTACAGTCATCACTGATCACAAAAATTTGGCCTATATCGAGTCTGCCAAGAGATTGACCCCCAGACAGGCTCAGTGGGCGCTTTTTTTTTTTCTCGTTTTCAGTTTACCATCACATTCCGCCCGGGATCTAAAAACATCAAAGCTGATGCCTTATCCCGAAGCTTTGATTCGGTGTCCCCTCCAGAACCTCCCTCCTCCATTCTTCAGCCAGGAGTAGTGGTGGCTGAAATCTCATCTGAGTTACAGAGAGGGATTTTGGAGGCCCAGGCTCGGGCTCCTGGTGGTAAACCCCCGGGTAAATTGTTTGTACCGGAACGTTTCCGTCTCGGACTTATGCAGGAATTTCACGATTCTGTGTTGAGTGCTCATCCTGGGATTGCAGCTACCCGGGGGGCAATTGCGAGGGATTTCTGGTGGCCCTCTATGGTAACAGATATTAAAAAGTTTGTGACTGCATGTGGGGTGTGCGCTTGTTCTAAAAGTTCTCAGGTCCGGCCGGCCGGGGAATTGGTGCCTTTGCCAATTCCGGATAGACCATGGACACATTTGTCCATGGATTTTATCACAAATCTTCCTCCTTCCAGGGGCAACTCGGTGATATGGGTAGTGGTGGATAGGTTTTCAAAACAAGCTCACTTTGTACCTCTCCCCGCGTTACCATCTGCTGAAACCCTGGCCCGCTTATTTATGCAGCATATAATTAGGCTACATGGAGTGCCTATGAATGTGGTGTCAGACAGAAGGGTACAGTTTGTAGCCAGGTTCTGGAGGGCTTTTTGCAAAAAGCTGGGGATTTCGTTGTCCTTCTCCTCTGCCTACCACCCAGAGTCTAATGGACAGACGGAGCGCACGAACCAATCGTTGGAGCAGATTCTGAGATGCTTGGCCTCTTCCAGGCAGGAGGACTGGTGTGAGGTATTGCCCATGGCAGAGTTTGCATTCAACGGTCGTGTGAGTCAGTCTACTGGGAAGTCTCCTTTTCTGGTCAACTATGGCTTTAACCCACATTTTGGAGAGTTTTCCCGTATGGATTCAGGTTGTCCTGGTGCTGAGGATGTGACACAATGTCTTAGAATTCTTTGGAGGGAGGTTCAGAGGAATATTTCCAAGGCCCAGGAAAACTATAAGCAGTTTGCTGACAGGAGGAGGGGGCCAGGTCCAGCATTTGCAGTAGGGGAGAAGGTGTGGCTATCCACCCGCAATATCAAACTTAAGATACCTTCTATAAAGCTGGGCCCCAAGTTTATTGGAACATACAAAGTTGTGGAGGTTGTTAACCCAGTAGCCTACCGACTGCAGCTGCCCACCTCCTTTAAAATTTCTAATGTCTTCCACAGGTCCTTGTTAAAGCCTGTGGGGACGGTGAGAGAGGATCCCTCATCAAATGCTCCACCAGTGCTGGTAGAGGGGCAGCTGGAGTATGAAGTAGGGCGCATTGTTGACTCCCGGTGGGTGCGCTGGAGACTCAAGTATCTGATACACTGGAAGGGGTACTCTCTGGAGGATCGGTCATGGGTTCCGGCCAGTTCGGTGCATGCCGATCGTCTGGTGCGGGCTTTCCACGCCAGATACCCAGACAAGCCTGGGGGTCCAGTGGCCCCCCATTAAGAGGGGGGTACTGTCATGGTTTGAACAGGGTTCTTGCCCTGCACTCACAGGGTTAAGTGTTCGTGGCCTCTTTCTGGATCTGGGAGGGGTATTTATACTCACTCTTTACCAGGGTTCTCTGTCAGCTATACTGTTGTTCTGGTGTGTCTGACCCCTGGTGTGTGTGTATTCTGCATTGCTTGTTTGCTTCCCGTGTATGACCCGGCTTGTTCCCTCACTCTGTACTCCGTCTCTCGCTTTGGTACTACTGTCTTCTCCGGTTCTGACCTCTTGGCTTGGCTATCATTACTCCGTTACAGTTTGTCCCTATTGTACCGTCTATTGCCCGTTCTGGTTTTCTGACCTATTGCCACGTCCTGACTATCCTTTCTGTCTTAACCCTGTGGTACTGTATTGCTATCTGGTGCTTTGACCCTGGCTTCGTCTGGTTTCTGTCTCTGTCTATGCCGCTTGGTAACATTGTCCCGTAGTTACCTTTCTAGGAGTTTCCCTGCAGCTCCTAGATCTGTGGAGCTTAGGCCACGCCCCCAGCAGTCATGTGCTTCAGGTCCTGATACTCTGAAGCACGCATCGTCACCGCTGCTGCCCTGCTCCACAGGTATCTTTGAGTACTGTCTTTGTACTCAGGACACCCGAACTGGCTCAGTGAGCAAGTGCAGTGCGGTGTTCCTGACACTGAGCTTGACAATGACTCCTACACTGTGTACAGCGGTACGCTTCAGATCCATTACCGTTTTATGGCTTTTTATATTGTGTTGTAATCCATACTGAGTCTGAGAGCGTCTGTGTCTGCCTCCTGAAATATATATAGAGATTTAGAATCTTTAAACTATACTATATATACCTGCTATCTGATGATACTGTACCCTTTTTCCACTTTTTATATTCTTGTCTAATCCATACTGAGCCTGTGAGCGTCTTTGTGTGACTTATGAAATATATAGGGAGATTGACAATTATCCTTTGACTGTATAGAGCTGTACGCTTCTGATACAGTACCATATATCTGATGTTATTTTGGGTACATTTTCTCCAAAATTTGGAAGTATGGTGGAAGAGGCCGCGGATGTGGGCGTGGGGGGCCAGCTGGTACTTATGGTGGTGGTGCATCTGCTGGTAGTGGCAAAAGCACAATAGCAGCTAAAGCAGGAGGTGTTGAACCTGCATCATGGTCTGGCTCCGGAAGGCCTGGAAGGCTACCTTTTCTGGGAGTAGGTTAACCGCTTTTAAAGCCGGAGCATCAGGAACTGGTTTTGGCTTACATTGCCGAAACAGACTCCAGCTAATATGCCCTCCTCTTCTGAAGTTTCAAAAAATGCAAGCACTGAGTCGTCAAGTGCTGGCTCCTGGTCAGGAAGAACCCCTTTCCTTGTGTCCTTCACCCCCACCAAAAGTGAATGATGCAGCAGGCCACACTTCACATTAGTCCATGTAGCTCTTTCTCACATACCTTGCCTGGGTTATCAAGTCAAATCGTGAATTCCCCAGTCCAAGATAAATCTGGCATGGAGTGTGGGTGGCCAGCCAGGGCAGTGGGGTTAATCGGTACCGGGCCGGTGTCTCAGAGGGATGTGTCACAGTGGTGGTGACCCGTTCCGTGGCCCTGGGCGTCCATGCAAAGGGGTGAATAACGTTTATAGGTGAATGATACGTGACGCCACCTGTGGTTTCTGATCAAATTGACCAGCGCTGCAGTGTCGCTTCTCTGAGACAGATGTTGTGGTGCAGCTAAGATGCAGAAGCCCTGGACAGGTAGGGCAATAGTCGCAGGGCAGATGAAAGATTTGGTAGATGGTGTGCAGTGCAGGATGTAGCAGAGCTGTGCGCCAGGCGCAGGAGAAAGATGACAGACACAGTCGTGCAGTTCCTTTACCTGTACTTGGTAAGTGCTGTCCAGGACCCAGAGTACAGATGGAGAAGGAGTTGGTCAGCCTGGGAAGCAAATTAGGAATTCTCTCTCTGCAGATAGGTAGTGTGGCCTCCGTTCTAGCGCTTATCTGAGGTACTCGCAGTACTGAGTTCACTGAAGTTCCCCCTGTTGACTCTCTTTTGAAACTTTCTCATATGGCAGGCAGCCGTAGCCTTTTCCTTCTGGCTCACACAAGTCGCTGCTGGGGCCTCCAAGCCTTAGTTGGGAACAGAGCATTTACAGCTGCTACTTCCTCCGGTTTCTGCTGCAGGACTGGCAGTGTCACTACAAACTCGGAGACCGGAATCTGGACCATGCGCTCCAGCTAGGAGTGAGCCTTAACTCTGCTCATCCTCCAACTCCCCTTCTCACATCCACACACTTCCCCTTCCCTTCACAGACTGCCCTAACTTCCCTCCTCCCGACCACAGAGAGCAGCTCCTCAGCAGTCAGGTTCAGCGCTCTCCCTGCTGGCCTGGAGTGGGAACTGTGTTGTGTGTTTTGGTTTAAGTGCTAGAGAGATCCTTCGTTGCTCCCAAGCATGACATCACACTCCCTAGGAGGAAGGTAATGACACTGTGGCAACCGTACTCCTGGGGGCGTCACTAGTGCACTGATGGCCAGCCACTGCTAGATGATTCTGCTGGTACATTGACCCAGACCACTACATTCTGTTAGGAATCTGGGTCATTCTATGCTTATGCAGCAACCCAGATTCTCACATTTGTCTCCAGAGGCTAAGTCCTTTTTTCCCTGCTTTTGAGCATGCTCACGGGACTAGCTCTCATTGGAGTTCAGGAATCAGGTGCTCAGGTCCTGCTCCTGATTTGATTGGTTATGCTTGGGACTCTGGAGATTTCCGGCAGGTCCCGTACGCTATAAAAAGTGCGCATGGCCGCTATGCCATGCGCTAGTATTTTCCATACTTGCTGCTGTGTGTTTGGTGATGGATGCTTGGACTGGTGAATGACTTATTAAGAAACCCCTTCCCTCTGATAATACGAATGTGTGAGTGACTGGGACACAGCCAGTGTGCGCGCTAGCGCCAGTGCGCTCAAGCTCCACCTTACAGCAGCCAGCGTCTTGCATTGCGCCTGCTAATTGCACTTGCAGTCGTTTTTGGCGTCCGCAGTTGCGACGCCGTGCACACGTCCAGTCAAGGTAAGTCCATTTGGTGGTAGTGACGTCTCTAACTACCCCAATCTCTGGCTACCGCACGTGTGCCGCTGATTATCTGTGCAGTATATACAGATTTTTGGGTTTGTGTTCTCGTGTGCAGCTCTGTGAGTTCCAACAGAGCTTGCTTTTGTGCACCAGGTGCAGTTCTTCCCTGTGCACATTACAGTCCTGGTGCTCTGCCTTTTCAGCAGCGGTTATTACACCTGCCGCACGGTGGACCCCGGGCGGCGAACACGCTTTATTTATATTTTTTAAGCGTATTCTGCCGCAGTAACACATTCCCCTCGCACTCTACACAGCCAGAATCTGACCTTGATGAAACTCAGGTTCTCCTTCCCGCATACTATACCACCTTACACGGTGACAAAGAGGAAGGTGCAGATGAAAGTGCAGGTTCCTTGAGCAGGTGGGGGGGCATACTCATGGGTGACGGCACTGGCACAGGGCCCCTCATAGTACGCAAAAGTGTCTCTGCCGGTGGGTGGGCCCACCAGCCATCAGACACACCGCCGTACTATGAGGGGCCCTGTGCCAGTGCCGTTGCCAACAAGTGGGCCCCCCTGCTTGCTCAGGATCACAGCACTTGCAAAGTTGAAATACTTACCTCTCCCTGCTCCACCGCCATGATGTCTTCCGCGTTTCCTGACAGTGACATTCTGGTCAGAGAGCGCGATGACATCACGTCTGTACGCCCTCTGCCTAAACAGTCCAAGTGCAGAGAGATGGAAGATGTAGACGACGAGGAGTCCAGACTAGTACAGGGATTCCCTAGCGAGGAGACTTATTTAATTGTTTTAAAGGTTGGGAGCAATTTTTGGGGAGCACTATACTCTGGAGAATGATATATGGGGCCCACCATACACTGGAGCATTCCAAAGCTGGACATCAGACACTGGAGCAGCATTTACAGGGCCCATTATACACTGGAGCATTAGAAATGGGGCCCATTATATATGGAGCATTATTTGGTCCCATAAGACAGTGGAGCTTCATCCATGAGGACCAACATATACTGTAGCATTATGTGGAGCTCATCATATACTGTATCGAACAATATATGGGAACAATGATTCTGTATGGAGAAATATATGGGCCTCATTACTCTGTATAGCGCACTATGCGGTGGCCATAATACTGTATGGAGTAATATACTGTCCGTTTTTGGAGCTATTGGAGAATTTAAAATGGATATCAGTCATGTGATATCAGAATTGAAGTATTTTTCATTGTACTATACTGCTATTTCTCTGCCGTATCAGAGGATCATGAATTGTGGCATGTGTTAAAGGAGGCCATTGACACTCTTTGGCCCTGGGCCCATGAAAATCTGGAGCCAGCCCTACCCCCCCCCCCACAACTTTAGCCAAATAACCCCCAGTTTTCAATGCCTAACTATTATTATAAAGTAAATTAAGGTTGACAAGCTTAAGTAATAAGAATTGATGTTTTTGGCATTAAAATGGGCACTGTAGGTGTGTTTCCTGTCCTCCACTCACTGCTGACTTTTCTTCCCCATTGACTTGCATTGGGTTTCGTGTTTCAGTCGGCCTTCGACTTTTCACGATAATCGGCCAATTGCGTTCAACCCGACTTTTGCGAAAGTCGGGTTTCATGAAACCCGACTCGACCCGGAAAAAGGCAAAGCCGCTCATCTCTACTGGTAAACATACAGTATAACAGAGAAAAATGCTGTAAAAGGTTATATCAGGAACTGTAGAAGAATAAGGGGTGCAAACAACTGAAGTTTTTTTCTTAAGGGGAAGTAACTTATCAGTTCTCGGAGATCTTGATTGCAGAGATCACTCTTCTCCAACGTAGGCACCGAGGCACAAGCGGTGCTTGATGTCCGCTGTCTCTGGAGTCCTGGGTATAGTCCAACTGTAGTATGGGGGGTTAACGTGGGAGCCCAAGGGGTCTGCGGATGGCGGTATCCCCCTGTACTCAAGGTCCTTCCCTCTGCTGCGACAGCGGCGTTCTCTCACCAGGGTCAGTCTCTCTTGGCCGGTCAGTGTCATGTTATGGTACGTCCCTTGGTCACAGGGAAGCGTCTCAGGGTAAGGCAGGGTCTCTCTGCAGGGGAGCGTCTTGTCAAGATATGTGGTCTGTCTGTGGGGCAGGGTCTCCTCAAGGAGGGGAGTCAACAGCCTTCCTGGCGGTGCAGTGACAGGCCTCACGTACTCACTGCACACCGCCTGTGACAGCGTTCTCTCAGTCTCCAGCCGCTGCACCCATCTGCTCTCTGCTCCTGTGTCAGTGTCCTCCTCCTCCTCTCTGCGCTGCTCTGCCGAAAGCGCGAGCAGTTCTCCCGCTCCCAGTCTTGACCTCTTCCTGTTCCTGGTTACCGTCCAGTCCCCTAAAGCATCCCCTGGGGAGCCTAACGCCCTGCTTGATGGTTCCGGGCACGGAGCCAGGAAGGCAACTCCCCCTTGACTCCTACTGTGCTTCACCCCTTTACATTCCCCCTCTCTGTGAGCTTGCCATTCCACGGGTGAGAGTTTCTGGAGTTTTTGTCAACGATCGTCCAGACCTCGTACAATTGCTGCCAGATGAATTCATCATGATTGTAGCGTCTGGGGGGCACACCTGCCGTTGATTGTTCAGAACGTCTCAGATTAGTGGAGGTTGTGGGATCAGCCACTGGAAAAATGGAAGTTGGAGTCTCCTTGGTTACTTCCGGCATCTCAGGCACCAGCCCTGTTTCTGGGTTTCCCTGAAGTAGTAGAGAGTCTCCCTCTTTGTCGTCTTCAGCTATGAGTACGGGTTCAGCCACCAGAACCGCCGGAGCAGATGGCATCACTGGAGGATCTCGAGACAAACAGGGACGCAGAATATTCCGATGTAATATGCAAGTGGGGAGTTCCTCACCTGTTTCAGGTTGAACTTCATAGACGGGTCACCGTCTACCAAGCGGTCGCTTCACCCCATACGGGCTCTTCTCCTACCGACACTCCAATTTGCTGTTAGGGCGCTTCTCCCTGACTAAGACTCAGTCCCCCGGTCGTAGAACTGTCCCCTTCTGGGGAGGGACCTGCGGGTGTTCCATCCCACAGAGCCGGTTCTGCACCAATCGTTGAATGGTCCATAGGCGGCGGCAATATTCTCGAACCCAGGAGTACACCCCCGTCCGCGGGTAGTCCTCCTCGGGCTCTAACACCAATTCAGTCCGTCCCTTCCTGGGTCGGCCGAAGAACAGTGAATAGGGCGTGAATCATGTGGTGCTGTGTTTACGGTTATTGTATGCCCACACCAATGCAGGGACGGACTCAGTCCAGCGCGCTTTCTGATCTTCTTCAAGTGTCCTCAGCATCTGGATCAGGGTGCGATTGAATCTCTCACAAGCTCCATTCCCCTGTGGATGGTAAGGGGTGGTACGAGACTTATCGATTTTATACAGCTGATGCAACTCCTCCATCACCTTTCCCAGGAAGCAGGCTCCTTGATCCGAATGGATTCACTTGGGACACCCGTACACTTGAATGAAATGTTTACAGATAGCATAGGCCGCAGATTCTGCAGTCTGGTCCCGAGTAGGTGTGACCACAGCAAATTTGGAAAAGTGGTCAATCATCGCAAGGCAATGTTCATAGCCCTGGTGTGCTGGGCCAATCGTCAAGTAGTCTATGGCCAGTAACTCCATGGGTGCCGAGGACCTCACCGTTTCTATAGGGGCTCGCTGTTCCGGCGGCTTAACTAGTTCACAATTTTGGCACTGCTGACATACTTCCTCCACGATGGTCCTCATGTGGGGATGGTAGAACAACCGTTGCAGCCACTGGAATGTTTTTTCTGTCCCGAAGTGTGCTCCCTTCTCGTGTGCTGCATTAGCCACCTGTTCTAGCAGGGTCGAGGGGATGATCGTTTGCCAAACGAAACTCAGTTAAGATTGTAGGTACACTTTCCTGTACAAGATGCCATCCCATAACTGTAGCCGCTCCCACTGGCGCAACATTTGTAACAACTCAGGGGTAGAGTTGAGCGATACCGTCCGATACTTCAAAGTATCGTATCGGATGGTATCGGCCGATCTTTAAAAAAAGTATCGGTATCGCCGATTCCGATACCGGAAGTCCCATTCAAGTCTATGGGACTTCCGGTATCGGAATAAGAAAAACCCTTTCCTGCCCTTGTACAGCCTCTCTGGGGTCTGTACTGGCCTTTCGGGGGGCTGTGCCGGCCTGCCAGGGGGTCTGTGCAGGCTCCGGTGGTCTGTGCCGGCCTGCCGGTGGTCTGTGCAGGCTCCGGGGGGCTGTGCCGGCCTGCCGGGGGGCTGTGCCGGCCTGCCGGGGGGCTGTGCAGGCTCCGGGGGGCTGTGCCGGCCTGCCGGGGGGCTGTGCCGGCCTGCCGGGGGGCTGTGCAGGCTCCGGGGGGCTGTGCCGGCCTGCCGGGGGGCTGTGCCGGCCTGCCGGGGGGCTGTGCAGGCTCCGGGGGGCTGTGCCGGCCTGCCGGGGGGCTGTGCCGGCCTGCCGGTGGTCTGTGCAGGCTCCGGGGGTCTGTGCAGGCATCGTCCGATGGGACTACAAGTCCCATCGGGCGATGCCTGCTACCATGACAGTGATTGACACATTAGCCAATGATGGGACAGTAGTAGTCCCATCATCCGGCTAATGTGTTAAATGTAAAAAAAAAAAAAAAATACTACATACATACTACATGCATGCTACATACATACCACATATATACTACATGCATGCTACATACATACTACATGCTACATGCATGCTACATACATACTACATGCATGCTACATACATACTACATGCTACATACATACTACATATATACTACATGCAACATACATACTACATACATGCTACATACATACATGCTACATACATACATGCTACATGCATGCCACATACATACTACATGCTACATACATACCACATATATACTACATACATACTACATGCTACATTCATACTACATACTACATACATGCTACATTCATACTACATGCAACATACATACTACATATATACTACATGCATGCTACATACATACTGCATGCTACATACATACCACATATATACTACATACATACTACATGCATGCTACATGCTACATACATAACACATATATACTACATGCATGCTACATACATACTACATGCTACATACTACATATATACTACATGCATGCTACATACTACATGCATGCTACATACATACTACATACATACTACATATATACTACATGCATGCTACATACATACTACATGCTACATACTACATGCATGCTACATACATACTACATGCTACATACTACATATATACTACATGCATGCTACATACATACTACATACATACTACATATATACTACATGCATGCTACATACTACATGCTACATACATACTACATATATACTACATGCATGCTACATACTACATGCTACATACATACTACATATATACTACATTCATACTACATACTACATATATACTACATACATACTACATACATACTACATACATACTACATACATACTACATACATACTACATGCATGCTACATACATACCACATACATACTACATGCTACATACATACTACATGCTACATACTACATGCATGCTACATACATACTACATGCTACATACTACATATATACTACATGCATGCTACATACATACTACATACATACTACATATATACTACATGCATGCTACATACTACATGCTACATACATACTACATATATACTACATTCATACTACATACTACATATATACTACATACATACTACATACATGCTACATACATACTACATGCATGCTACATACATACTACATGCATGCTACATACATACCACATACATACTACATGCTACATACATACCACATATATACTACATACATACAATACATTCATACAATACATACATAGACATACAGTACATATAACATAGAGTAACATACTTACCAATACTTGTCACATTGTTCCCCGAAGCCATTGTCTATTCCGGGATAAATATTAACATAACAAACCACAAAAATACTCACCCACGATCCGAAGCAGTCCACGAGTGTGTCCCACGACGATCTTGGGTAGAGAACTGCAGCATCAGATGATGCTGCCGTTCTCTACGGGCTGCAGGAATCCAATGACGGAAGGTAGGTATCCTTCCGCACTGTATTCCTCCGCCACTTAAAAAAAAAAAAAGTCCCTAGTCTCACTTTATGCCATTGCTGTGTGGGAAATTCCCACACAGCAATGGCATAAAGTGAGACTAGGGACTTTTTTTTTTTTAAGTGGCGGAGGAATACAGTGCGGAAGGATACCTACCTTCCGTCATTGGATTCCTACAGCCCGTAGAGAACGGCAGCATCATCTGATGCTGCAGTTCTCTACCCAAGATCGTCGTGGGACACACTCGTGGACTGCTTCGGATCGTGGGTGAGTATTTTTGTGGTTTGTTATGTTAATATTTATCCCGGAATAGACAATGGCTTCGGGGAACAATGTGACAAGTATTGGTAAGTATGTTACTCTATGTTATATGTACTGTATGTCTATGTATGTATTGTATGAATGTATGTAGCATGTAGTATGTATGTGGTATGTATGTAGCATGCATGTAGTATGTATGTAGCATGCATGTAGCATGCATGTAGTATGTATGTAGTATGTATGTAGTATGTATGTAGCATGTATGTAGCATGCAGTATGTATGTAGTATATATGTAGTATGTATGTAGTATATATGTAGTATGTAGTATGTATGTAGCATGCATGTAGTATATATGTAGTATGTATGTAGCATGCATGTAGTATGTATGTAGCATGTAGTATATATGTAGCATGCAGCATGTATGTAGTATGTATGTAGTATATATGTAGTATGCATGTAGTATGTATGTAGTATGTATGTAGCATGCAGTATGTATGTAGCATGTATGTAGTATGTATGTAGTATATATGTAGTATGTATGTAGCATGCATGTAGTATGTATGTAGTATGTATGTAGCATGCAGTATGTAGCATGTATGTAGTATGTATGTAGTATGTATGTATGTAGTATGTATGTAGCATGCAGTATGTATGTAGCATGTATGTAGTATGTATGTAGTATATATGTAGTATGTATGTAGTATGTATGTAGTATGTATGTAGCATGCAGTATGTATGTAGCATGTATGTAGTATGTATGTAGTATATATGTAGCATGCATGTAGTATGTATGTAGCATGCATGTAGTATTTTTTTTTTTTTTTTTTTTTTTTAACATTTAACACATTAGCCGGATGATGGGACTACTACTGTCCCATCATTGGCTAATGTGTCAATCACTGTCATGGTAGCAGGCATCGCCCGATGGGACTTGTAGTCCCATCGGACGATGCTTGCACAGACCCCCGGACATCAGCACAGCCCCCCGGCAGGCCGGCACAGCCCCCCGGCAGGCCGGTACAGACCCCCACAGGGTGCACAGACCACCGGCAGGCCGGCACAGCCCCCCGGCAGGCCGGTACAGACCCCGGGCAGGCCGGCACAGCCCCCCGGCAGGCCGGCACAGCCCCCCAGCAGGCCGGCAGAGACCCCCGGAAGGCCCGAAATGACGGCGCATCATGATGCGCACACACTGCGCATCATGATGACGTCAGGCCGTCAATCAACTGAACTTCCGATTCCGATGCCGAATTCCGATATTGAAAAAATATCGGAAGTCGGTATCGGAATTCCGATACAGCAAGTATCGGCCGATACCCGATACTTGCGGTATCGGAATGCTCAACACTACTCAGGGGACATGGCTGCCCTCTCACTGTGGCTGGGCACCCGTTCGGCTACAAGCCACCGTCTCAGCTGAGCTATCTCTCGATATTCCTGTTGTATTTGAACCCACTCATCTCGGCGTTATTCCAACAAATTCTCGGGTGTACTTTCTTGAACTGTTTCCCGCGTTGCTGCCCCTGCCTCGCAGTCCCTCCGAAGTCTGGAACTTCTATAGCCTCCAACTCTTCATCCCGACTGGGCGCTGGCGGGCGGTAATCTAGTCGGGAAAGGGCATCCGCATGAGTATTCTCCACTCCTTTCCTGTAGGAGATCCTGTACCGGAATTTTGCCATTCGTGCTACCCAGCATTGTTCTAAGGCCCCTAGCTTTGCTGTTTCAAGGTGAGCCAAAGGATTGTTATCCATACACACGTGGATTTCCAAGCCGGCCAAATACTCTGCAAACTTTTCAGTCATCACCCACACCAGCGCCAACAACTCCAGCTTGAATGAGCTGTAATTATCCGGATTTCTTTCTGAGTCATGTAAGGAGCGACTGGCGTATGCGATGACACGCTTCTTCCCATTCTGCATCTGTGAGAGTACTGCCCCGGGTCCTTGTAGACTTCCGTCAGTGTGCAAGATGAACTGCTGTGTGAAGTCAGCGTAGGCCAACACCGGGGCCTCAGTCAGGGCCTTCTTCAGGGCCTGGAATGCTTTCTCTTGTGGCTCTCCCCAGTGTACGTTCCTGTTCTTCGCACATGAGGGTACTCCTTTCAGCAATTCCAGGAGAGGGTATGCGATGCAGGTGAAATTCTTCACAGTTTTTGGGGTCCGCCATTCCTGCACCGCAGCGATCTTCCCCTGCGAGGGCTTCACTCCCTCGGCAGAGACCACATGTCCCAGATAGTCAATTTGTGTTCAGAAGAGGTGGCACTTCTGGGGTTTCACCTTCAAGCCGTATTTTTGTAGCCGACTCAGAACTTGCTCCAGTCTCCGGAGATGTTCTTCAACGGTGGGAGCAAAGATGATTATATCAAGGTAAATCATGGTGGCTTTGAAGTTCAGGTCTCCCAGACACCGCTCCATGAGCCACTGAAATGTTCCCGGAGCATTGGCTAACCCGAAGGGCATGCGGTCGAACTCAAATAGTCCCATTGGAAGAATGAAGGCTTTCTTGGCTCGGTCTTCTTCAGACATGGGTACTTGCCAGTACCCACTGGCCAGATCAAGTGTGGAAAAATACCGGACATTTCCCAGTGCTGACAGGGACTCCTCTATCCGTGGTAGTGGATATGAATCTCGCACTGTGCAAGCGTTGAGCCGGCGGCAATCCACGCAGAAACATAGAATTCCATCTTTTTTTCGCACCAAGACAATGGGGGCAGCCCACCGGCTGTGGCTCTCACGGATCAGTCCCTTCTTCAGCATCTTCGACAGCATCCCCTTGACCTCCTGATACATTTGTGGGGGTATCTGGCGATATCTCTCCCGTATCAGTGCCGCATCCCTAGTGGGTATCTCATGAGTGATGGCCGTCGTGCGCCCAAAATCATCTTCATAATTTGCGAACACCTCTTGGGACTTCCCCAGCAAGGCCTCCACCTGGGGAACCTGATGAGGGGGCATTTCTGAGAGTTCAGCCCGCATTTGCTCAAGTATCCGTCGGCCTTCTTGTAACACCCTGGGATCCGGGGCGACCTCCGCTTTTACAGTCACCAACCAGGGATCTTCTGCTTTGGCAGTCAGCTGGACTGTTTCGGAGGGCACCAACTTGTCTGGTACACCTAGAATGTGGGCCAATTCTGCTCTGGGAGCCAGGGTCACGTCAGCCTCTCCCAAGTTCACACAGCGCACGAGGACAGTGCCGTTTTGCACAGTGGCCAAGGTCCGTGTGACCAGTATCCCGGACGGCAGTTGATCAGCTGGGCTAGACTCCACCTGTATCTCCGCTCCTTCTATTGGGACTCCTGCTCGCACCGGCAGGGGAAGCATGGTCTGTCCAGGGGGTAACACTCGGTTCAAAGAAGCAGGGACAATGACTTTGCCTAGTTCTTTTCCGCAGCTGCATATTTCCCAGACCCGTACTGTGTTGTGAACTCTCTTAATCCGACTTTTGAGGCAAGGCTCCCTCTGATGGATACTGCTGGTAGTGGAGCTGGTCAACATGATGTTAACCCAACAGCTGCAGAAGATAATTGGAGGAGTGGGGGTAGTGACTGGGACTTCTCTAAGTGGCTGCCGGTGATACGCCTTTCTTTGCTTATTGAGGATTTCTGTCTCCTGCCTGATCCTGCATTTTTCAGCTAAGTATCATTTGCTAAACCCTTTGCATCTGATTTTGCCTTGCTGTCAGGGGTCAGCTTGCTCCTGCCCTGTATTTTTGTATCTTCTGTTTGTTTGCTCAGTCCCCTGCTGTATTAGCCTGTTGCTAGTCGCCAGTTCACACCTGAGTGCTGATATAGTGGGGGCGAGGCTTGTGCAAACCTCAGTATTTTTGTACATCAGTCCTGTTGGAATTGTTAGGGTTTTTGCGTGATTGCAGACAGTGCCTTTTCTGTCCTGTCCTATCTAGTCAGTGTGGGCCCCATCATTTGCTCAGTCTATTTTCTGTCTGTTTGTGCTTCATCTTGTCTCACCGACAATATATGTTTGGGGGCTGTCTATTCCTTTGGGGATCTTCTCCGGGGCGGTTTAGATTTCACCTTTCTGTCTTTAGGCTTAGTTATTCCCCCGGCTGTGACGAAGCGTCTAGGGCAACGTAGGAACGCTCAACGGCTACTGCTAGTTGTGGTGTTAAGATCAGGGGTCTGCAATCTGCTGAGCAACCAACCTCTCTGGAGTTCTGGTGGCATAGTCTATTGCGCTCTCCTCCTCGGTGACCCATTCATAACAGAATCACCGGCCCAAACTGTAGATTCTAGGGTACTCAAAAGAAGGAAAGAACTGCAAAAAAAAAAAAAAAAGTGTCAGAATTTTTTATATATTTTTTCCTCTTTTTTCTCTGGGGCAGTGGGAGGATTAAGCAATTGTCCGATCATGTTGAGCAGCTCACTGCTGAAGTGCGGAGAATTTCTGCTTATCTCGCCCAATCATCTGTTGTAAAACCAAAGATCCCTACTCCTGATGTGTTTTCTGGGGATCGGTCTAAATTTCTGAACTTTAAGAATAATTGTAAACTATTTCTTGCTTTGAAACCTAACTCCTCGGGGAGCTCGGTGCAGCAGGTTAAAATTGTCATTTCCCTGCTGCGCGGTGATCCCCAGGACTGGGCCTTTTCTCTGACACCTGGAGATCCTATTCTGGCTAATGTAGGTGTGTTTTTTCAAGCCCTGGGGTTATTGTATGATGAGCCTAATGCTATTGATCAAGCTGAGAAAACCTTATTGGCATTAAAACAGGGTCAAGATGCTACTGAGTTATATTGTCAAAAATTCTGAAAGTGGGCGGTCCTTACTAAATGGAATGATGATGCCCTAGCAGCTCTCTTTCGGAAAGATTTGGCAGAATCCATAAAGGATGTTATGGTGGGATTCCCTGTCCCTTCTGGTCTTGACGACTTTATGTCATTGGCAATTCAAGTTGATCAACGTTTACGAGAACGTAAAACTATGCGAGAGGCGGTGCCGCCTTTCGAACAAACCTCTGAACCCATGCAATGTGATAGGGTTTTGTCTAGGGCGCAACGTCAAGAGTTTTGAAGGCGTAATAAGTTATGCTTCTTTTGTGGAGATGCTTCTCATGCTATTTCAGCCTGCCCTAAATGAGACAAAAGTTTTGCTCACTCATTTACAATGGGCAGTGTGCAGCCTAAGTTCCTTTAGGCTGTTACCTTGATCTGCTCCTTGTCCACATTTTCCGCTAAGGCATTTGTGGATTCAGGAGCAGCTTTGAATCTGATGGATTTTGACTTCGCTAAGCATTGTGGTTTTCCTATGGTACCCCTGCGGACCCCTATTCCTTTGAGGGGTATTGATGCTACCCCTTTGGCGGAGAATAAACCCCAGTTTTGGACCCAGGTGATTATGCGGGTCGCCCTGGACCACCAAGAGAATTGTAAATTTTTGGTGTTGCACAACTTACATGATATTATTGTGCTAGGTTTTCCATGGTTGCAGACCCATAATCCTGTGTTGGATTGGAAATCTGTGTCTGTGGTGAGTTGGGGTTGCCAATGTGCTCTTGGTGACACTCCTGCTTTCTCCACCTCTCCCCAGTCTCAAGATGTTCCTGACTATTTGGCTGATTTTTCTGATGTATTTAGTGAGAGTAAGTCCGCGTATTTGCCTCCTCATAGGAGTTATGATTGCACAATTGAGTTGATGCCCGGGTTTAAATTTCCCAAAGGTCGGCTTTTCAACTTATTGGTACCTGAACATGATGCTATGCGATTTTCATAGAATCATAGAATCGTAGAGTTGGAAGGGACCTCCAGGGCCATCTGGTCCAACCCCCTGCTCAAAGCAGGATTCGCTAAATCATCCCAGTCAGATATCTGTCCAGCCTCTGTTTGAAGACTTCCATTGAAGGAGAACTCACCACTTCTCGTGGCAGCCTGTTCCACCCATTGATCACTCTGTCAAAAAAAATTTTCTAATATCTAATCTGTGTCTCCTCCCATTCAGTTTCATCCCATTGCTTCTAGTCTTTCCTTGTGCAAATGAAAATAAAGTTGATCCTTCTACAATGTGACAGCCCTTTAGATATTTGTAGACAGCTATTAAGTCTCCTCTCAGTCTTCTCTTTTGCAAACTAAACATTCCCAAATCCTGCAACCTTTCCTCATAAGACAGGGTTTGCAGACCGGTCACCATTCTGGTCACTCTTTTCTGAACTTGCTCCAGTTTGTTGATGTCTTTTTCAAAATGTGGTGCCCAAAACTGGACACAATATTCCAGATGAGGTCTGACCAAAGAGGAGTAGAGGGAAATAATGACTTCACGTGATCTAGACTGTATGCTTCTGTTAATACATCCTAGAATTGAATTTGCCTTTTTTGCTGCTGCATCACACTGTTGACTCATATTCAGTCTGTGATCTTGTCATGATCCAGGACGGGATTTCACTTTGACCCATCCTGGTTAGACTATGGGTTAATTGTGCTGCCTCTCTCTGGCAGCAGGAGGCTATTTAGTGCTCACTGGACCTGGGTCTGGTGTCAGTTATACTCCTGCCCTCGGCTGAGTTAAGTGACCTCTTGTATACGTGTGCCTTGTGCCTGATAACTTGCTTGCTTATTCGGTTGTGATCTGGTTCTGTCCCTGTTACGAGTTCTGCCTGACCCTCTTGTACTGCGCTACCTCTCGTGTATGACTCTCTGCTTGTGACCCGACTCCTCTCTGCTCGTCCCCTTGGTACCGCACCGCCCTCTTGTGTATGACCTTTGGCTCTGTCTGACTACCTGTCTGTTTGTCCCTCTGTACCTCGTTTGCCCGTACTGCTGTGACCTCTGTTTTGCCTGACTCTGAGTTGTTGTGTGGTGTCCTGTCCTATCTGAATACAGGACGCTAAGCCCCGCCCCCTTGCTGTCACATGACCATAGGTCCCGTGCAGACTATTCAGTTTCAGTGTCCGCAGGTCCTATGCCTCTTTACTTTCCAGCGCTGACTGGACCCTGACACTATTAGCCTGAAGCACGCATGGTCACCTCTGCTGCCCGCTCCACAGGTATCTTTTAGCACTGCTTCTGTACTCAGGACACGAGCACTGGCTCTATGAGCAAGTGCAGTGCGGTGTCTCTGACATTATAACTGACCTATACCATTTTTTTTCTCTGCTCCCATTCACCTGTGTGTGTGATGGATCCTGTGCACACTCTTTCTGAGCAGGTTAAGCATCTGATGCAGATGTCTCAGAAACTCTTTGGAGAACAAAGAGTCCTGGCTCAGTCTCAGCAGCTGATCGCCGACACTGTGCAGGGGGTTCTTTCATAGGGGCTTGGGATGTTACATTAATTTCCCCTGAGTCTCCGGTTAAGTTACCAGATACCTTTTCTGGAGATAAAAATGACTTCAGAGTTTTCAAGGAAGGCTGTAAGCTTTTTTTTTCCTTAAGACCACACTCTTCTGGGGATGAAAGTCAAAGAGTGGGGGTCATTATGTCTCTGTTAAGGGGAGCCCCCCAAGCTTGGGCTTTCTCCCTTCCTACCACGGCCCCTGAGCATATGACTGTGGATGCATTTTTTGAGTCCCTGGGGCATATTTATGATGAGCCTGATCGGGTGCGTATGGCCAGGGGAAACACTCAGCCGAGTGGTTTTGCTCAGAGTTCAGACGCTGGGCTGCTGAGGTCTGCTGGAACGACACCGCTCTCCGGGGGTTGTTCCGTAGAGGCCTGTCTGAGCATCTGAAAGACGCCTTGGCTCTCCACCCCCCACCTGATGCCCTGGAGGAAGCTATGACACAGGCCGTCCGAATGGATCGCAGGTTACGGGCAAGGGGAGTGATACAAACCGAGACTTCATTATTCTCCAAAGGAAGGGGAGCCAGTTCTTCATTGAAAATCACAGAGATGGGAACCATCAACCTTAAGGAGGAAGAAAGGAGACAACGGCACGTGAGAAAATGCTGTGTTCACAGTGGCGAGTCTGGACATTGGAAAAAGGATTTCCCCTCCCGGCCACTAACCAACAAGCGACTGAGCCTGGGTGATTATCGTGGAGGTCACCCAGGCTCTCAGGTACCCTTTTCTGCATTTTCTAAAATGTCATTTCAAGTGGAACTTTGTTGTGGGGGTGTCTCCACATCCACTTCTGCCTTCGTGGATTGCGGTTCATCATTGAACTTTATTGACTCTGACTTGGTGGCCAGGTGTAAGTTAGGGACAGTTAGGTTGGAAACTCTGATTCACCTTGTTGCTATTGACAAAACACCACTGGTTAAGAATGACATTGTGTTTTGTACTGAAGAGTTTCTCCTTAAAGTGAGTTCCTTACACCAGGAACGTATTTTATGTTTTGTAATGAACAACCTGAGTGCGGGACTGGTGTTGGGGTTCCCCTGGTTACAGCTGCATAATCCTGTGATTAATTGGGAATCTCGGGATATTGTTAAATGGGGTCCCTATTGCTCTGAGAAATGTCTTGTTTCTGTGTCTGTGTCGTCCGTGGGTCTAGAAGGCATTCCGGAGTGCCTGATAGATTATACTGACGGTTTCTCTGAAAAAGAGGCTGAGGTTTTACCACCACACCGCCCATTTGATTGTGCCATTGACCTGGTTCCAGGTGCTAAATTGCCCAAAGCCCGCCTGTATAACCTCTCGGGTCCGGAACGGGCTGCGATGAAGGAATATATTTCCGAGAGCCTCCGTAAGGGACATATTCATCCTTCTGTTTCTCCTGTGGCGGCAGGGTTCTTTTTTGTAAAAAAAAAAAGACGGTGGTTTGCGCCCATGCCTCGATTTTCATGAGTTAAATAAAATAACTGTGAGGAATACTTATCCCCTTCCACTTATTCCTGATTTATACAATCAGTTGTCCGGAGCTAAGTGGTTTTCGAAATTAGATCTACGGGGAGCGTATAACCTTATCCGAGTCCGGGACGGAGATGAATGGAAGACCGCTTTTCTCACTACTGAAGGGTTGTTTGAAAATTTGGTCATGCCCTTCGGCCTGACCAACGCTCCAGCGGTCTTCCAAAATTTCATAAATCATGTGTTCTCCGATTTGATTGGATGTTTTATGGTGGTGTATTTGGATGACATTTTAATCTACTCGCCTGATAAACAGACTCACATTGGTCATGTTCGGGCAGTTCTCCAAAGGCTCAGGGAGAACTGTCTGTTTGCTAAACTTGAAAAATGTTAATTTTTTGTTCAGGAACTGTCCTTTCTGGGGTTCATCGTGTCTGCTGAAGGGTATCGCATGGATCCTAATAAGGTGCAGGCCATTCTCGAGTGGGTTCAACCGTGTGATTTGAAGGGTCTGCAACGTTTCCTAGGGTTCGCTAATTATTATCGGAAATTTATAAGGGGGTTCTCACAGGTGGTTAAACCCCTCACAGACATGACTCAAAAGGGGGCCGATATCAAGAATTGGTCAACCGCAGCGGTAGCGGCATTTCAGTTTTTGAAAAAATGTTTCATGTCGGCCCCGGTTCTTATCCAACCGGACCCCTCTGAACCATTTATTGTTGAGGTAGACGCCTCAGAGGTGGGGGTGGGGGCGGTATTGTCCCAGGGACCCGCCACTTTGACCAATTTAAGACCTTGCTCCTTTTTCTCAAAGAAGTTCTCCCCTGCGGAGAGAAACTATGATGTGGGGAATCGGGAACTTCTGGCCGTAAAATTGGCTTTTGCAGAATGGAGGCATTTTTTGGAGGGGGCTGTTCATCCTATAACGGTAATCTCGGACCACAAAAACCTAGCTTACATTGAGTCGGCTAAAAGGTTGACTCCCAGACAGGCTAGATGGTCACTTTTTTTTTCCCGATTCAACTTCTCGATCACTTTTCGACCAGGATCCAAGAATATCAGAGCGGATGCGTTGTCACGCAGTCTTGATCCGGTGTCCCCCCCGGAACCTCCATCCTCCATTCTTCAGCCTGGGGTGGTGGTGGCAGAGGTTTCTAATGTGTTGGAACGGGAGATTCGAGAAGCCCAGGCTCTTGCACCTCCAGCTAAGCCGTTGGATAAACTTTTTGTGCCAGCTCAGTTTCGTCTCAAGGTCCTCCAGGAGTTCCATGACTCAGTTCTGGGTGGACACCCAGGGATCACAGCGACCCGGAAGGCCATTGCTAGAATATTCTGGTGGTCTTCTTTAGCCTCTGGTGTTGGGGAGTATGTGTCTGCGTGTGAGGTTTGTGCCCGTGCGAAAACTCCCCATAACCGGCCGGCCGGGGAATTGGTACCACTGCCAATTCCTGAGAGACCATGGACTCATCTGTCCATGGATTTCATCACCAACCTTCCCCTTCCAAGGTTAATACCGTGGTCTGGGTCGTAGTGGAGAGGTTTAGTAAGCAGGCACATTTTGTACCTTTGGCAGCTCTACCTAATGCGGAAACATTGTCCAGATTGTTTGTGGAGCATGTGGTGCGGTTGCATGGGGTACCCCTGAATGTGGTGTCTGATAGGGGAGTGCAGTTTGTGTCCAGATTTTGGAGAGCTTTTTGTAGGAGGTTGGGTATTGGTCTGTCCTTTTCATCCGCCTACCATCCAGAGACTAATGGGCAGACTGAGCGGACCAATCAGTCTCTGGAGCAAATTCTGCGTTGTTTGACCTCAGCCCGACAGGATGATTGGTGTTCTGTGTTACCATTGGCTGAGTTTGCATTTAACAACCGCACTAACCAGTCTACGGGTACATCTCCTTTGTTTTGCAATTATGGGTTTCATCCTCATTTTGGAGAATTTTCCCGCTTGAATTCTGGGTGTCCTGGGGCGGACGAGACGATCCAGCGGTTGGGGGAGGTATGGCGGGAGGTCCAGAATAACATTACGAAGGCCCAGGACAAATTTAAATTTTTTGCGGACAAAAAACGATCCGTGGGTCCAGTGTTTCAGGTCGGAGATAAGGTATGGTTATCCACCAAAAATATAAGGCTCAAGGTCCCCTCTGAGAAGCTTGGACCCAAGTTTATAGGTCCCTATGTAATTACCGAAGCAGTTAACTCGGTGGCTTTTCGGTTGAGTCTTCCGCCATCTCTAAGGATCCCTAATGTTTTCCATAAGGCCCTTTTGAAACCTGTGAGGTCCAGTGGGGAGGGATCATCATCTTCCCCGACACCGGTTCTGGTAGATGGGCAGGCTGAGTACGAGGTGGAACGAATTGTCGACTCCAGGTTGGTCCGTCGCACCCTTCAGTATCTGATACATTGGAAGGGCTACGGTCCTGAGGAACGCTCGTGGGTTCCTGCTCGATCAGTTCATGCAGATCGGTTGATCCGAGCCTTTCACGCCAAGTACCCTGAGAGACCTGGGGGTCCGGTGGCCCCCCATTGAGAGGAGGGTACTGTCATGATCCAGGATGGGATTTCACTTTGACCCGTCCTGGTTAGACTATGGGTTAATTGTGCTGCCTCTCTCTGGCAGCAGGAGGCTATTTAGTGCTCACTGGACCTGGGTCCGGTGTCAGTTATACTCCTGCCCTCGGCTGAGTTAAGTGACCTCTTGTATA
Organism: Dendrobates tinctorius; assembly: GCF_039654945.1. Classification (NCBI taxonomy): domain Eukaryota; kingdom Metazoa; phylum Chordata; class Amphibia; order Anura; family Dendrobatidae; genus Dendrobates; species Dendrobates tinctorius. The sequence goes on from NW_027361674.1 coordinate 5,467,882, forward strand.
CGTGTGCCTTGTGCCTGATAACTTGCTTGCTTATTCGGTTGTGATCTGGTTCTGTCCCTGTTACGAGTTCTGCCTGACCCTCTTGTACTGCGCTACCTCTCGTGTATGACTCTCTGCTTGTGACCCGACTCCTCTCTGCTCGTCCCCTTGGTACCGCACCGCCCTCTTGTGTATGACCTTTGGCTCTGTCTGTCTGTTTGTCCCTCTGTACCTCGTTTGCCCGTACTGCTGTGACCTCTGTTTTGCCTGACTGAGTTGTTGTGTGGTGTCCTGTCCTATCTGAATACAGGACGCTAAGCCCCACCCCCTTGCTGTCACATGACCATAGGTCCCGTGCAGACTATTCAGTTTCAGTGTCCGCAGGTCCTATGCCTCTTTACTTTCCAGCGCTGACTAGACCCTGACACTATTAGCCTGAAGCACGCATGGTCACCTCTGCTGCCCGCCCCACAGGTATCTTTTAGCACTGCTTCTGTACTCAGGACACGAGCACTGGCTCTATGAGCAAGTGCAGTGCGGTGTATCTGACAGATCTATTAGTATACCCAAGTCTTTTTCACATGTGCTGTCACTTAGCCCTATTCCTCCCATTCTGTATATGCTTTTTTCATTTTTATTGCCCAGATGTAGTACTTTGCATTTCTCCCTGTTAAAAACCATTCTGTTAGTTGCTGCCCACTTCTCCAGTTTATTTATATCTTTTTGAATCCTCTCTCTCTCTTCTCTAGTATTAGCTATCCCTCCTAGCTTTGTGTCATCAGCAAATTTAATCAGCTTACCCTCAATTCCTTCATCTAAATCGTTGATAAAGATGTTGAACAATACAGGGCCCAGGACAGAGCCCTGTGGTACCCCACTTGAGACATTCTTCCAACTGGATGTGCAGCCATTTACAACCACTCTTTGGGTCCGATCACTAAGCCAGTTATGAATCCACCTAACAGTTGTCTTGTCCATTCCATACTTAGTCATTTTTTCAATAAGGATTGTATGAGATACTTTGTCAAATGCTTTGCTGAAGTCAAGATATACTATATCTACAGCATTTCCTTGATCCACCCAATCAATGATACCGTCATAGAAGGAAATTAAGTTAGTCTGACATGACTTATTAGTTACAAACCCATGCTGACTCTGTTTAATCACTTCATTCTTATCCAGGTATTGACATACATGTTGTTTAATAATTTGTTCAAAGATCTTTCCTGGTATAGAAGTCAGACTCACCGGCCTAGAGTTGCCTGGGTCCACCTTCTTCCCCTTTTTGAAGATAGGAACAACATTTGCTCTTCTCCAGTCTTCTGGCACTTCTCCTGTTCTCCAAGAATTTTCAAAGATTATGGAGAAGGGTTCAAAAATTTCTTCTGCTATCTCCTTCAGTACTCTGGGGTGTAATTCATCTGGACCTGGAGACTTGAATTCATTTAGGTTAGCTAAGTGATTCCTCACTATCTTTCTGTTTATAGATATCCTAGATTCTTCTATTCCCTTAATAGGACAGTGAATAACAGTTGATGTTACATTTCCTTTCTGAGAGAAAACAGATGCAAAATAGGAATTTAAAAGTTCAGCCTTCTCAACATCCTGTCTTACCATTTCACCATTTTCATCCTGTAAAAATCCTATAGCATCTTTGACTTTTCTTTTACTTTTGACATATCCACAAAATCCTTTATTATTGCTTTTGACATCTCTTGCAAGCCTCAATTCATTTTCAGCTTTAGTAATCTGATTTGTGCCCTGCAGGTTCTGCAGACAGCATTATATTCTTCTTTAGATATGCCTCCCTCTTTCCATTTTATAAACATTTTTTTCTTCCTTTTTAGCATGTGCTTAAGTTCTGTGTTCAACCATCCTGGTTTCCTTAAATGCTTCCTATTCTTCCCTCTTTTCGGAATTGTTAACAACTGTGCTTTGAAAATTTCATTTTTCAAGATTTCCCATCCTTCCTGGACATTTTTGTCTTTAAGGATATCCAGCCATTGGATCTCTCCAATTCTCTTTCTGAATCCCTTAAAATCTGCCTTTCTGAAATCTAACCTTGACGTCTGAGTCTTCACAGGTCTTCCGCCTCTAGTTATCCAAAATTCTAAAATAGCATGGTCGCTACCTCCTAGAGTCCCAGCCACTTTTACCTCCTCAACCATTTCCTCCCTGTTTATAAGGATTAGATCCAAGGTAGCAGTTCCCCTTGTTTTCTCCCCTACCTTTTGGAAGATAAAGTTGTCAGCAAGAGAGGATAAGAATTTCCTTGACCTGTTAGTTTTGCCTGAGAGAGATTCCCAACAAATGTCTGGATAGTTGAAATCTCCCATGACAACTATGTCATATTTTTTGGAGAACTTGGCCATTTGATGCATAAAGAGTTCATCCATGTCTTCAGCTTGCACAGGCGGCCTGTAGTAAATGCCTATAATGGTGTCCTTTCCATTGGTCTGTGCTTGTATTCTTACCCAAACAGTTTCCACAGAACTTCTAGTCTCTGAAGCTTCAATCTCTGTGCAGATATATGCGTTTCTAACATACAATGCGACACCTCCTCCTCGTTTATCAAGTCTGTTTCTTGCAAATAAGTTGTATCCTTCTAGTCTTGTATTCCAATCATGTGTATCATCTCACCAAGTTTCAGTGATTCCAATGACATCATATTTCATTTCCTGTGTTAGTAGTTCCAATTCTCCTTGTTTGTTGCCCATGCTTTGTGCATTAGTATAGAAACATTTTAGTTTGTAATAGGTTTCTCTTTCTCCAATATTTTTATTAATTAGATTCTTTTGTCTTTGTTCTTCCTTTCCACTTCTAATAGCAGAGTTCTCAATAGCATATGTCAGGTGTATGGCTTTTTCTCGTCTTTTGCTTCCCTTCCCATGTTGTTCTAGTTTAAAGCTCTCCTTACAAGTGTAGCAAGGCGACTTCCAAATACATGCTTTCCAGTCTTCATAAGGTGCACCCCATCTCTAGCAAGTAGTCCATCGTATAAGTAATTCACTCCGTGATCCAGAAATCCAAATCGTTGCTGACGGCACCATCGATGTAGCCAGTTGTTCACCTGCAGAATCTTATTCCACCTCCTTGTTCCATGGCCATCCACTGGGAGGATGGAAGAGAAGACCACCTGCGCTCCCAGTTCTTTCACTTTCTTGCCTAAGTCTTCAAAGTCTCTGCAGATGGTTTCCAGGTTGTTTCTTGCTGTGTCATTTGTCCCCACATGTAGTGGGGAGTCACTAGAGAAGGGTCATATTAGACCATCCGCTTCACCTTTAGGTGCTGGGGGTTTTTTGTAGCCAAGAAAGAAGGCTCATTAAGGCCATGTATTGACTATCACTCCCTTAATAAGATCACTGTTAAATATCAGTACCCGTTGCCCCTGATTTCTGATTTATTTTCCAGGGTCAAAAGTGCTTGTTGGTTTACCAAACTTGACCTTAGAGAGTGTATAATCTTATTCGCATCAAGCATGGGGACGAATGGAAGACGGCTTTTAATACTCCGGAGGGACATTTTGAGTACCTGGTGATGCCTTTTGGGCTCACTAATGCCCCTTCCGTCTTCCATTCTTTTATGAACAATATTTTCTGGTACTTTGTGGATAAGTTTTTGATCATTTATCTGGATGATATTTTGATTTTTGATTGGAATTCTCATGTGGAACATGTTCAGACTGTGTTCCGGATCTTGAGAGAAAATACTCTTTGTTAAGGGATCGAAATGCCTCTTTGGTGTACAGAGAGAAGGCTGGTAGTGCAATAAGAGACTGCGCTGCTGTGGTAGAATTCAAGATATCTTTATTGCCAACGCGTTTCCTGAGTCAGTCCCAGCTCACTTCATCAGAGGATTTCGTTTTTGGGATTCATTTTGTCCCCGTCTGCTATTGAAATGGACCCGGCCAAGGTACACGCCATCTATGATTGGGTTCAGCCCACTTCTCTGAAGGCTCTTCGGAAGTTTTTGGGTTTTTCCAATTTCTATCGTAAATTTATAAGTAATTTTTCTGGTTTTGTTAAACCACTGACGGATTTGACCAAAAAAGGCGCTGATGTGGTGAATTGGCCTCCAGAGACAGTCTCGGTGTTTCAGGAGCTTAAGTGGAGATTCACTTCTGCTACGGTTCTGCGGCAACCTGATGTTTCACTCCCATTTCAGGTGGAGGTAGATGCTTCTGAGATTGGTGCAGGAGCTGTTTTGTCTCAAAGGGATCCGGTAACCTCTAAGATGAATCCCTGTGCCTTCTTTTCTCAAAAATTTTCCCCATCTGAACGTAACTATGACGTGGGGAATCGGGAGTTGTTGGCCATGAAGTGGGCATTTGAAGAGTGGAGACATTGGTTGGAGGGAGCTAGACATCAAGTTGTGGTCCTTACCGACCACAAGAATTTGATTTATCTTGAATCAGCCAAGCGCTTGAATCCTAGACAAGCTAGGTGGGCCTTGTTTTTCACGCGTTTTAATGTTGTGGTCACCTTTCTTCTTGGCACTAAGAATGTTAAGGCGGACGCCCTTTCTAGGAGTTTCTTTGCGGATTCTCTTGATGTGACCGAGACTACTACCATTCTAGGTAAGAGTGTGGTTCTTTCCGCCATTTCACCCTATTTGAAACTTGCCCTGGAGGAATTTCAGGAGGACAAACCTGAACGTTGCCCTGTGGGGAAATTGTATGTCCCTGACCAGTGGAGGAAGAGAGTGATGGCTGAAATTAATTGCTCCGCGCTGGCTGGTCATCCGGGTATTTTTGGTACCAGAGATTTGGTGAGTCGGTCTTTTTGGTGGCCTGCCTTATCTCGTGATGTCAGGAATTTTGTGCAGTCCTGTGGGACTTGTTCCAGGTCCAAGTCCTGTTCTCGTTTTAGTGGTTTGTTGATGCCCCTGCTGGTGCCCAGCAGACCATGGACCCATATTTCAATGGATTTTATTTCTGATCTCCTTGTCTCTCAGAGAATGAGTGCTATCTGGGTGATTTGTAATAGATTTTCCAAGATGGTCCATCTTCTACCACTCCCAAAGTTGCCATCTTCTTCTGAGTTGGTGCCCCTGTTTTTACAACAGGTGGTTCGTTTGCACGGGATTCCTGAGAACATTGTGTCAGACAGGAGTCCAGTTTGTTTCCAGATTTTGGAGGGCCTTTTGTTCTAAACTGGGAATTCAGTTATCTTTCTCCTCTGCATTTCATCCTCAGACCAATGGACAAACTGAGAGAACAAACCAGACTTTGGAATCCTATTTGAGATGTTTCATATCTGCTGATCAGGATGACTGGGTCTCATTTCTGCCATTGGCCGAATTCGCTCTAAACAATAAAGCTAGTTCCACCACTTTGAGGTCTCCGTTTTTCTGTAATTTTGGTTTTCATCCTCGATTTTCTTCGGGGCAGGTGGAGGCTTCTGCTTGCCCAAGTGTGGATTCTGTGGTGGACAGAATGCAGCAGATTTGGGACCAAATAGTGGACAAGTTGTCCCACTCTCAGGAAAAGGCCCAACGGTTTTCCAACCGGCATAGGACCTTTGATCCCTGGTTCAAAGTGGGTGATATGGTTTGGTTGTCCTCAAACAATATTCCGATGAAGGTTGCGTCTCCAAAATTCAAGCCAAGGTTCATTTGATCTTATAAGATTTTGGAAATCCTTAACCCCGTTTCTTTCCATTTGGCTCTTCCAGGTACGCTCAAGATTCATAATGTTTCTCACAAATCATTGTTGAAAAGGTTTGTGGAGCCAGTAATTCCTGTGGCGGCGCCCCCGGACCCTGTATTGGTTGAGGGTAATTTGGAGTATGAGGTAGAGAAAATATTGGACTCTTGTCTGGCTAGATGGAGACTCCAGTACTTGGTCAAGTGGAAAGGTTATGGCCAGGAGGATAATTCTTGGGTCTCTGCTTCTGATATTCATGCCAAGAGATTGGTTCGTGCTTTTCACCGGGCCCATCCTGATTGGCCTGGTGGTGTGGATGAGGGTTCGGTGACCGCAGCTCAAGGTGGGGTACTGTTGTGAACTCTCTTAATCTGACTTTTGAGGCAAGGCTCCCTCTGGTGGATACTGCTGGTAGTGGAGCTGGTCAACATGATATTAACCCAACAGCAGCAAAAGATAATTGGAGGAGTGGGGGTAGTGACTGGGACTACATAAGCGAGCAGACTTCTCTCAGTGGCTGCCGGTGATACTCCTTTCTTTGCTTATTGAGGATTTCTGTCTCCTGCCTGATCCTGCATTTTTCAGCTAAGTGTCATTTGCTAAACCCTTTGCATCTGATTTTGCCTTGCTGTCAGGGGTCAGCTTGCTCCCCCAGGGGCTGCTGGCTCCTGCCCGGTATTTTTGTATCTTGTGTTTGTTTGCTCAGTCCCCTGCTGTATTAGCCTGTTGCTAGTCGCCGGTTCACACCTGAGTGCTGATATAGTGGGGGCGAGGTTTGAGGAGGTTTGTGCAAACCTCAGTATTTTTGTACATCAGTCGTGTTGGAATTGTTAGGGTTTTTGCGTGATGGCAGACAGTGCCTTTTCTGTCCTGTCCTATCTAGTCAGTTTGGGCCCCATCATTTGCTCAGTCTATTTTCTGTCTGTGTTTGTGCTTCATCCTGTCTCACCAACAATATATGCTTGGGGGCTGTCTATTCCTTTGGTGATCTGCTCCGGGGCAGTTTAGATTTCACCTTTCTGTCTTTAGGCTTAGTTAGTCCTCCGGCTGTGACGAAGCGTCTAGGGCAACGTAGGAACGCTCCACGGCTACTGCTAGTTGTGTTGTTATGATCAGAGGTCTGCAATCCGCTGAGTGACCAACCTCTCTGGTGTTCTGGTGGCATAGCCTATTGCGCTCTCTTCCTCGGTGACCCATTCATAACAGTGCTGCCCGAATCAGTTGTTGAAAGACCTTCTTCTGTGGAGTCTGGTCACTCCACTGTCGTAAGAATTGATCTGGGGTCTCATTGAGCAGTAGGCTTCCGAGGTCTTTAAGCACGTTCATGCCCAGGGTTACAGTATGATCCCGAGCGGCTTCTCCATCTACCAATACTACTCCTTTTCTCCTCACATCTTTTCCACAGACTTCTATGTTCAGTGACACCACCCCTGCGACCGGGATGGGTAGGTGATTGGCCACCGTAAGTTTAATGACTGGGCCCCACTCTGGCCGCAGCGCCTCTGTGAAGTGTCTACGAAAAAAATTTTCTGGCATGGTGGTCACTTGCGAACCTGTGTCTACCAGGCATCGCACAGCTCTCCTGTTGATTTCGGTCCAGACCAAGGGGCACATGGAAACAAGGCTGGTGGAACTATTTTCACTCCTCCTCTGATCTTCACGCTCCGGGCAGTGTCCCTCATGCTCGGAGCCCCTTAGTTTAACGGGAGCCGTGAGGATGGTCAGCTCCTCTGGGGGCACCACCGGGCGATATGACCGGGCTCTCCACAAGTATAGCATGTGGGGGGACGTCTTCTCGGGGTAGCTGCAGCTTCTCTTTGGGGAATAGCTCCTCTTCCACGCGTCCATGGCACAAGCCCCTCTGCCTGGGTCCTCCTGGAAGTCGCCATTTCTTTTCAGAACTGACTGATCTCCATCCTCAGGTCTTCCACCCATCGGGGGACTTTGTCTTCCAGGGAAGCTGCCTCCCCGCTCCGCATCTTTTCCACCTAGCCTTCACACCCTGCTCTTGCTCGCGTGTGCGTGCCTCACAACTAGAGTTGAGCGATACCGTCCGATACTTCAAAATATCGGATCGGAATGGATCGGCCGATCTTTAAAAAAAGTATCGGTATCGCCGATGCCGATACCGGAAGTCCCATTCAAGTCTATGAGACTTCCGGTATCGGAATTGGAAAAACCCTTTCCTGCCCTTGTACAGCCTCTCGGGGGTCTGTACGGGCCTTCCGGGGGTCTCTGCCGGCCTGCCGGTGGGCTGTGCGGACTGCCCGGGGTCTGTGCACCCTGTGGGGGTCTGTACCGGCCAGCCGGGGGGCTGTGCCGGCCTGCCGGGGGGCTGTGCTGATGTCCGTGGGTCTGTGCACCCTGTGGGGGTCTGTACCGGCCTGCCGGGGGGCTGTGCCGGCCTGCCGGTGGTCTGTGCACCCTGTGGGGGTCTGTACCGGCCTGCCGGGGGGCTGTGCCGGCCTGCCGGGGGGCTGTGCCGGCCTGCCGGGGGGCTGTGCTGATGTCCGGGAGTCTGTGCAGGCATCGTCCGATGGGACTACAAGTCCCATCGGGCGATGCCTGCTACCATGACAGTGATTGACACATTAGCCAATGATGGGACAGTAGTAGTCCCATCATCCGGCTAATGTGTTAAATGTAAAAAAAAAAAAAAAAAAAAATACTACATACATACATACTACATGCATGCTACATACATACTACATGCTACATACATAGCACATATATACTACATATATACTACATGCATGCTACATGCTACATACATACTACATATATACTACATGCATGCTACATACATGCTACATGCTACATACTTACTACATATATACTACATACATGCTACATGCTACATACATACTACATACATACTACATATATGCATCATACATACTACATGCTACATACATACTACATACATACTACATATATGCATCATACATACTACATGCTACATACATACTACATACATACTACATATATACTACATGCATGCTACATACATACTACATGCATGCTACATACATACTACATGCATGCTACATACATACTACATGCATGCTACATACATACTACATACATACTACATGCATGCTACATACATACTACATACATACTACATATATACTACATGCATGCTACATACATGCTACATGCTACATACATACTACATACATACTACATGCATGCTACATACATACTACATGCTACATACATACCACATATATACTACATACATACTACATACATGCTACATACATACTACATGCATGCTACATACAATACATTCATACAATACATACATAGACATACAGTACATATAACATAGAGTAACATACTTACCAATACTTGTCACATTGTTCCCCGAAGCCATTGTCTTTTACGGAATAAATATTAACATAACAAACCACAAAAATACTCACCCATGATCCGAAGCAGTCCACGAGTGTGTCCCACGACTATCTTGGGTAGAGAACTGCAGCATCAGCTGATGCTGCCGCTCTCTACGGGCTGCAGGAATCCAATGACGGAAGGTAGGTATCCTTCCGCACTGTATTCCTCCGCCACTTAAAAAAAAAAAATCCCTAGTCTCACTTTATGGTAAAAGCTGTGTGGGAAATTCCCACACAGCTTTTACCGTAAAGTGAGACTAGGGACTTTTTTTTTTTTAAGTGGCGGAGGAATACAGTGCGGAAGGATACCTACCTTCCGTCATTGGATTCCTGCAGCCCGTAGAGAGCGGCAGCATCAGCTGATGCTGCAGTTCTCTACCCAAGATCGTCGTGGGACACACTCGTGGACTGCTTCGGATCATGGGTGAGTATTTTTGTGGTTTGTTATGTTAATATTTATTCCGTAAAAGACAATGGCTTCAGGGAACAATGTGACAAGTATTGGTAAGTATGTTACTCTATGTTATATGTACTGTATGTCTATGTATTGTATGAATGTATTGTATGTAGCATGCATGTAGTATGTATGTAGCATGTATGTAGTATGTATGTAGTATATATGTGGTATGTATGTAGCATGTAGTATGTATGTAGCATGCATGTAGTATGTATGTATGTAGTATGTATGTAGCATGTAGCATGCATGTAGTATATATGTGGTATGTATGTAGCATGTAGTATGTAGCATGCATGTAGTATGTATGTAGCATGTAGTATATATGTAGCATGCATGTAGCATGTATGTAGCATGCATGTAGTATATATGTAGTATGTATGTAGCATGTAGTATGTATGTAGCATGTATGTAGCATGCATGTAGTATGTATGTAGTATATATGTGGTATGTATGTAGCATGTAGTATGTATGTAGCATGCATGTAGTATGTATGTAGTATATATGTGGTATGTATGTAGTATATATGTGGTATGTATGTAGTATGTATGTAGCATGCATGTAGCATGTAGTATGTATGTAGTATGTATGCAGCATGTAGTATGTATGTAGCATGCATGTAGTATGTATGTAGCATGTATGTAGCATGTAGTATGTATGTAGCATGCATGTAGTATATATGTAGTATGTATGTAGCATGTAGTATGTATGTAGCATGCATGTAGTATGTATGTAGCATGTAGTATGTATGTAGCATGCATGTAGTATATATGTAGTATGTATGTTGCATGTAGTATGTATGTAGCATGCATGTAGTATATATGTGGTATGCATGTAGCATGTAGCATGCATGTAGTATGCATGTAGTATGTATGTAGAATTTTTTTTTTTTTTTTTTTTCTTTTTACATTTAACGCATTAGCCGGATGATGGGACTGCTACTGTCCCATCATTGGCTAATGTGTCAATCACTGTCATGGTAGCAGGCATCGCCCGATGGGACTTGTAGTCCCATCGGACGATGCCTGCACAGACTCCCGGACATCAGCACAGCCCCCCGGCAGGCCGGTACAGACCCCCACATGGTGCACAGACCACCGGCAGGCCGGCACAGCCCCCCGGCAGGCCGGTACAGACCCCGGGCAGTCCACACAGCCCCCCGGCAGGCCGGCACAGCCCCCCCGGCAGGCCAGCAGAGACCCCCGGAAGGCCCAAAATGACGGCTGACGTCATTTCGGCTGTCAATCAACTTTGAACTTCCGATTCCGATTCCGGAATCCGATATGACAAAAGTATCGGAAGTCAGTATCGGAATTCCGATACCGCTAATATCGGCCGATACCCGATACTTGCGGTATCGGAATGCTCAACACTACTCACAACCTATTTCGGAAAAGGTCATACCTGGCTTCACCCGCAGGCGCTCTTGCATAGCCTGCTTCATCATTCCGTCACGTATCCCCATCACCATCTGGTCTCTGAGCACCATGTCTACTGACCCTACACCTTCCACATCCTTTCTTTTAATAGAGGTCTCCCACTCTCTTTGCACCCGATGGAACAGTCGCATGCATAGTTCCCCTACGTCATTGGGGTCCCCATGTGTCTCCTCTAGAATATGTAACACCTTTTCCAAAGTATTCCTTTCTTGGGGGGTCTATGCATGACAGAGTCTTGGGCCTCCCCCTCCAAGGCCATTAGTGCTATTTCTGCCTCTAGTGCTGGGGCCAAGGGGTGCATCCGCAGTAACCCCTGAATTCTCTCTGTCTAGTTCCATAACATCACATTGTTCCCCGTAAACCTCGGCAGATAATTCAACATGGCTCCCAGGGAGACGCTAGTCTTGGGGCCTTCCCTGACTCCTTGGTCCGCTCCGTCCGTGCCTTCATGTGACATCCTGCCGACTACTCCAAGTGTAATAAAGTGCAGGAGAGATATATGTCACCACGGAGCAGGTAGACCAACATTAAGAGAGGAGGTTTATTTACAGGGAGTAATACTGGTAAACATACAGTATAGCAGAGAAAAATGCTGTAAAAGGTTATATCGGGAACTCTAGAAGAATAAGGGGTGCAAACAACAGAAGTTATTTTCTTATGGGGAAGTAACTTATCAGTTCTCGGAGATCTTGATTGCAGAGATCACTCTTCTATAACATAGGCACCGAGGCACAAGCGGTGCTTGATGTCCTCTGTCTCTGGAGTCCTGGGTATAGTCCAACTGTAGTATGGGGGGTTAATGTGGGAGCCCAAGGGGTCTGCGGATGGCGGTATCCCCCTGTACTCAAGGTCCTTCCCTCTGCTGCGACAGCGGCATTCTCTCACCAGGGTCAGGGGCTCTGCCTGGGACAGTCTCTCTTGGCAGGTCAGTGTCACGTTATGGTACGTCCCTTGGTCACAGGGAAGCGTCTCAAGGTTGACATGGTCACGCGTGGCTGGACACAGCACCTCCAGCAGGGCGGATTTAGATGAAACGCGTGACCCGGATACACCGCCTCCAGTTGGGCGAATTTAAATAATAAAACGTGCAGCTGGATACGCCGCCTCCAACAGGCGAAATTCGAAAATACACGTATGTCTGGAAATCCCGCCTCCAGTAAGGCGAATTTAAACAATAAAAGGGAAAACCTGGGTAACAATAACAATGGTGGCCCTGCGATAGGGAACGGGGACGTGGAGACCTCCTGCACTCCCCTTAGTCAGTGTCACTAAACTCCTAACGTTCCCTAGGCTGGTTCTGCACCGGGCGCCGATCAGGAACCTAAAAACCCTGACTCGCCCTGCACCTAAACCCTCACTAGTGAAGTGGATGGTGCGGAAACTAATCCCACCACTGCACTAAAACACACATAAGGAAAAGAGACAAAACAGGGAAACACCACTTAGCTTTGCTCTGTTGCTTACGCTCCTAGCAACAGAGCCCACCACCTGCGTGCATCTTTTCCTCTGACCGGAACCAACACCATAGTGCAGCCTTGGAGCAAACAGAGTGCACCACCTGCGTGCAGCTGTCCAGAAACAGAGTCCAGCATATGAGTCCAGCTTTCCAGCAACCGAGTCCAGCATCATAAGTGCAGCTCTACACCATAGCTGCCACTCCACCAAGCCATGCAAGAACTCCTTGCTGACACCATAGCTGCAACTCTACCAAGCCATGCCAGCCCTCCTCACAGACACCATAGCTGCCACTCCAGGACTCTCACTGAGCTGCCCGGGACTCTCCTTCAGCTCCATCCTTCACCCAGGCTTGCTAGTAACTGAGGACTATCACCAACAATGATTACCACACCTGACACTCTTTTATAGAGCAATCACACCTGTTTTATAATTACGTACACAAAGCAACCAAAGTACAATGACCCTAATGGCCACCGGGGGGAAAACTTAGAACAAACAACACACAGTGCAATAATCCTAATGGCCACTGGGGGCAAAAACCAAACTTTAGCACACAGCTAAAGGAAAAAAAAGGTTTACTTGTGCATTTTCTCTGTCATATCCAACCTGGATCATGACAGTACCCTCCCCTTAATGAGGGGCCTTTGGACCTTCAAGACCGCTCCTCATTAGGGAACCACCTACAGCGGGGATGCCCAGATCCAGAGTTCACCCCAACCACTACCTGACACTTCAGGTTAATGACAAACGCACCGCTGGTATAGGCAATGTTTGTTCTGGAGGCACCACACATCTCCAAAGCGGCGACCTTGGGAACGAGTTATGTATGAGTATGTTTGGTATGAGCTGGTAAGACTCCGCAACACACTTCCACAGGATGTTTTTTGGTGGCCACCCATACATGCTCGTTCACACACAGGTCCGGACCTGAACATTTATTGCCACACATTCGTTTGTCATAATTCGGTGAACTCATTCTGGGATCGACAACAGAGGCGTCCCCCTGTGTCACCACACTCACACCCCCGCTATTCACCAAGGGAACACCACCCTCCAACCCTTTACACCATGAGGTCTGCGCCTCCCAGGGTTGGCTAATGGTGAGGGTTGAGATTTGCCCCTACTCCCCCGCAGCACACCTGCTACTCACACTGGAGAGGAAGGGGCCTGAGATATGGAGGAAAAATACACTCCCTGGTCGCTTTCCTCCACACGACCAGGAGGGGGCGGCTTCTTCGGTGGTATGGAAGATTTGACGTGAGCCCCACGGACTATAACATCAGTTTGCTCACTACCGGGACGTACCCCTTCACCTCGGGGAACCCCAGGCAGCACCATGAGGACTCCAACTCCACCCACCTGTCTGGGTGCATCCGCCTGTAAGAGCAAGTCCCGCTTCCCAGCAGCGACTCTAGGAGCTTCATTGCCAGCCGCTATTTGATTTTCCGGTTGAGTCAGAGGGAAGGCCCCAGACCCTGATTACTGCTGCTGGAACTGCTTACACACCATGCAGCTCCTCACTCACCTCAGTGAGGCCCAGCAGCAAATGCTCACAGGTCTGAACATGGCCCGAGTCTCACCAGAAAAAAAATGTATTGGTTGGTGATAATGTCATGGTCACGCGTGGCTGGACACAGCGCCTCCAGCAGGGCAGATTTAGATGACACGCGTGACCCTGGATACACCACCTTCAGTTGGGCGAATTTAAATAATAAAACGTGCAGCTGGATACGCCGCCTCCAACAGGCGAATTTCGGAAATACACGTATGTCTGGAAACCCCACCTCCAGTAAGGCGAAGTTAAACAATAAAAGGGAAAACCTGGGTAACAATAACAATGGTGGCCCTGCAATAGGAAACGGGGACATGGAGACCTTCTGCACTCCCCTGAGTCAGTATTTCTACACTCCTAACGTTCCCTAGGCCGGTTCCGCAACGGGCGCCGATCAGGAACCTAAAAACCCTGACTCACCCTGCACCTAAACCCTCACTAGTGAAGTGGACGGTGCGGACTCTAATCCCACCACTGCACTAAAACACACATAAGGAAAAGTGATAAAACAGGGAAACACCACTTAGCTTTGCTCTGTTGCTTACGCTCCTAGCAACAGAGCCCACCACCTGCGTGCATCTTTTCCTCCGACCGGAACCAACACCATAGTGCAGCCTTGGAGCAAACAGAGTGCACCACCTGCGTGCAGCTGTCCAGAAACAGAGTCCAGCATATGAGTCCAGCTTTCCAGCAACCGAGTCCAGCATCATGAGTGCAGCTCTACACCACAGCTGCCACTCCACCAAGCCATGCAAGAACTCCTTGCTGACACCATAGCTGCAACTCCACCAAGCCATGCCAGCCCTCCTCACAGACACCATAGCTGCCACTCCAGGACTCTCACTGAGCTGCCCAGGACTCTCCTTCAGCTCCATCCTTCACCCAGGCTTGCTAGTAACTGAGGACTATCACCAACAGTGATTACCACACCTGACACTCTTTTATAGAGCAATCACACCTGTTTTATAATTACGTGCACAAAACTAAAGCAACCAAAGTGCAATGACCCTAATGGCCACCGGGTGGAAAACTTAGAACAAACAACACACAGTGCAATAATCCTAATGGCCACCGGGGGCAAAAACCAAACTTTAGCACACAGCTAAAGGGGAAAAAAAGGTTACTTGTGCATTTTCTCTGTCATATCCAACCTGGATCATGACAAAGGTAAGGCAGGGTCTCTCTGCAGGGGAGCATCTTGTCAAGATATGTGGTCTGTCTGTGGGGCAGGGTCTCCTCAAGGAGGGGAGACAAAAGCCTTCCTGGCGGTGTAGTGACAGGTCTCACATACTCACTGCACACCGCCTGTGTCAGCGGTCTCTCAGTCTCCAGCCGCTGCACCCATCTGCTCTCTGCTCCTGTGTCAACATCCTCCTCCTTCTCCTCTGCTGAAAGCATGCGCAGTTCTTCCGCTCCCAGTCTTGACCTCTTCCTGTTCCTGGTTACCGTCCAGTCCCCTAAAGCATCCCCCGGGGAACCTAACGCCCTACTCGATGGTTCCGGGCACAGAGCCAGGAAGGCAACTCCCCCTTGACTCCTACGGTGCTTTACCCTCTTACACACCATCCCCAACCCTCCCACACCACCACAGGGGAAATAAAACATTGCACAGTGTCATGATCCAGTGGGATCTGACAGTTTAAATGCACAAAGTGAACTTTTTTCCCTTTGGCTTGGTGCCAAAGAGGGTTGTTTGCCCCCAGTGGCCATTAGAATTATTACACGTGGTGTCGTTCATTCTAAGTTGCCCGGTGGTGGTGAGTGGTATCGCACTTTAGTTCTTTGGTTAAGTGCACGTGATTAGGTAACAGGTGTGAATGCTCTATAAATGAGTGTCAGGTGTATCATTCACTGTTGGTGATATTGATTGTGTGTTAGTCATTCACAACGAAGCCTGGGTGAATGAAGGAGCTGAATATGAGTCCTGCACAGCCCAGCCAGAGGAGACGAGTGGCAGCTAGGTGGTCTGCAAGAAGGGCTGGCATGATGTGGTGAAGTCACAGTTTATGGTGTTGGCAGGAAGTGCTTGCATGGCTTGGTGGAGTGACGACTATGGAGAGAGTTGCACTCAGCATGCGGGACTTGGTTGCTGAGAGCTGGACTCAAGCATGCTGGACTTCTTGGGCAGGAGCTAAACTCATCTTTGGGACTCTGTTACTGGACAGCTGCAACTGGTGGTGGACTCTGCTCCAAGACTGCATTATGGTGAAGGATCCAGTTATGGTGATGGATCCGGGTGGAGGAGAAGATGCACACAGGTGGTGGGCTCTGTTGCTAGGCGCGTACGCAACAGAGCAAAGCTAAGTGGTGTTTCCCCTGTTTTGTCTCTTTTCCTCATGTGTGTTTTAGTGCAGTGGTGGGATTAGTTTCCACACCGACCAATTCCCTAGTGAGGGTTTAGGTCAGGGCGAGCTAGGGTTTTTAGATTCCTGTTACGCGCCCGGTGCGGAACCGGCATAGGGAACGTTAGGAGTGCAGGGACACTGGCTCAGGGGAGCTCAGGAGGTCTTCACTTCCCTATTCCCTATCGCAGGGCCCACCATTGTTAATGTTTCCCAGGTTCCCCCTTTATTATTTAAATTCGCCTTACTGAAGGCGGGGTTTCCAGACTTGTATATACGTGTAATGTCTAAATTCGCCAGTTGGAGGCGGTGTATCCAGCTGCACGTGTTTATTATTTAAATTCGCCCCACTGGAGGCGGTGTATCCAGGGTCACGTGCGTCACATGGGTTCGCCTTGCGGTAGTCGCTGCGTCCAGACACGCGTGACCATGACACACAGTTTCAATTCAAATACTTGATTATCTATGCAAAGCCAGTCATCCAACTATTGATGTGTCCAGCAAAATCTATTCCTTAACTTGTAAATGAATCAGAACTTGCAACACTTTAGGCCCCAAAATATCCTGACATTTCCTATGTTTACTTGCAGTATATGTGCGAGCCGGTCACACACTTTCGTTTTGTCTTGTCTTCTAAATTGACATGTTTCTGAAAGAACCCTGAAAACCAAGGTAAATGAGGAGATTACTATGTGACCCTTTAACTTTGTCTAAAGTTCAGTAAAAGATTCAATTCTGAGAATAATCTCCTGACTATAGATATGATTCGCTTCACAAAGAAAAAAAAATAGCAACTGAAAAATACCCAAATAGGAGCAATGGATATTTTGCAAGTCTAATGTGGAATATTTGAATAATTCTTGCTGAAACCAAGCAAACAGAGAAATGATTTTTAAAGAATAAAAGAAAAACAGCCTTGGAACAAGTACAAAAGTTCTTCATTTCCAGTCCCTGTAGTCTGTAAGTGTATAGAATGGAAAATATGTGTCCTCCACCGTGCTGAAGATCTGTAGAAGATTAGAAAAAATATTACTGTTTTCTTGTGGAAACAGCACCACTCGTGTCCACAGGCTGTGTGGGGTACTGCAGCTAAACCTACATGTTATTTTTTATGATGCACAATCACATCAAATAAAACACTTATCTCCAACTGGTGGAAAACTACAACTCTCAACATGTCATGTAAACCCTTCAAGAATGCTCATGATAGATTGATAGATAGATAGATAGAGTTACACACGTGTCCTGTGCTCGTTGCACTCTCTTGTGCACTATGTTGAGCTTTCTAAGTAGCTTGTTGAGCTCGAATGTGGTCACCTACTTAGGTCTATACAGTGTCTTAGTATTAAGACTCTTAGTTTGTCTCTGCACCACAACCTGCTCAATACCTTTGTACGGTCTTCAAGACATCTGCTAACAGACTGCTGCTTCTAGTACCTCTGCTACCTGTTCTCAGTCTTCCAGGGCCTCTGCTTTCTGTCTGCTGTCTCCAGGACGTCTCTCATCTGCCTACGGCTTCCAGTGCCTCTGCTACCTGTTTGCGGTCTTCCAGGACTTGTGTTCCAGAAATTCTCCCATCTGCCTGCAGTTTCAAGTACCTCTGCTATCTGTCTGCTGTCTGAGGTCTTCAGGGCATCTCCTGTCTGCCTGCAGCTTCTAGTACCTATGCTACCTGTCTGTAGTCTCCAAGACCTCTGCTACCCGATTCTCGTGTGCTTCATCTGCCTGCTGCATTGACGCCCGTGTGCCCACCTGGACCATGGACTTCGATGATGCACCTCATCTAGTAAACCTAACAGACAGATAGATAAGATAGATATGAGATAGATAGATAGATAGATAGATAGATAGATAAGGAGATTCAGTCTATCTGTTTTGTCTTTATTCACCAAAGAAAGGATACAGAGTAACAAAAGTCAATTAAATGACTTGTCGATAGTCACTGTGGCCACAATCCATCAGGCTGCCGATCTCATCCAATTAGGCTGAGACCTTCTGCTGAGAAATAACTATTTGCCAGTATAAGATGAGACATTGTGTGCAAATCAGCAAATGTTGAGTGATTATTGTCTGCAGTTCTTGCTTTAGCAGTTGCCACTACAAATCTCATATAGACAGTGATAAAACAAATAGGCTTGCTGCAAACATTCTAGACAGCACCAATCTATACATCTTCAATCAGATCATTTTAGTGGTTGCATTATATAAATTGCTGTATTATTACTATATTATTACAAATTGCTTTTTACTTATTGACCCTTAAATACTATCTTTCGTTTATTCCTCTTCTCCCCTCCCCCCATTAAATTAATAGTGCACATGAAAATAAGAGACTTTATAAGGTCGGTTTCACATTTGCGTCTGTGTGCGCAGCGTTTGATCCACATAGATCCGCATGCGTCATGCGTACATACAGTATATTTAACATCGTGTACGTGGGGACATGCATGCTTTTGCTTGTGCACGTTTCACAGTGTGTGGCGGTGCGCGACAAATGCAACATGTTGCATTTTTGAGGCATCAAAAATCTGTCAAATATGCGCAGGCATGCGCATGCGGATGAGTGCATAAAAAAACACATTAGTGTCTATGGGAATGCATTGGTACATGCGTATGCATGCGTTCGATATGCATGCGTTATTCAAAATACATATAGAAATCCCATGAGACACGCCCATTTTTGTCTGGTGTTATATCGAACGCATGCGCATAAACAATGCAAACGCATGCAAAAAAGCATGCACATGCAGCATTTTATCCCCGTCATGCGTAAGATGATGCGCATTAAAAATGCTGCGTAAAAATGCGTTTTGCATGCGTTTATGCATGCAGATGATGATCTGCGGACTCAAATGCTAATGTGTACCTAGCCTAATACAGGTGCTTCTCACAAAATTATAATATCATCAAAAAGTTAATTTATTTCAGTTCTTCAATACGAAAAGTGAAAGTCATATTATATAGAGTCATTACAAACAGAGTGATCTATTTCAAGTGTTTATTTCTGTTAATGTTGATGATTATGGCTTACAGCCAATGAAAACCCAAAAGTCATTATCTCAGGAAATTAGAATAGTTTATAACACCAGCTTGAAAAATGATTTTAAAATCCAAAATGTTGGCCTACTGAAATGTATGTTCAGTAAATGCACTCAGTACTTGGTCGGGGCCCCTTTTACATCAATTACTGCATCAATGCAGCGTGCATGGAGGCGATCAGCCTGTGGCACTGCTGAGGTGTTGTGGAAGCCCAGGTTGCTTTGATAGCAGCCTTCAGCTCGTCTGCATTGTTGGGTCTGGTGTCTCTCATCTTCCTCTTGACAATACCCCACACATTCTCTATGGGGATAAGGTCAGGCGAGTTGGCCAGCCAATCTAGCACAGTGATGCTGTTGTTTTTAAACCAGGTATTGGCACTTTTGGCAGTGTGGACAGGTGCCAAGTCCTGCTGGAGAATGAAATTTCCACCTCCAAAAATCTTGTCGGCAGAGGGAAGCATGAAGTGCTCTAAAATTTCCTGGTAGACGGCTGCACTGACTTTGGTCTTGATAAAACACAGTGGACCTACACCAGCAGATGACATGGCTCCACAAACCATCACTGATTATGGAACCTTCACACTAGACCTTAAGTAGCTTGGATTGTGGCCTCTCCACTCTTCCTCCAGACTCTGGGACCTTGATTTCTAAATGAAATGCAAAATTTACTTTCATCTAAAAACAAAACCTTGGACCACTGAGCAACAGTCCAGTTCTTTTGCTCCTTGGCCCAGGTAAGACATTTCTGGCATTGTCTATTTGTCATGAATGGCTTGACACAAGGAATGTGACACTTGTAGCCCGTGTCCTGGATAAGTCTGTGTGTGGTGGCTCTTGAAACAATGACTCCAGCAGCAGTCCACTCCTTGTGAATCTCCCCCAAATTTTTGAATGGCCTTTTCTTAACAATCCTTTCAAGGCTGCGGTTATCCCGGTTGCTTGTGCAGCTTTTTCTACCACACTTTTTCCTTCTACTCAACTCTCCATTAATATCCTGGGATACAGCACTCTATGAGCAGCCAGCTTCTTTAGCAATGACCTTTTGTGGCTTACCCTCCTTGTGGAGTGTGTCAATGACTGCCTTCTGGACATCTGCCAAGTCCGCAGTCTTCCCCATGATTGTGGAGCCTACTGCAACTGCCTAAGGGACCTTTTTAAATGCATAGGAAGCCTTCACAGGTGTTTTTGGTTAATTATTCTAATTTCCTGAGATAATGACTTTTGGGTTTTCATTGGCTGTAAGTCATAATCATCAACGTAAACAGAAATAAAACATTTGAAATAGAGCACTCTGTTTGTAATGACTCTATATATATGAGTTTCATTTTTTTATTGAAGAATTGAAATAAATAAATTTTTTGATGATATTCTAATTTTGTGAGAAGCACCTGTATATCTTATTAGAGAAATCTGGTTCTTTCTCCACCTGGTTTGATCTTTCATTTTCAGTTCATGAGTAAAATGTGTCTTCAGTGAATACAGATTTACCCATTGCAAAGATAGGAGATGACAGTTGATGCCGGTAAAGTTCTATGGAGAATGAACTTTAGGCAGAATGTCGGTGTCTGCCTCTCGCTCCTCCCTCCTTCCCCACCCTCAAATCTTCATAGAATCTTATAAGCACCAACTGTCATCTCCAATCTCAGTAATGGGAAAATCTGTCTTCACTGAATACAGATTTTGCCCAAAAGTTGAGAGTGGAAGATCAGTGCTGGTGGAGAAAGAAGTAGATTTCTTTGACAAAATTATTTACTACACTAGACTATAGGGAAGTCAGCAAATTTACATGGTAAATAAAATAGCAAGTTTTCTTTGATTACCCAGTCCTTCATCTCAAAAGTTGCATCTTTGAGTGGACTTTCACCCCCTAGACCACCAGGGAAGCAAGCTTTAACTCCTCTTCTACCCTAAACCACCATGGAAGACTACAGTCTTGTATGACAATTATAATAGCAAATTATCCTTTCCTTGCCCAGTCCTTCATCTCAAATGCTGCATATAGGAGTGGACCTTCACCTTTAGACCACCAGGGAAGACAGCATTATCTTGTCAATAACTATTGACAACTAAGGATGAAGACATTAACTTCTCTGCAATTGTAAATCAACAAGGATGCTGGCAAAAACTCTAAACTACCAGGAAATTATATTAACAAATTATGTTCTGCCCTCTGATATAGGGCAGTCTGTTTTGTATTTTGTGCTGGGTTAATTATAGCACCATCTAGTGGTGGCTGAATTTACAGCAGTGCTTTTGATAGCATTATATAGTCTGTACCTTTAACAGAAGCAATGCACTATGGGATTGAAGCAATGCTTGTGGGAATGAAGCAGTGTATTCTGGGAGGAGGGGACTCCATTTTTCCTTTTGTGGATCTCATAGGATGCACATGTTATTTTGTCCTCCTGTGTAACCTTTGTTTTTCCTGCAACTTCTCTACTTGAGTCACTACCCGGCTAAAGCATATCTGGTAAGGGTCAGTGTTTTCTTGCAATGCAGTGATTCAGAGAGGTGTTATTTACTGTCTAGCAGCCAAGAGATGTCATTAACCCTTTACTTGCCAGTTCTCAGTAAATGTAATCATAAACTAATGTATTCCTATGTAATGTTTGCATCACAATGTGCACTTCCTGTGATTGTGTTAGCTGTGATCATCTGCCCAATACTTATGCATGTTATTTGTATTCCTTGTAGTTTTACCGTGCATGTTCTATACTCTTCACAAATAAACAAGTTAAACTACAGAGAACAGTCTGCTTATTTTGGAAGACAGAGCTGTGGTTTATACTGTATGCTGGATTGCACATTATGTCAGCGTGCCTGAAGGTAGAATAGTAAAACAGATCGCCATACGCCTGTGACAGTGAATTTAAGCTGTAAGGGACCGCTATCACCCAGACTGCTTCGCATACGGGTACTACAGCAGCCGCCATACAGCCGCAGGAGACAAGCCCAGGGCTCAGTAAAGGACCCCTTGTCGCACGCGGTGATTGCATAGACTGAACGGGACCGCTAACACCCACAGTGCTGCGCATACGGGTATCACAGCAGCCACCATACAGCCGCAGAACGCTACCGTAACCCGCCAAGAAGTGCTACATCTTTCCCGCCACGCGGAAGCTGCCATACATAGACTGTTTCCCACCAATATACTAAGCAGCACCCAGCTAAACACACAATGTCTCGGAAAAGTACATCTTCACTCAAAACAAGGTCACGAGCAAGCTCCAGCAGATCGTCCTTAGCAGAGCTAGCTGCTTCCGCTCGCGCAGAGGCCAAAGCAGCCAAAGCGACAGCCTCCTTCGCCGAATGAGAGATGCATCTAAAGCTGAGACAAGCAGATCAAGAAGCCAGAACCGCCCATTTGCAGGCAGTGAGAGAGACGGAAGCCGCACGTCTGCAGGCAGAAAGAGGCAGAAGCTGCACGTTTGCAAGCACAGCTAGAAAGACTTGCGGCAGGCAAAGAGACAGCAGCTGCAATAGCTAAAGCAGAGTATTTGGAAGCTATGAAAGATCCTGATTCTGAGAGACACAGCAGCATTCTCGGACCAGATCTAGAGCAGCAAGATCCAGCGCAACATGTCGCAGAGTACGTCCGTCAACATTCCGGTGTAGATGACAGCCCTGGCGCATCATATCGATCAGCCCATGCCAATTACCAGCAATCCAACCTCGAGCTTCACTACCATAGGTGAGGAAATGTCCAGCACAGAGATGTCAACTACAGCTACCGTTCCACTGAAAAGAAGGTACAGTTCCCATCCCGCCTTAAAGAGACACCTTCTTCACCAACAAGGTACCGCACAGACTATCCAGAGTCACAAGCATCTTACAGGTATGGTGATGCACCACACACTAGACATGACTATCACACACCGGCTCGTGCCAGCACTGACGGAGCCATCAAGGACCTTGCAAAGTTCCTTGCCTGCCAAGAACTGGTTACAAAGGGACTTGTAAAGTTTACTGACAAACCCGAGAACTATCGGTCATGGCGAGCCTCGTTCCGGAACGCCGTTCATGGTCTAAACCTTTCTTGGGTGAGGAGTTAGATCTCCTGGTAAAGTGGCTCGGAAGTGAGTCAGTCGAGCATGCCAAAAGACTGAGAGACATTAATGTAAAGCATCCTCGCACAGCCCTACATAAGGTGTGGGAAAGACTCGATGAATGCTATGGGGCAGTAGAAGTCATAGAGAATGCTTTATATGAAAGAATTGAGGATTTTCCTAAGATAGGACCTAAAGGTTATCTAAAGCTTAGAGAACTGAGAGATTTGTTGAATGAGTTGCAGGTTGCTCAGCAGGAAGGAGACTTGCCCGGATTGGCATTCTTAGATACCGCTAGGGGTGTCAATCTGATAGTACAGAAACTTCCTTACAACCTACAAGAAAAGTGGATTACATGTGGTTCAGAGTATAAACACAATCATAATGTATCATTTCCTCCTTTCAATGTATTTGTTGATTTTGTCACCAAACAATCTAGGATTAGAAATGACCCTAGTTTTGATTTTACTCTGTCGTGTACCACTGCCACTGGTGTCAAACCCGGTAAGAAACCCGTGGCAGTCCACAAAACTAACATTGATTCCACAGGCCCTCCTCACAAGGTGAAAAAAAACCCCTCCAGACAAGAGCAAACCTCAGGATGTCAGTAAATATTGTCCTCTACACAAGAAACCACATCCTCTACTAAAGTGCAGAGCCTTCAGGGAGAAGTCTTTAGAGGATCGTAAAGGTTTCCTCACGGAGAACAACATCTGCTTCAAATGTTGTGCCGCAACCTCTCATTTCACCAGGAACTGTGAAGCTAGCGTGAAATGTGCATAATGCAGCATCACGGATCACAATACAGCCTTGCACCCTGGATCACCTCCACAAGTGTTGTCACAAGCAGAGGAGCATGATGGGAAGCAGAACGACACTGATGAAGACACCCCTGAGGTCAGCTCTAAATGTACTGAGATCTGTAAAGCACTCACAGGAGGAAGGTCCTGTTCAAAAATCTGCCTTGTCCGAGTCTATCCTGCAGGCCACAAGGACAAAGTCTTCAAGATTTATGCAATCCTGGATGACCAAAGTAACAGGTCTCTAGCCAGGTCCATCTTCTTTGACAACTTCAGCATCGTAGGCCCTGGTTCTCCCTACACCATGAGGACGTGTTCAGGTACTGTTGAGACGGCGGGGAGAAAAGCAACCGGATACAAAGTGGAGTCCATAGATGGCCAGACCTGCCTATCATTACCAACCATCCTGAAGTGCAACCAGATTCCTGACAACAGGTCAGAAATACCTTCACGGGAGGTGGCGACATATTACCCCCATCTAAAGAGTATAGCCCACCTGATACCTGAACTAGATCCAGGAACCCCAATAGCTCTACTTCTGGGGAGAGATATTCTACAAGTCCACAAGGCTAGAGAATGTATAAATGGCACCAGGAACGCTCCGTACGCACAGAGGCTCGACCTTGGATGGGTCATCATAGGAGACGTCTGCCTAGGAGGAGCACACAAGCCAGCCTTAGTCGACAGCATGCCTACCAATACTCTTGAAAATGGACATCCATCTCTCTTCCAGCCATGTAAGAGTAGCTTCCTGGTAAAAGAGTTGCCACTCAATGCTTCTCTACCTTGTCCATTATCTGATCCTTCCTGTGAAGAACACTCATGTGATGGCGACCAAGATCACATAGGGTGCACAGTTTTCCACAGAACAAGAGAGGACAACAAGGTAGCAATGTCCATAGAAGACAGACTGTTCTTAGACATCATGGATTGATAGATGGTAAGAAATGAGTCAAAGAGTTGGATGGCCCCTCTACCATTTAAACCCCAGAGGCAACGCTTACCCACCCATGGAAGCGCTTGAACAGTGCGAAACGGCCATTGTCAGCTTGTGAACACTCTTGCCACACCACTCTGACCTGACATGTAAATATGTGTCAATAAAGGAGTTATATTTTATCCTGTCGAGTGCGACCTTTCCTATACTTGGATTCAAAGATGTGTGAGTAAATTCATCTTCAACTGTGTGACTTGTCACAAACTCCGCGGCGTGACTCAAAGCCCAAAGATGGCCAATCTCCCATCAGACAGACCTAGTATGGATCCTCCCTTTACCATCATCGGTCTGGATGTTTTCGGGCCGTGGTCTGTGGTTGCACGGCACATCAGAAGAGCCCAAGCCAACGCAAAACACTGGGCAGTTATGTTTACCTGCATGTCCATCAGAGCTGTCCACATCGAAGTGATTGAATCCATGGACACATCAAGTTTCATAAATGCACTCCGACGCTTCATTGCCATCAGAGGCACCGTGAAACACATTCGCTCTGACAGAGGCATAAATTTCATAGGAGCAGTGAGAAAACTCCAAATTCCTTCCAACCTAGACATTACCAGTGTGGAAAGATACCTGAGTGAACAGGGATGTACCTGGACCTTCAATTTACCACACTCTTCTCACATGGGAGGTGCTTGGGAGAGGATGATAGGAATAGCATGCAGAATCTTAGACTCCATCTTCTTACAAGAAGGTAGCACAAGACACACACAAAGGTTTGACTACATTCTTGGGAGAAGTTTCGGCCATCATAAATGCCAAACCATTGACTGCACTCTCCAGTGATGCTGAAGATCCAACCATTCTCACTCCCACCATGTTACTCACTCAGAAAACCGACACTCCTAGCGCTCCACTGAGAGAATTCAGCAACAAGGACCTCTACAGACATCAATGGAGACAAGTTCAAAGTCTCTCCAATACTTTCTGGGACAGATGGACAAAGCAATACCTCTCCACCTTACAGCTTAGGAAGAAGTGGCAGATCGACAAGCCGAACATCAAACCCGGTGATATTGTGCTTATGAAGGACAATCAGTCACATCGAAATGAGTGGCCTCTGTGCCTCATCACCAAGGTGTTCACAAGCAAAGATGAGAAGGTGCGCAAGGTAGAGGTCAAAGTGTGGAAGGCTGGGGAGAGTAAACTATTCCTCAGACCAGTTGCAGAGCTAATTCTATTGCTTTTGCCTAAAGAGCCTGTAAGTGGCATCAGTTGATGCCAAGCGGGGAGTGTTCTGCCCTCTGATATAGGGCAGTCTGTTTTGTATTATGTGCCGGGTTAATTATAGCACCATCTAGTGGTGGCTGAATTTATAGCAGTGTTTTTGATAGCATTATATAGTCTGTGCCTTTAACAGAAGCAATGCACATGGGATTGAAGCAATGCTTGTGGGATTGAAGCAATGCTTTGTGGGAACGAAGCAGTGTATTCTGGGAGGAGGGGACTCCATTTTTCCTTTTGTGGATCTCATAGGATGCACATGTTATTTTGTCCTCCTGTGTAACCTTTGTTTTTCCTGCAATTTCTCTACTTGAGTCACTACCTGGCTAAAGCATATCTGGTAAGAATCAGTGTTTTCTTGCAATGCAGTGATTCAGAGAGGTGTTATTTACTGTCTAGCAGCCAAGAGATGTCATTAACCCTTTAGTTACCAGTTCTCAGTAAATGTAATCATAAACTAATGTATTCCTATGTAATGTTTGCATCACAATGTACACTTCCAGTGATTGTGTTAGCTGTGATCATCTGCCCAATACTTATGCATGTTATTTGTATTCCTTGTAGTTTTACTGCGCATGTTCTATACTCTTCACAAATAAACAAGTTAGACTACAGAGAACAGTCTGCTTATTTTGGATGATAGAGATGTGGTTTATACTTTATGCTGGATTGCACATCATGTCAGCGTGCCTGAAGGCAGAATAAATTATTTCTTAGGGTATGTGCACACGGTGCGGATTCTGCTGCAGTTCCGCAGCGTTTCTGCAGCTGCGGGTCCGCAGCAGATTCTGCTGCATTGTACAGTACCTTTATTTCCTATGGAAATTAAAAAACGCTGTGCACATGCTGCGGATTTTTCTGCGTGGTTTTGCTGCGGTTTACAATCCGCAGCATGTCAATTGGTTGGTGCAGAAACGCTGAAGTTTTACACCTCATCCATTATGAGGTGTAAAACCGCAGATAAACCGCAGGACTTTTGTCCTGCAGATTTACCTGCGGTTTTCTCTCCAAAATCTGCACACCAAAAAAAAACTACGTGTGCACATAGCCTTAAGTTCTGATTCATTCATATCAAATGTTGCCCGTTTTAGTAGACCCTCAGCCCCTATAACACCAGGGAAGCAAGCATTAACCTCTCTACTACATTTGTTTACCAGTCAACTGCTCCCAGAAATCATGGATGAAGATATTAACTACGCTCTAACTCTACACTAGCAATGATGCTACTCTACTATACCACCAGGTTAATGGGAATCTGTCACTCCATTTTTGGCCTATCAGCTGCCGGCACCGCCATTAGGGGCTTATCTACAGCATTCTGTAATGCTGTAGATAAGCCCCCGATGTAACCTGAAAGATAAGAAAAAAGAGTTAGATTATACTCACCCCGGCGTTCGGTCCGGTCCGATGGGTGTCGCCGTCCCATCCGTCACCTCCCATCTTCTATGAACTTTCCCGGCGCCTGCGCACTGCAGTACTTTACTCTGCCTTTAACAGGGCAGATAAAGTATGCCTGCGCAGGAGCCGAGGGAGAAGCAAGGAGGAGGACGTCATCGTATGAAGATGGGAGGCACCGGACTGGACCGCGACACCCACCGCACCTCGCCCTTCCCCCCCAGTAAGTATAATCTAACTTGTTTTCTTATCTTTCAGGTTTCATTGGGGGCTTATATACAGCATTACATAATGCTGTAGATAAGCCCCTGATGGCGGTGCCGGCAGCTTGTAGGGCTAAAATGAGGTGACAGATTCCCTTTAAGTCTACAGTTTTATATAGTAATTATAGCAAGAAATTTTTCTTTCAATGCCTAGTCCTTAATTTCAAATATTGCATGTTTTAGTGAACCCTCACCCCCTAGACCACCAGTGAAGCAATCATTAGCCTCCCTAATACATTTGTTCACCAAAGAAGCTTCCATTAACTCCTCTACTATCCTAAACCACCAAGGATGTCTACAGCCTTGTATGACAATTAAAATAGCAAATTATTATTTTATTGCCTAGTCCTTCATCTCAATTGCTGCATGCATGAGAAATCTTTCGCCCCCTACACCACCAGGGAAGCAAGCTCTAACTTCTAAACTGCTCCAGAGAACCAAAGAGGAACACATTAACTATTCTCAAACTCTAAGCCAATAGGGATTTTTGCATTAACCCATCTACTCCCCTAAATCACCAGGGAAGTCCACAGTCTTATATGTAGGGATGAGCTTGGTGATACTTGGATATCACTCGAGTATCTGAGTGCTCGAATGTGCTTGTTACTCCGTGAGCATTAGCTGGTGCTCGAATTTGAAACTTGAATTACCGGCCCGCATATTTGGCACCTGTTAAACAGCCAATAAGCATGCAGGGATTGCCTGCAAGTCACTGTAATGCCGTAGCCATCTTGGTAGTGCCATTATTGTGATTGGCCGGCTGTATGACATCATCAAAGATTATAAAAGAACAGGCTCCGCCAGAATCGTCACCAGGGCCGGCTCCAGGTTTTCGTGGGCCCCGGGCGAAAGAGTCTCAGTGGGCCCCTTTAACACATACCACAATTCATAATGCATAGATACAGCAGAGAAATATAGGTATAGCACAATGCCAAAGATTTCACTTCTTACATTACATGAGTGATATCTATTGTAAATTGTACAATAGCTCAGAAACCGGACAGTATAGTCCCCCATACAGTGTTATGGGCACCACATAGTGCTCCATACAGAAAAATGGACCCCATATATTGCTCCATACAGAATAATTGACCCCATATATTGCTCCATACAGAATAATGGATCCTATATAATGCTCCATACAGTATTACAGTATTATGGGCACCAAAAAATGCTCCCATATAGAGTAATGAGCCCCATATATTGCTCCATACAGAGTAATGGACCCCATATAACACTCCATACAGTACAATGAGCCCCATATATTGCTCCATACAGAATAATAAGCCCCATATAATGCCCCATACAGTATGTAATAGGCCCCATATATTTCTCCATACAGTATAATGAGCCCCATATATTGCTCCACACTGTATAATGGGTCCCATATAATGTTCCATACAGTGTATAATGGGCTCCATATAATGCTCTAGTATATCATGGGCCCCATATATTGCTCCATATATAATGGGCCCAATATAATACTCCATACAGTATAGGATGGGCCCCAGAGAGTATAATGAGCCCCATATATTGCTCCATACAGAATAATGAGCCCCATATAATGCTCCATACAGTAATAGGCCCCAGATATTGCTGCATACAGTATAATGAGCCCCATATATTGCTCCATACTGTATAATGGGCCCCATATATTGCTCCATACATAATGGGTCCCATATAATGTTCCATAGAGTATACAATGGGCTCCATATAATGCTCCAGTATATCATGGGCCCCATATATTGCTCCATATATAATGGGCCCAATATATTACTCCATACAGTGTAGGATGGCCCCCAGAGAGTATAATGAGCCCCATATGTTGCGCCATACTGTATTTGATGGGTTCTATATATTGCTCCATATATGATGCTCGAGAGTATAATTGGCCCCATATATGATGCTCCAGTGTATAATGGGCCCTATGTATGATGCTCCAGTGTATAATGGGCCCTATATATGATGCTCCAGTGTATAATGGGCCCCATAGATGATGCTTCTTTGTATAATGGGCCCCATATATGATGCTCCTATACATGATGGGCTCCATATATGATGCTCCAGTGTGTAATGGGCATCATTGATGATGCTTCTTTGCATAATGGGCCCCATATATGATGCTCCTATATAGGATGGGCTCCATATATGATGCTCCAGTGTATAATGGGCCCATATATGATGCTTCAGTGTATAATGGGCCCCATATATGATGCATCAGTGTATAATTGGCCCCATATATGATGCTCCAGTGTATAATGGGCCCCTTATATGATGCTCCAGTGTATAATGGGCCCCATAGATGATGCTTCTTTGCATAATGGACCCCATAGATGATGCTCCTATATATGATGAGCTCCATATATGATGCTCCAGTGTGTAATGGGCCCCATATATTATGCTCAAGTGTATATTGGGCTCCATGTATGATGCTCCAGTGAATAATAAGCCCTATATATGATGCTTCAGTGTATTATCGGTCCCATATATGATGCTCCAGTGTATAATCTGTCCCATATATGATGCTCTAGTGTATAGTGGGCCCCATATATTGATACAAACATAAAAAAATACTCACCTCTCCTTGCTGGCTGCAGCTCTTCTACGAACTCTCCCCGCTCCACCACGTCGCTGTCTTCCGGCTCTCTGTACTGTGACTATTCAGGCAGAGGGTGCACAATAGTGATGTCATCGCGTCCTCTGACCTGAATGTCACAGACATAAAACGCAAAAAACGCCGCAACGGTGGAGCGGGGAGAGGTAAGTTAAGTATCTCAAGTGCCTGAGCAAGCAGCGGGGCCACTTGCGGGCATCGGCACTAGCATAGGCACTGGGCCCCCATAGCGTGTCGGTGTCCCTGATGGTGAGTGGGCCCCTCTCCTGCTCAGGGCCCCGGCACTTGCTTGGTTGCTGACATCAGCCCTGCTCTGCACACTGACACCTTTGCACAGCTCAGGGACAGTTCTTATTGGAGGGATTGAGTGCTTGTCGAGGCCTGTGTTTGCACAGTTTAATAAATTAGAGTTCTCTAGTGTTGATACTGATGCTGATGCTGCACCATCATACTAACAGTCAGTCAAAGGGCTTCTCTTGTGATTTGCTGTTTGTATAAGGTATATTCTGCATTTAGCCTAGGGAGGGGCAGTTGTAGGAGAAGGGAGAGTAGCTGAATACTGTCTCTAGGCACAGATTAGGGCTTTGCAGTCCGTTAACGACATTCCCTTTTTTTGGGGGGGTGAAAATATGTACTATATTGTCAATGATATTATTTGCTTTGTGGTACATTTCAGTGTTATAGAACACTCCCAAAAAGCATTGAAAAAAAATTCCTGAATTCAATTACTCATCCATAGAGCATTGCATGCTCTGTAGTACATTTTGGTCGTATATAACACTCCAAAAAAGTGTTGAAAAAATGTGCTGGATTCAATTACTCTTCCACAGAGTATTACATTCTCTGTGGTACATTTTGGTGGTATATAACGCTATAAAAAAGCATTGAAAAATGTTTTTGGATTCAATTACTTATCCATAGATAATATCAAACTCTGTAGTACATTTCTGTGGTATATGACACTCCAAATAAGTGTTGAAAACGTTTTCTATATTCAATTACTCATCCATAGAGTATTATTTCCTCTGCCGAACATTTCCATGGTCTAGACCAGGGGCCCTCAAACTTTTTAAACAGGGGGCCAGATCACGGTCCCTCGGACCATTGGTGGGCCGGAATATAGTTTTAAAAAAAATTAGGACCAAATTCATATGCACACTGCACATATCTTAGTTAGAAATAATAAAACAAAATAGGAAAAAATACAATATTAAAAATGAAGTAAAGTTAAATCATCAAACTTACAGATTTTTTTGGGTTCTTCGAATATCCTACACTTTGAGTCAATTTTTTCTCTTTCTTGATATCATTGTTTCCTAGGGATTCAAAATTGCTATTAGTAAAATACCAACATATATACAGTGCTACAAACACAATATACCAGCAATAAAATTGCCCACACAGAGACATACAGACTGCACTGCCCATCAATGCAGCCTGAGCAGTGCCCATCAATGCAGCCTGATCAGTGCCCATCAATGCGGCCTGATCAGTGCCCATCAATGCAGCCTAATCAGTGCCCATCAATGCGGCCTGATCAGTGCCCATCAATGCGGCCTGATCAGTGCCCATCAATGCGGCCTGATCAGTGCCCATCAATGCGCCCTGATCAGTGCCCATCAATGCAGCCTGATCAGTGCCCATCAATGCAGCCTGATCAGTGCCCATATTGGTGGAACTCCAATTTTACATCAGGCTCAGACTAGTGTGGTGCAAGAATCCCCAATAGGCAGCATTGGTCCCTAAAAGGCAGGTAAATGTCCCCAATAGGTAGCACAGGTCCCCAATAGGTAGCACAGGTCCCGTATAGGCAGGTAAATGTCCCCAATAGGCAGCACATGTCCCCAATAGGCAGGAAAATGTGCTCAATATGTAGTACAGGTCCCCAAAAGGCAGCACAGTTCTCCAATAGGCAGGTACAGGTCCCCAATAGGCAGGTACAGGTTCCCAATAGGCAGCACAGGTCCCCAATAGGCAGCACAGGTCCCCAGTAGGCAGGAAAATGTGCTCAATATGTAGTACAGGTCCCCAAAAGGCAGCACAGGTCCCCAATAGGCAGGTACAAGTCCCCAATAGGCAGGTACAGGTCCCCAATAGGCAGGAAAATGCCCCAACAGGTAGCACAGGTCCCCAAAAGGTAGCACAGGTCCCCAATAGGCAGGTAAATGTCCCCAGTAGGTAGCACAGGTCCCAAATAGGCAGGAACATGTCCCCAATACATAGCACAGGTCCCCAAAAGGTAGCACAGGTCCCCAGTAGGCAGCACAGGTTCCAAATAGGCAGGAACATGTCCCCAATACGTAGCACAGGTCTCCAAAAGGTAGCACAGGTCCCCAGTAGGTAGCACAGGTCCCAAATAGGCAGGAACATGTCCCCAATACGTAGCACAGGTCCCCAGTAGGCAGCACAGGTCCCAAATAGGCAGGGACATGACCCAATACGTAGCACAGGTCTCCAAAAGGTAGCACAGGTCCCAAATAGGTAGGAACATGTCCCCAATACGTAGCACAGGTCCCCAAAAGGTAACACAGGTCCCAAATAGGCAGGAACATGTCCCCAATGCGTAGCACAGGTCTCCAAAAGGTAACACAGGTCCCCAGTAGGTAGCACAGGTCCCAAATAGGCAGGAACATGTCCCCAATACATAGCACAGGTCCCCAAAAGGTAGCACAGGTCCCCAGTAGGCAGCACAGGTCCCAAATAGGCAGGAACATGTCCCCAATACATAGCACAGGTCTCCAAAAGGTAGCACAGATCCCCAGTAGGTAGCACAGGTCCCAAATAGGCAGGAACATGTCCACAATACGTAGCACATGTCCCCAAAATGTAGCACAGGTCCCCAAAAGGTTGCACAGGTCCCCATAGGCAGCACAGGTCCCCAATAGGACCCGGAGTTAAAAAGAAAAAAAAAAACAGTACTCACCTATGTCCCCCGCTGCTCTGAAGAGGAGCCCGCTCATCTCAGTCTTCTTCCGGCACAGGAACAGGCGGCGTGCCGTCATCAGGCCGCGCAGGCGGCGTGATGACAATCACGTCGCCTGTGTGGTCTCTGCTGCATACTGAGGGCTGCGCAATGCCTTTCCTCGGCGCCTCGTCCCGCCCGCGATTACAGGGCCCGCCGGCCCTGTAATCAGCGCAGTTTAATGTCGGCCTGGCCAGGGGCTGGATAAAAGTCCTTCGCGGGCCGCATGCGGCCCGTGGGCCATAGTCTGAGGACCCATGGTCTAGACTATAACACTACAAAAAAACTGAACATTTTTTCTGGATTCAGTTTGTCATCCATACACTTTTGCATGCTTTTTGTTATATTACAGTGTATTAAGCTCCAAAAAAATATTTTGACTGCTGCAGGTAACCAATTTTTTTTTGTTAAAAATAAACTTGGTTTCCAGAAACTTAGCAATTAGAAAATGCATAAGGTGTGCGGTAAGGGACGGGGAAGTGCTGATGAAGGTGCATGCAGATTCGAGGACGTGGGGCAGGTACGACTACTCCTCACACAACACAAGAAACACAAGAAACACACTCATCCACGACACATAGTTTCCTGTCCCACATCTGAAGCCATAGCAGTGTGAACAGGTGGTCAGTTGGAGAGCATATAATGGCTCCAGCATGCTTGGCAGTGCTTCCTAGTCTTCCACACTGTCTAATCTCACCAGCTAACAGTCTGGATCACTTCATCCTCACCCTGATCCTCTTTCCTCCTTCCATGTTTAGTCCCAGGAGACTGGTGATCCCACACTTGGACACTCTAAGGAGTTTTTTACAACATTATTTTTTGATTGTGGCCTCTCAACTAGAGATGGGCAAACCTAAACAGTAAAGGTTGCATCCATACCAAACACCTACTGTTCGGGCACAGACACCGAACATGGACTTCACCAGGAGGCCATGTTACTGTTTGGATTCAGCACCCCGAATACCGGGTGTTTACCTCCAGTCATTGGCGTCAGCTGATAGGACTACTACTTCCATCAGCATACACCTGCTATTGCTAATGACAGCGAGAGCAGGGAGCGACTGATAAAAGTATTCATTTGCCAGCGCCTGCGGTCTAAATAAATGATTATATAAAAAACCAGTGTGGGATCCCCTGTATTTTTGATAACCAGCCAGGCAAAACTGACAGCTGGCAGCTGCAACCCTCAGCTGTAAGTGTTAGCAAGGTTGGTTATCAAGAAAAGAGGGTTCCCCATGCTGTTTTTCTTAAATTATTTAAATATTAAAAAAAAGGCATGGGGTGACCCATTTTTAACAACCCATTGATTAGATATACCAATTCTGGAACTTTGCCCAGCTCTCTCCACTTGACCTGTGGTGGTGGCAAGTGGGGTTCATATTTGTGGGGTTGAAGTCACCTTTATATTGTCCGGTGACATCAGGACCACAGCTTAGTAATGGAGATACTAATCCTATACTTATATTGTAAATAAACACACAGCAAGTATAAAGAATTTTATTTGAAATAAAACCAAACACACTTTTCCATTTTTATTTAAAAATAACAAACACAGTTATACTCACCTAACACCCATTCCACTGAAGCCATGGTCTCCTGTAATAAAGCAAAAATAAAAAACAGCCATATCTCTCACTGGTCCATCATTCTGTCAAAGCCATAATCCATGTCTGAGGATGAACAGTTTTCAACCTGGATGGTGCCAAGATGCGACCATCCAGGCTGAGAACCACTGGGAGCATGAGCTGCTGCGAGCTGAATATCAGTGGCTAGTACCCCTTACCAACCTGAGAATACCAGCCACCAGCTGTCTGCTTTATCTTGGCAGGTTTTCAAAAATTAGGGGACCCCACGCCATTTTTTTTTAAATTATTTATTTAACTAATGAAAGAAAACTGCATGGGGACCCCTCTATTCTTGATAACCAGTCTTGCTAATGCTGACAGCTGAGAGTTGCAGCTCCCAGCTGTCAGTTTTGCCTGGTTGACTATCAAAAATACAGGGGAACCTACGCCATTTTTTTTAAATTATTTATTTGGAGCGCAAGTGCCGGCTGATTGATACTCCCATCAGTCGCCCCTGCTGTCACTGTTATTAGCGGAAGCAGACGTAGGCTGAAGGGAATAGTAATCCCATCAGCCGACACCAGGGACCGGAGGTAAACTTTTTACTGAAGCGATAACAAGCTCTGCTGAAGCTAATTTGTCTAGGAGACAAACTGCACACCTAAGCAGAGTTTTTGAAAGGAATAACAGACCAGACAGATCTGTAGCTTTCACTGTTGAACCTCCAACCAGGCTTGGTGGTGTGTGATAATGGCCATAACCTGGTGGCAGCTGTGAAGCTTGGCAAACTCACACACATACCATGCTTTGCCTTCGTGCTCAACTTGGTAGTTCAGTTTCTGAAAATCTGCCCAGATTTGCCAGAGCTTCTGGTCAAGGAACGCCGCCTCAGTGCCCATTTCCGCAAGTCAGCTACAGCTGCCGCCGCTCTGACAAGTGACAGCTCACTGTCTGGTGTGTGATGTAATCACGCTCTGGAACGCCACACTGCACATGCAGGCAAGACTTTGAATAGCAGTGGACGGTGGTTGAGCACCATCTGCAACACGCTTGTCGGTATTCTGGTCAGCCTCCCTCTGCACATAGCTGATGTCTGACAATTGTGCGATTCTACAAGACTTTCAGGACTCCTCAAAAGGTAAGTGGTGATGACGCTGGATTGGGTAACAATGGGGAGCTGGAGGCTGAGGAGGAGGAGGAACAGAAGCTGGCTGTCCATTTAGTACTCTTCAAATCTAGACAAACAGGGAAGCTTGTATTATCTCCTTTAGTCCCATAAATCACCTGGGCAGTGTATATTCTTATATAATAATTATAATATCACATTTTTTTCTTTCATTGCCCATTATTTCATCTCAAATGTTACCTATTTTTGTGGACCCTCAACACCTAGACCACCAAGGAAGCAAGAACTAACCTCTATATTCACCAGGAAAGAAATGGCCGGAGTGAGCCTCCCAACCCCTAGAGGAGGCGTGGGCGGAGGCCAACATGACGGGGGTTGGAGGTTAGTGAGGGAAGGGGAAGGGTTAAAGGGGAGGGGGAGCTAGGGGGTATTTAATGCAGGGTTTGGGGGGTGCCCGCCCTCTGTTCCAGTTGTCACAGCTTCTAAGCAGTCCCACGTAACGTACCTGGATGGCGGGCGTGGAACAGGCCTTGGACACGCTGCGGGCGGCAGCGGCAGGGCAGCCTCCTGGCTGGCTGGAGGCGCAGGTGGCCGGCCTGCTTCACCAGGCGCCGGGGCAGGCCGCGGTGAGAGACCAGAGGCCCCGGCGGGCGCGGCCTCCAGAGCGGCTGTCCCCCGACACCGCTCCCCGGGCCTCACGTCGCAGCCTTCCCCGTCCGGGGGTGCGCGGCCTGGGAGGAATCCTTCCGGGCGGCGAGGCCCTGCGGCGGCGTCCGGACCTTCGTCCAGCGGCCGGAAGGGGGCGGGCCCGGCGCGCGCCCGACTTCCGGTTGGACCAGGATCTTCGGGGGGCCGCGGCGGCGGTGGACGAGCCGCGCGGCCTGCCTCGGGGGTGCTTCGGCCGCGGGTGGAGGAGCGGCCTGCCAGGAGGCAGGGCCAAGCCGGGTCGGGTCCCTTGGCCGTGGGGGGAGATCGTTGGACCGGGGGGGCGCTGCTGCGGTGCCCCTGCAGCGGTGCTCGCCTCTGACCCCCCGAGACTGTGCCACAGCCCCATGGCTGCAGCGGGACCGGAGGGCAGCCCGGCGGAGTCGGTGCCGGCTGCTAGAAGAATGGAGCGGAGGACACTGTCGGGCTCCCAGTTGCCGTGGGGGGCCTTGAGCGACCGGGTGCCTCGGGATGGCTGGGCCGAATCGACTCCCGGCGGTGGGAGGCAGGTGCCTTCATTTGTGGAGGTGTCACGGCCCAGTTCCATCGGGGGGTTCAGGCCTCCCGCCCCGGCTCAGTCTGCAGGGGTTTCCGGGCCGCTGCAATGAGGCGGTGAGTTCGGCGCCGGGAGGCGCGAGGTCCACGAGGCGTCATCATCTGGGGATCCAGGATGTCCGGCTGGAGGGCACACAGCCCCCTCGCAGCCCGGTGAGTATGCGTCTATGTCCCCTGTTTGTCACCCGCTTTTGTCTTCGTCTGTGGTGGTAAGGGGCCCCTTAGCAGAGTCTGGGGGTGGTGGGGTTGCGGCTGGTTTTAGCAGTTCAGGATCAGCCGGGGGTGTATGTGATGTGTTGGCGGATGTGCGTAGCTTGCTTTTAAGTCTGGAGCGGGGTTTGGTGGGGTCGTCGCCGGTTGCAGCGTGGGTTGGGCCACAGGGTGGTGGGGTGGTGGGTCAGGGCGCGGCTGCGTCGGGCCCTGGTGTTGGCACGCCGGTTTCGGTGTCGGTGCAAACCGAGAAGGAAAAGGAGTGTCGTGTGCATCTGGATGATCGGGCGCATGGCGAGGTGTATGTGTGCTTTGAGGGTTCGTTAGGTGCCCATTTGAAAAAGGAGGTGAAAGAGCGGATTTGGAAGGATGAATATGTGGAAATATTTTCGCTATTGCCTCTTGAGAAATTTAATTTGGACAAAAGTAGAAAAGAGGATAGCAAAAAGGAAGAGGAGGAAAAGCGGAGGTGGCGCTTGATTCCTCAGACATTTGTAAATTGGCAGCAGGCTTTTGCTATTTTGGCGAGTGTGATCGGGGAACAGGCCCCTGAAAACTGCTCCGCGTTATTCTGTTATTTGGATGCTATCGGGGAGGCTTATAGAGTATATGGTGGTCAGGCGTGGCTGCGGTATGACGAGCAGTTTCGTCAGAGGAAAGCTGTGCGTCCGGCTATCCGCTGGGATCAAAAAGACATTGGCTTGTGGATGCGGGTGATAGCGCAAAATAAGTTTGGGAGTTCCTTTCTTGGGGGGGCTGGAAGCACCAGCCAGAATAGCGGTTCTACGAGTGGCGGAGGTCAAGGGCAGTCGGGAACGCACAAGGCGGGGGTGTGTTGGCAGTTTAACGATGGTCAGTGTAAGTTTGGGGCCAACTGTAAATTTAAACACCTCTGCTCAACCTGCAATGGTGACTCACACGGGGCATCAAAGTGTTTTAAAAAAGGGAAGTCCAAATCCGGTGGGGGTAATTTGCAAGGGGGAGACTCCAGTGAATCTGGAAAGGATGGTCCCCTATCTAAATAGGTACCCTGATAGGGTAGGAGCGGGGCTGTTGTATTCTGGTTTTCAGGAGGGTTTTCGGATTCCGGATCCTCCATTTGAAATCCCGTTTGTTTTAAAAAATTTGCGCTCTGCTTTGGAGCATCCGTCAGTAGAGTTGAGCGACTTTTGGTTTTTAGGGTCGCGTTTCGTTTCGTGAAACCCGACTTTTCCAAAAGTCGGGTCGAGCAAGATCGTCCGATTATAGGGAAAAGTCGGGGTCGTCCCGAAACACAAAACCCAATGTAAGTCAATGGGGAATAAAAGTCAGCAGTGAGATGAGGACAGGAAACACACCTACAGTGCCCATTTGAATGCCAAAAGCATCAATTCTTCTTACTTTAGCTTGTCAACCTTAATTAACTTCATAATACAAGTTACGCACTGAAAAATGGGGGTTATTTGGCTAAAGTTGTGGGGGGGAGGGCTGGCTGCAGGTTTTCATGTGCCCTGGGCGAAAGAGCGCCCCTTTAACACATGCCACAACTCATCATGCTCCGATACGGCAGAGAAATAGCGGTATAGTACAATGAAAAATACTTCACTTTTTACATCTCATGACGAGGCCCATCTATTTCTCCATACAGAATCATTGGTCCCATATAATGTTTGAAACAGCATATGATGAGCTCCACATAATGCTACAGCAATATGAAACTATATGTTTCATCCCCATGGATGAAGCTCCACTGTCTTATGGGCCCAAATAATGCTCCAAACATAATGGGCCCCATTTCTAATGCTCTAGTGTATAATGGGCCCTGTAAATGCTGCTCCAGTGTCTGATGTCCACCTTTGGAATGTTCCAGTGTATGGTGGGCCCCATCTATCATTCTCCAGAGTATAGTGCTCCCCAAAAATTGCTGTCCCAACATTGAAAACAATCAAATAAGTCTCCTCACTAGGGAATCCCTGTACTAGTCTAGACTCCTCGTCGTCCCCATCTTCCATCTCACTGCACAGTATTTCAACTTTGCAAGTGCTGTGATCCTGGGCAAGCAGGGGGGGCCCACTCGTTGGCGACGGCACTGGCACAGGGCCCCTGATAGTACGGTGGTGTGTCTGATGGCGGGTGGGCCGAACCTGCACTTTCATCTGCAGCTTCCTCTTTGTCACCGTGTAAGATGGAACTGTATATGGGAAGGGTAACCCGAGTTTCATCAGGGTCAGATTCAGGCCGGGTAGCGTGCGAGGGTAATGTAGTGGTCTGGGTCAATGTACCAGCAGATTCATCGAGCAGTGGCTGGGCATCAGTGCACTTGTGTCGCCCCCAGGAGTACGGTCGCCACAGTGGCATTACCTTCTTCTTAGGGAGTGTGATGTCATGCTTGGGAGCAACGAAGGATCTCTCTAGCAGGTTAACTGATTGGGCGGCGTTATTCCCACGAGTCATGACCCTCCAAACAGCGCTCATGAAGGCAAAGTGTTTGTTTTACGTGGGCAGTATGGTTGCAAAGCTGAACCTTAAAGGAATGTCCAGAAGGGCACCACCAGGAGTGGAGCCTACGGTTAAATTCGACTCCACCTGGGAAACCTCAACCATGCCAGCTACAGAACAGATGCACACATTGCAAGCTTAATTCCGTTAACGAACGAGACTCCGTCATGCCCCGCGGTCCGAGTCCGGCTTACTAGAGGGACACGTGAGGCTCTGGCACATGAGATTGGCCAATAACTGGTGTGTCATGCCCTTACATGTCCGTGGCTGCACGTGCGCTACACTGAAAAGGCCAGCGTTTGTCGCTTACAGGTGCAGATAACCCGCTGAACAACGTTAGTGATGGGGATCACTGATTACAATTATTACCCGCGAACAATGATTTCCCAGTAAGTGCAGGTCAACCGCAGTTCCGGAATTAGGCCTAACCGTCATTCCTGAAAAAATGAAAAACTTACGTGTGCAAACCACAGGTGCTGTAGCTTGCTTAACAGCTCGCCAGCCGTTCTCACGCCCAGTATGGATTACACGTGATTGCACAAAGGTGAGAAAGAGTACCGTATCCCCGGATAACATGTATGGATAGCGTACACATTCAAAATATATGTCTCAGGAGGCAGGCTCAGACGGTGTTAGGCCCAGTATGGATTGCACGTGATTGCACAAAGGTTAGAAAGGGTACCGTTTCCCCGGATAACATGTATGGATAGCGTACACATTCAAAATATATGTCTCAGGGGGCAGGCTCAGACGGTGCTAGGCCCAGTATGGATTGCACGTGATTGCACAAAGGTTAGAAAGGGTACCGTTTCCCAGGATAACATGTATGGATAGCGTACACATTCAAAATATATGTCTCAGGAGGCAGGCTCAGACGGTGTTAGGCCCAGTATGGATTGCACGTGATTGCACAAAGGTTAGAAAGGGTACCGTTTCCCCGGATAACATGTATGGATAGCGTACACATTTAAAATATATGTCTCAGGAGGCAGGCTCAGACGGTGTTAGGCCCAGTATGGATTGCATGTGATTGCACAAAGGTTAGAAAGGGTACCGTTTCCCCGGATAACATGTATGGATAGCGTACACATTCAAAATATATGTCTCAGGAGGCAGGCTCAGACGGTGTTAGGCCCAGTATGGATTGCACGTGATTGCACAAAGGTTAGAAAGGGTACCGTTTCCCCGGATAACATGTATGGATAGCGTACACATTCAAAATATATGTCTCAGGAGGCAGGCTCAGACGGTGTTAGGCCCAGTATGGATTGCACGTGATTGCACAAAGGTTAGAAAGGGTACCGTTTCCCCGGATAACATGTATGGATAGCGTACACATTCAAAATATATGTCTCAGGAGGCAGGCTCAGACGGTGTTAGGCCCAGTATGGATTGCACGTGATTGCACAAAGGTTAGAAAGGGTACCGTTTCCCCGGATAACATGTATGGATAGCGTACACATTCAAAATATATGTCTCAGGAGGCAGGCTCAGACGGTGTTAGGCCCAGTATGGATTGCACGTGATTGCACAAAGGTTAGAAAGGGTACCGATTCCCCGGATAACATGTATGGATAGCGTACACATTCAAAATATATGTCTCAGGAGGCAGGCTCAGACGGTGTTAGGCCCAGTATGGATTGCACGTGATTGCACAAAGGTTAGAAAGGGTACCGTTTCCCCGGATAACATGTATGGATAGCGTACACATTCAAAATATATGTCTCAGGAGGCAGGCTCAGACGGTGTTAGGCCCAGTATGGATTGCACGTGATTGCACAAAGGTTAGAAAGGGTACCGTTTCCCCGGATAACATGTATGGATAGCGTACACATTCAAAATATATGTCTCAGGAGGCAGGCTCAGACGGTGTTAGGCCCAGTATGGATTGCACGTGATTGCACAAAGGTTAGAAAGGGTACCGTTTCCCCGGATAACATGTATGGATAGCGTACACATTCAAAATATATGTCTATACATCAGGAGGCAGGCTCAGACGGTGTCAGGCACAGTATGGATTTGACGGCCCAGATTACACAGCGGAGGAGCAGGGAGAGGTAAAGATTGCAAATGCTGGGGCCCTGCCCAAGCAAGGGGGGCCCACTCGTGGGCGTCGGTACTGGCACTGGGCCCCTCATAGTACAGCGGTGTGTCTGACGGCGGGTGTGCACCACCACCGTCAGAGACACTTGATTGCACTATGAGGGACCCTGTGCCAGTGCCCGCGCCCAAGAGTCGGCCTACCCACCTGTCCAGGGCAACGGCACTCGCACGGTGTCGTGCGCTAGGTGGTGACCCCGGCCATGGGGGGGGATGCTGCACAGTTAGGGAGTTTTAGAAAGTGGCATATGTTGATGTTGGACATTCAGCTGATGCAAAAGGCGAAATAGGTGAAGTCCCAGGAAGAGGTGGACCAAAGCAAGCCATTTTTCTGTCACCCTATGTGTCATCAGGGGAAGGTGGGACAAAATCCTTGGAAACCCATGCATGGTTCATTTTAATGAAGGTTAGATCATCCACATTTTGGGTTGACAGACGGGTCCTTTTTTCTGTCAGGATTGATCCAGCTGCACTGAAGACTCTTTCCGATAGCACACTTGCAGCTGGGCAAGCGAGCTCCTGTAAGGCATATTGGGCCAATTCAGGCCAGGTGTCCAGTTTAGCGGCCCAATAGTCAAAGGGGAATGACCTGTGTGGGAGAACATCGATATGGGAGGAAAAGTAGTTTGTAACCATAGTTGACAACTGCTGTCTCCTGTCACTTTCCATCGATGCAGTATTACCAGTTGTGTGAGCGGTATTTGAAAAATCAGTCCACAACATTGTCATGAAACCCCTGTCTCCAACGCCACTTCTGCTGTGTGCACCACGAACACCTCTGCCAAGCTGCCCCCGGCCCGTACGGCTCGTGTGAGAACCATCACCGCTGCTGTGTGCTGGGAATGCCTCAAGCAACCGATTTACCAGAGTTGCTTGTTTATTAGCCAATATTAGGTCAAGGTTCTCCTGTGGCATGATGTTTTGTAATTTGCCTTTATAGCGTGGATCCAGGATGCTGGCCAACCAGTAGTCGTCATCGTTCATCATTTTGGCAATGCGGGGGTCCCTTTTTAGGATCTGCAAGGCATAATCTGACATGTGGGCCAATGTTCCCGGTGTCAATGATGCACTGCGAGTGCTGGGTGGAGGAGCACTTTCTGGCAAATCCACATCCCTCCAGTCACGCACAAACCCTGTACCAGAC
Organism: Dendrobates tinctorius; assembly: GCF_039654945.1. Taxonomy (NCBI): domain Eukaryota; kingdom Metazoa; phylum Chordata; class Amphibia; order Anura; family Dendrobatidae; genus Dendrobates; species Dendrobates tinctorius. The sequence continues at coordinate 5,511,370 of NW_027361674.1, forward strand.
CTTGCCACGCCAACATTTTCACTTGCCCCATGAGATGCATCCTCCTCCCCTAAGTAATCATCCCCATCATCCTCCTCCTCTTCTTCCTCCACCTCGTCCAGGAGAGGTCACTGAGCAGACAATGGCTGAATGTCATCAAGGATTCCCTCCTCCTCTTCCTCCTCATCAACATTGGCTGCAGACGCCTGCTCCTTAAGGTGCGTCAAAGTTTGCATGAGCAGACGCATAAGTGGGATGCTCATGCTTAGGATGGCGTCGTCTGCGCTTACCAGCCGTGTGCATTCCTCAAAACACTGAAGGACTTTACAGAGGTCTTTCAGCTTCGACCACTGCACACCTGTCAACTCCATGTCTGCTCTCAAAGTGCCTGGCCGTGTATCCTCCCACAAATGCATTATGGCCTGCCTCTGCTCGCACAGGCGCTCCACCATGTGCAGGGTGGAGTTCCACCATGTTGCAATGTCGATAATGAGGCGGTGGTTGGGAAGGTGGAGCAATCGCTGCAGCTTCTGCATACGAACGGAGTGTACAGGCGACCGGCGGATGTGCGCGCACCGTCTTCGCACCTTCTGGAGCAGGGCTGTTAACTCCGGATAATTTTTGAGGAAGCACTGCACCACCAGGTTCAAGGTGTGAGCCAAGCAAGGTATGTGTCTGAGTTTTGAAAGGGCTATGGCTGCCACAAAATTACGGCCGTTATCACTAACTACCTTGCCTGCCTCAAGATGTACACTGCCCAGCCATGACTCAGTTTGTCGCTTCAAGTACTCGGCCAGCACCTTGGCGGTGTGTCTGTTGCCCAAACACATCATCTGCAACACAGCCTGCTGACGCTTTCCAATAGCTGCTCGATAGGGGGACACATCGTGTGCAACAGTGGCAGGTGCAGATGGAGTGCTCGTACGACTGCGCTCTGTGGACGAGCTTTCGCTTCTGGAGGAGGAGGAGGGTCGAACGCCTACAGCCAACTGTTTCCTATACCGTGGGCTAGGCAGCACTGTCCCACCACCGCTGTCCCCTGTGGACCCTGCATCCACCACATTAACCCAGTGCGCAGTGATGGACACGTAACGGCCCTGGCCATGCCGACTGGACCATGCATCAGTTGTGAGGTGCACCTTTCCGCTCACTGACTGCTTGAGTGCATGGACAATGCGGTCTTTCACATGATGGTGGAGGGCTGGGATGGCTTTGCGAGAGAAGAAGTGGCGACTGGGTAGGTCATAGCGTGGTACTGCATAGGCCATGAGTTCGCGGAAAGCTATGCTTTCCACCAACCGAAAGGGCATCATCTCAAACGAGATTAGTTTGGCAATGTGGGCGTTCAAACCCAGTGTACACGGATGAGAGACTGAGTACTTTCTTGACCTACTCATAGTGTCTGGGAGGGTGAGCTGGACTTGAGAGCTGCATATGGTGGAAGTAGCGGTGGACAGGGTGGACTGAGAGAGGGTTGATGATAGTGATGGAGTTGGTGTTCTTTCTGATGGCCTAGAATCAGTCTTTCGTTGATGTAACAGTGGGATTCCCTGACTGCTGTGGCCTTGCAACGACACCTCAACATTTGCTGCTGTGCTAACCGGTGGGCTTACAGTGGGGGAAACAATGTAGCATTGCTGACTACCTTCGTTGTGATCAGTTGCACATGTGGCACTTGAGGTTTGGTGTTGTGTCCATGCTTGCAAGTGCATGCTGGTTAAATGTCTAAGCATGCAACTGGTATTCAAATTTTTCAGATTTTTCCCTCGGCTAAAGGTCTTTGCGCACTTCTTACAGATAACCTTGGCCTGATCATGAGGATTTTGGTCAAAAAAGTGCCACACTGCACTCTTCCTACTTTGGCAGACATTTTGCAGCCTAGCACGCTGTGATCTTTTGACCCTCTGGACAAGCTGTCCAGCAACTCTTTTGATGTTTGGAACCTGTCTTTGGAGTGCTCCGTGCCTGCCAGATAACAGCTGTTGCGATGTCGATGTCTGCTGTGGATGCTCCTCATCTGAGCTATTGGAAGCAGCACCCTCTTCCCCCAATGGATGCCAATCTGGGTCAACAACTGGGTCATCCATCACCTCCTCTTCTATGTCATGTGCACCTTCCTCTGTGTCACCGTGTATGGTGGTATAGTGTGCGGGAAGGGGCACCTGAGTCTCATCAGGGTCAGAATCTGGCTCTGTACACTGCGGGGACAATGTAGTGCTCTGAGTGAATGTACCAGCAGAATCATCCATCAGCGGCTGTGCATCAGTGCACTCCATGTCAGATTCATCTTGGCCTGGGTAATTCACCATTTGACTTGATAATCCAGGCATGGTATGTGAAAACAGCTCCATGGAGTAATCAGTAGTATGGCCTGCGTCATCCTTCAATCTTGGTTGGGGTGAAGGACACAAGGAAAGGTGTGGTTCATGAACATGAGCCTCCAATGACGACTCAGTGCTTTTACTTTTTACAACTGAAGAAGAGGAGGCGATAGAGCTGGAGGCTGAGTCAGCAATGTAAGACAAAACTTTTTCCTGATGCTCTGGCTTTAAAAGCGGTTTGCCAACTCCTAGAAAACTAAGCGTTCGAGGCCTTATGTAGCCAGACGATGACGCAGGCTCAACACCTCCTGCATTCGGTCCTATTTTGCTCTTGCCACTACCATCAGATCCACCACCAACACCATCATTACCAGCTGCCAACCCCCGCCCAATTCCACAGCCTCTTCCACCAGCCTTCCTCATTTTTGGTAGAAATGTAGACAAAATCCAACAAACTATATAGTAATGTAAAACAAGGTACAAGGTGTCTATAGGACAGGGGAGATTTTGAATTTCTGCAGACACTTGTGGACACTGGACACTTTTGGATTGTGTGAGGCCCAATGAATATCTGAGCGCTATGTGATAGGCTCGATAGCACAGCTGTGACAAAAGTCACTAGAGGATAAGGGAGATTTTGAATCTCTGCACACACTTTTGGACACTGGACACTTTTGGATTGTGTGAGGCCCAATGAATATCTGAGCGCTATGTGACAGGCTCGATGGCACAGCTGTGACAAAAGTGACTAGAGGATAAGGGAGATTTTGAATCTCTGCACACACTTTTGGACACTGGACACTTTTGGATTGTGTGAGGCCCAATGAATATCTGAGCGCTATGTGACAGGCTCGATGGCACAGCTGTGACAAAAGTGACTAGAGGATAAGGGAGATTTTGAATCTCTGCACACACTTTTGGACACTGGACACTTTTGGATTGTGTGAGGCCCAATGAATATCTGAGCGCTATGTGACAGGCTCGATGGCACAGCTGTGACAAAAGTGACTAGAGGATAAGGGAGATTTTGAATCTCTGCACACACTTTTGGACACTGGACACTTTTGGATTGTGTGAGGCCCAATGAATATCTGAGCGCTATGTGATAGGCTCGATAGCACAGCTGTGACAAAAGTCACTAGAGGATAAGGGAGATTTTGAATCTCTGCACACACTTTTGGACACTGGACACTTTTCGATTGTGTGAGGCCCAATGAATATCTGAGCGCTATGTGACAGGCTCGATGGCACAGCTGTGACAAAAGTGACTAGAGGATAAGGGAGATTTTGAATCTCTGCACACACTTTTGGATACTGGACACTTTTGGATTGTGTGAGGCCCAATGAATATCTGAGCGCTATGTGACAGGCTCGATGGCACAGCTGTGACAAAAGTGACTAGAGGATAAGGGAGATTTTGAATCTCTGCACACACTTTTGGACACTGGACACTTTTGGATTGTGTGAGGCCCAATGAATATCTGAGCGCTATGTGACAGGCTCGATGGCACAGCTGTGACAAAAGTCACTAGAGGATAAGGGAGATTTTGAATCTCTGCACACACTTTTGGACACTAGACACTTTTGGATTGTGTGAGGCCCAATGAATATCTGAGCGCTATGTGACAGGCTCGATGGCACAGCTGTGACAAAAGTGACTAGAGGATAAGGGAGATTGGATTGCTTTTTAAAAAGCAGTTTGCAGAGCAGTGGGTAAACAGCAATGCCAGCCTGTCAGGAAGCCTTAAAAGGCAGCCCAACAACCAACACCACTGATACACCACAATATAGCCTCTCCTTGCACTGCACACACAGTGACTGGTGTGTTGTGCAGGCCAAATTGCTAGCAGCAGAAGCAGTTTTTTTTTCTTCTCAGCAGGACAAAAAAAAAAAAAATTGGGATTGCTTTTAAAAAAGCAGTTTGCGGAGCAGTGGGTAAACAGCAATGCAGGAATGTCAGGAAGCCTTAGAAGGCAGCCCAACAACCAACACCACTGATACACCACTATATAGCCTCCCCTTGCACTGCACACACAGTGACTGGTGTGTTGTGCAGGCCAAATCGCTAGCAGCAGAAGCAGTTTTTTTGTCTTCTTCCCTGCCTAACGCTCTCCCTACAGAATCAGCAGCAACCTCTCCCTATACTGAGATCGGCAGAAGTAAGATGGCGGTCGGCGTGCACGCCCTTTTATACCCCCTGTGACGCCCACCAAAGCAAGCCAATCACTTGCATGTCCTTCTGAAAGATGGTGGTGACCCCTGCCTATGTCATCACGTTGCCCACAGTGTCCGTGGATCCTGATTGGCTGAAAAATAGCGCAAAACAAACTTTTGAAACGCGACTTTGGCGCGTAAGTCGCCGACCTCGTGGCCGACCTCATCCTAGGGTCGGGTTTCGTTTCATGAAACCCGACTTTGCCAAAAGTCGGCGACTTTTGAAATTTTTCGACCCGTTTCGCTCAACTCTATCCATCAGTCGTTTCGGAGAAGATCCAAAAAGAAGTTTCATTGGGGCGCATGGCGGGCCCTTTCGTGTCTCCTCCTTTTCCGAATTTGGTCGTTTCCCCGTTGGGGGTTGTTCCGAAGAAGGAGCCCAATAAGTTTCGGCTCATTCAGCATTTGTCTTACCCACGGGGGAGGTCGGTTAATGACGTATTGATCCGGAGATTTGTTCAGTGGTATACTCCTCATTTGATGAAGCGGCAGGTTGGGTCCGGAAATGTGGTCGTGGGGCCCTTATGGCTAAGACTGATGTTGAGTCTGCGTTTCGTTTGCTTCCGGTTCACCCAGACAGCGTGAGGTTGTTGGGCTGTTTCTGGGAAGACAGGTTTTTTGTAGATAGGTGTTTACCTATGGGTTGTTCCTTGTCTTGTGCGTATTTTGAGGCTTTTAGTTCTTTTCTTGAGTGGGTCGTGTGCGATGTCTCTGGGTGCGATTCCATAGTTCATTATTTGGACGATTTTTTGTGTATCGGCCCGGTGGATTCTTCGCATTGTCTCAGGATTTTGAAAGCGATTGAGTGGGTGGCGGATCGGTTCGGGGTTCCGTTGGCACCCGGGAAAACGGAGGGCCCCGGTACGTGTTTGCGTTTTCTGGGGATCGTCATCGATACGGTCGAATGGGAATTCCGGTTGCCGGAGGACAAGCTTGCTGATTTGAGGGCTGAGGTCGTTCGCGCGCGTCGGTTGCGGAAAATATCATTGCGGGATCTTCAGTCGCTGTTGGGAAAGCTTAACTTCGCTTGTCGTGTAATGCCGATGGGTCGAGTTTTTTCACGTAGGCTGGCTAGCGCTACTTCGGGGGTTCGGGCTCCCCATCATTTTGTGAGATTGTCGGCGGAGCTCAGGGCCGATTTGGTGGTTTGGGAGTCCTTTTTGGAGAAGTACAACGGTCGGTCGTTGGTAATGGCTGATGTGGTCTGCAACGATGCTTTGGATTTGTTTACGGATGCGGCAGGCGGATTCGGTTTTGGTGCCTATTTTGGAGGGCAATGGTGCGCCGCTCAGTGGCCTGCCGCTTGGGTTGCGGCTGGGTTGGTGCGTAACATCACGTTGTTGGAGATCTTTCCGATTCTGGTGGCAGTTCATTTGTGGGGTCAGGAGTTTCGGAATCGGCGCGTTCGTTTCAATTGCGACAACATGGGGGTTGTTAGCGCGATTAACGGTCTTACTGCGTCGTCCCCTCCAGTGGTCAGAGTTTTGCAGGAGTTGGTACTAGCATGATTGTCTTTAAATGCGCATGTGACGGCGACACATGTGCCTGGAGTGAAGAATGAGATAGCTGACTCTCTTTCTCGCTTGCAGTGGGATCGTTTTCGTTCCTTGGCCCCGGAGGCAGAGTTCGAGGGTCTGGTTTGTCCGGAGGAGTTGTGGAGTGTGGCTTACGAGCCGCGGAGTCACTGATTGTATCGTCTTTGGCACCAAAAACCTGGGAGGCCTACCGGAATGTGTGGTGTGCGTGGGAAGAGGTCATTTTGGCTGGTTCCACCAGTGGGGCCAGGCTTGAGCAAGAGGGTCTGTTGTTGTCATGGTTGGGGCAGGGCGCAAGCGAAGGTTGGTCTTGGGCTAAGGTGACACGTTTGTTGGCTGGTTTGTCCTTCGGTTTTCGGTTGCGCGGGTACAGGGATTTGACAAAAACGTTTCTGGCTAGACAGGCGGCGAAAGGTTTTCACCGCTTTCGGGGGGGTGATTTAAGGCGGCCTGTGTCGTTTAATATGCTTGAGCAATTGGGCGTGGTTCTGGGATCGGTCTGCGCGGATGGTTATGAGGTTGCATTGTTTCGGCTGGCTTTTTCCTTTGCATTTTTTGGGGCGCTGCGGATCGGGGAGCTCGTGTCTCACAATAAAGAGTCTGTGGGCGGGTTGTTAGCCAGGGATGTGATGTTGACCGCCCAGGGCGTTGAATTTTGGCTACGGAGGTCGAAGACGGATCAGGATGGAAAAGGCCGTCGAGTCGTGTTAGGTGTTGTCTCTGGCTCTGGAATGTGCCCGGCTCAGTGTTTGCGTTGTTTTTGGGACCTTCGTCCTAGTCTGGATGGATCTTTGTTGTGTCACGCAGACGGGGGAAGTCTGTCTCGATATCAGTTTGGCACAGTGTTTAAGAAGTCAATTCGGTGTTTGGGATTGGATGAATCTAGGTTTGCTTCGCATTCTTTTCGGATTGGTGCGGCGACTGAGGCAGCTGAGCGTGGTTTGGGTCCCTCTTTCATACAGCGGATCGGGGGGTGGAGGTCTAATTGTTATCGGAGTGCGGGAGCTGTGTCCGGTTCGTGTGGTCCATGGGGTTGATTAAATATTGCAAGTATTGGAGCGTTTTCTTGCAATATGTTTCTGTGACTGTCGTTTTGTGTTTCAGGTTCGGGGCGCTGCTGGTTTGGATATTCGGTCACTCCTTTGTTTACTGGGGAGCGGTGAGGGCCGATGTCAGGACCGACGGCAGACAGTTGGGCATTTCCAGATCGGCGGCAGTGGTGCGATGGATCGGTTTTCGGGGCCTGATGTGGCGTCGGGTGTTGCCGGAGATTCATGAGTGTGTTCGGTTGGACCAGGCACCAGATGTTCTCGTTATTCACGCTGGGGGTAATGATTTGGCTGTCCGTCCCTTCCGGGAGCTGATCAAGGACATTAAGCAGGATTGCTTGCGGTTGTGGGTGACTTATCGGGAAGTCACGATTGTGTGGTCAGAGATCGTGCCGCGCAGGCGTTGGCGGTCCATGAGATCGTTGGAGAAGGTCAACCGGGCCAGGATCAAAGTCAACAGGGCGGTGTCCGCTTTTATAGTTAAAAATGGGGGAGTTGCTGTGCGACATTTTGATTTGGAGAAGGGTGATGGCGATTACTGGTTGGCGGACGGGATTCACTTGAATGCCGTGGGTTCCGATATTTGGGCCCTTGCCCTTCAGGAGGGTATAGAGAAGGCTGTCGCTTGGCGGGTTGTGGGGGTCTCGGGTCATTGAGGTGTCAAAGGCCCCTCGTTGTGGCGGTTTGGGGGAGGGGGAGTCCTTGAAGTCGGTGGAAATTGGTTTGGGAGACTCTCTGGGTAGGGTCTCCTTTGTTTAAAGGTATGCTGGTCGTGATCTGGTGAGAGGTGGATGGGGAGTTTTCCATCGGAAGAGGTCGGATCCCCAAGGAGTTTGTGGACAACATCTACTGGTGTGCTGGTGCTCCCGAGCCTGTGGGGTAACGGCTGGGAGCAAATGGTTGGGGGTTGTCCACGATATTTGTACTATTTCACCACGATCTTGTGGCTTCAAGGACTCCTCCTTCCAGGGTTAAATTCATTGTATTGTTTATGATACAGTGTTTATTGTTTGTTTATTGTTATAATAAAAGGCTGCTGTGGCCATAAAATTCCAAAAGAAATACCGGTGTCTGTGTATTAGTTGGCACCAAGTTGGGGGTGGTCATTTTATGGTCACGGTGGGGTGGGGGGGGGTCTTGGGGTAAGTCAAGACGTTTGATATCCCCTTACGAGGTAAATACTTGACAATACCAACATCAAGCTTGCATTAACTTTTCAACTACTCCAAAGAATCATGGATAAAAACTTTAACTAGTCTCCAACTCTACACTAACAAAGATGCTACTCCACTACACCACCAGGAAAGTCTACAGCCTTACACAGTATTTATAATTGTAAATTATCCTTTCCTTGCCCAGTTGTTCATGGACGGGATGTTTTAATGTTTTTGCTTAATATTGTTATGAAAGTGTTAGCAAGACATGTCTGATTCTTAATGATGCTTTTCCAGATCATTATCACAGGTACATAATGTTAAATTGTGCAATCCTTCATCTGAAATTCTGCATGTTGGACCGGTCTTAACAACTTCATTGTCAGAACAGACCATAAATTAAATGTTAAGTGTTCTCTTAACCTACAGGAAGGGGTTCTCACAACAGAGATCGCATTTTTATGGCCTTCAGGTTTTCTAGATGACTTGTAATAGACTTTTTATGCAACAAGGCAACTGTCGAGCAATTTAATTGGAATGCCATGTCGAATTTTTAAATTAAGAATCTCGCACTCAGGCATTGCTGCTTTTTTTCATTAGAGTAGTGAAAACTTAATTGAATCCAGCAACAAAAATACTACACATCTTTAATTAAACAGGAGCATTTCACTATTTTTTTCCAAGAGGCTGATTTAATGATTTAATATATATACCGTATTTTTTTTTTTGCAGAGTCTTTATAGGGAAATTTGAAAATAATATTTTGGCAAGTGTCTGCTTATATTCCAATAACAGTGTAATGATTCTGGATTTACAGCTGGCAGATTCTAGGATGGAGACATGTAAAGCAATAAAAATTAAATGGCTTTCAGTCAAATTCAGTTTTTGCTAAAAAAAAAATAAAACCTACGGGTCTTCCTAGAGCAGAGTTTCAAAATGACTATATTTGCCTTTTCTATTGCAAAATTCCTCATTGCTATGAGGATAGCATTCTTTATTCTGTACCTCTGCTTTTGTACCCCTGGGGGTCCACTGTTCTTCACGCTTCATATCCTCGGTCGCAGAGGCATATCTAATATTTGCCAACTCTCCCTTTAATGTATGGAAGGTTCCCAGAATAAAGGAAGACCTCCCATAAGAGTCAGCAAATCTCCTGCCGAAACCCACTGGAATCCAGGGTTTATTCTTTGAAAGTAAGGGCTCATTCACACATTTGCAGTTTCCACGTGCGAGAAAAATGGACAGATTATTTTGATAAAAATTTGGTCTAAGTGTCATCATTTTTTTTTGTACATGGAGAAAAAGTTTCTTACGTGCAAGACCGGTGCTGCCCCTCCGTACTCTGCATCCACATCCCGTGAGGACACTATATAAGCAGCTGTTGATTGGCTGCAACATTCATGAGTGGAAGTAGTACACATGAGCAGGGCATTGACAGGATGTGGTTAATTTTTTTTATTTATTTATTTTTCACCTTCCTTTGTCTATTAATAAAGGATTGTCCAGTAGGGGACACCCCTATATGTCCCCCTCCCCCCAAAAAAAGTAAAGGACTTTGAGAAAAGTCATCCAACCTGCTATTTTCAGCTGGACTAACTATCTTATGTGTATAGGGACCTCTTGACTGTCCATCAAGAGATGATGTCAAGGGAGATAATGATCAGGCTTGTTGAATTTTAATCAAATACATGACGAAACTACAGAGGCAGTGAAACGCGCGTCGGGGTGTGTGAGAGGTCAACTTAACCAGGCGGCAGCATGACTACAGGTACACTGGTAACTTTTATATGGTGATTTTTTCTGTGTGCCTTTTGTTATGGTGATATGTTGCACCTTGAAATCTATTCATATGGTGCACATTTAGTGTAATCATGATGATAGGCCAATGCTGCCTCTAATCTGGTTATTGTGAACCTTTATACAGTTCATCCTATATCCACAACTATGAGCTTTTGTATTTAGGGTGAGGTAATTTCCTCCATTTATGTACTCTGTATTTGATTTATTGGTATATGGTGTTGCTATGATATATGCATTTTTAAACATGGTTTAATAAAATTTGACATTTTTTGGATCTTTTTCCTTCGTTTTTCTCTTTTGGTGCAATGTTTTGATTGCGAAGGGATCAATATTTATGATGATATGAGGTTTATATTCGTTTGGATTTATTTTTATTGAATTTTAATGCCTGATCCTTTTTTTAAAGAGAATAATTACCCCAAGTGGTATCACTTGCACCTCTGTATTAAAAACACATACAGTATATACTCGTGTATAAGCCGACCCCCAAAAAATTCTGAACAGGATAAGTGGGTCAAAACTTTTTGATATCGTATAGAAGAAACAAATTGTGCCATCTTATTAAAAACTGTAGATTTCCTACTGTTGGTAATCTTCAAAATTCTCCATACTGAACAGTGAGATTTTTTTGGCCTGAAATAATTTATTGCAAAAAAATTTTCACAATTGTTGGTAAGCCCGTTGAATGACAGAAAAACCCACAATGGTGACAGAAATAACTCGAATCTGACAAAAGTAATAAAAAATCAAAAATCTATGAAAATGAACAAATGAAAGTCAGACATTGCTTTTCAACCATGCTTCCACAGAATTTTAAAAAAATATAAATCTCATGAAATAGGCCTGGACATAAATCATGATGACAAAAGGGACATGTTAAGGGGAAACTGTCACCAGTTTTTTGGCCTATCAGCTAAAAATATAATTTAATAGAGTGAGAGGTATACATTCCCCTATGTATAGTATAGGTATAGGTATACATAGTAACCAACTGTGGTTAGTTATAACAAATTATAATGATTATATTGCACATAAAAACATTTCACATCATATATTCAACACTACAGATTTGCAACACAAATTAACTAAACGATTACCCAAGTATTGATAGCATTTTATTTTCTACTCATTCAAGAGCCTTTTGATAAACATTTTTGTTTTTTCCTTTCGGTGCAAAGATGAACAGATTTTTGGCAGTTCCAACTCTTGAACAGACCACGTAAAGTTCACCATGAGAAAAGCATGGAGATTGCAAATTGATCCCTACTACTTTCAAGGACTGTCTCTGAGCATTGTTAATGGACATTGCAAATAGCAGTTGAACTGGAAACTGGAGGCATTTAAAAGCAAAAAACAAATCAGATGGAATGAGTGGAATTCTTGGAATGAAAATGTCCTCTCCTTTGGCACATCCTGTTTCTGAGCTGTGCATCTAACCCTACCCTGTGTGATAATGTCTGCTGAGCTGTGTACCTAATCCTCTCCTGTTTGATACTTTCGGCTGAGCTGTGTATCTAATCCTATCGTGTGTTACTGACTGCTCAGCCGTGTATCTAATCCTATCCTGTGTGATACTGACTGCTGAGTAGTGTATCTAATCATATCCTATGTGATACCGTCTGCTGAGCCGTGTATCTAACCCTATCCTGTGTGAAACTGACTGCTGAGCCATGTACCTAATCCTATCATGTGTGTTACTGACTGCTCAGCTGTGTATCTAATTCTATCCTGTGTGATACTGACTGCTGAGCCGTGTATCTAATCCTATTCTGTTTGAACTGGAAATTGGAGGCGTTTAAAAACAAAAAACAAATCAGATGGAATGAGTGGAATTCTTGGAATGAAAATGTCCTCTCCTTTGGCACACCCTGTTTCTGAGCTGTGTATCTAATCCTCTCCTGTGTAATACTGACTGCTGAGACGTGTATCTAATCCTATTCTGTGTAATACTGTCTGATGAGCCGTCTAGCTAATACTATTCTGTGTGATACTGTGTGCTGAGCTGTGTATCTAATCCTATCCTGTGTGATACTGTCTGCTGAGCCATGTATCTATTCCTATCCTGTTTGATACTGACTGCTGAGCTGTGTATCTAATCCTATCCTGTGTGATACTGACTGCTGAGCTGTGTATCTAAGATAAAACTGGGGAAAGAAAGAGCGCAATAGGGTCTTATCTGGGTAACAGATTAAATAAATTCAAGGGAATCTACTCACCTTTTCCAGGATAGATTAAAACATGTAAGTCAATGTCAGCCTGCTGCACGCCCGAGGTTCACGTCCGTGACCACAGTTAAAGATCCTTTTGGATAGAATATTTAGGCTTACTGTGCGCTGCTGAAACCAGGATAAAGTCACCACATGAGAAACTTTTTAACTCTTTATTCCCAACGCGTTTCAAAGTGGAAAATCATTTCTTCTTCAGGTCATACCCTGAAGAAGAAGTGATTTTCCACTTTGAAATGCGTTGGGAATAAAGAGTTAAAAAGTTTCTCATGTGGTGACTTTAAGCCTAAATTACTGATTGTCATAATTCTGCAGCCCAGATATGTACTGAGATTATGTGAAAAGCCCGGACAACCCCTTTAACCATATATAGTTGTCATACCACATTTTTTTAGAAAAAGTAGCTAAGACATCCCTGGGATCTTTTAAATATCCTAGTAGATTCCGTACCAGTTGCTGAAGCAAAGAATCAGCCCATTCGCAAAGATGCTCATTTGAAAAGCCAATACCTGAAACTATTGGTCTCATAGGAGGGATGTCTGAAACTTTATGAATTTTGGGCAAACCATATATGATTGGCAAAACCGGATTCTGAACCACTAAATAATCAAATTGTTTTTTACTTAATATACCCATATTGAGACCTTCCATAATAATCTCTTCGGCTTTTTGGCTATATATTTTAGTAGGATTAGAGGTTAATTTTTCATAAACATCCTCATCAGACAATAATTCCAGCATTTTGTTTTTATAATCGTCAGCATTAAGAACTACCACCATACCCCTTTGTCGCTTCATTTTATTACTATATCTGTCATACTTTTAAGATCTAACAGTGCAGCTTTTTGCTTTTTAGAAAAATTTCTTTTAAGATTTTTATTCGGGATCTCAGTAGAAATTTAATTTTTTAGTTGTTTCAACTCTCTCTCCAAGACCTCTTGAAATTTGTCCATACAGTCTCCTCTAGTCTGTATTGGATAGAAATATGGGTTTTTTACATTTAAATGTTGAGACTGATTGATTTTATTCACATTTTTTATACTGTTTTCGGACTCTAGAGACTGTAAATTCAGAATGGACAATTGTTCCCTATAGTCTAACTTCTGATAAATATTAATTTCCTGTGAAGATTCACTGATAGTTCGATCTACAGTCTCAGCATAAAAATGATTTTTCACTGTAAGATTTCTTATAAATTTATTGAAATCTAAAATTGTCGAAAAGAGATCAAAATTCTGATCAGGTGCAAAGTTTAATCCTAATGCTAAAATGTCCAAATGGTCTTGTGTAAGAGACCGTGAAGATAAATTAAGCACATTCAGTTCTTTAATTTCTTCTTCCTGTGCCTGGTCATCGCACCTAGTTCTCCTCCGGGGTTTCCAGCCGGCACATCTCCTGTGTTTTTTGAGTGTCAAAAAAATTTCTTTTGTTTCTATTAGCAGGGCCGCCATCAGGGCATTACAGCCCTTACTTGTGTATGGGGCCCGGTGCATGCTGGCAGCCCAGGCCGCGTGCTGGGACCCCCCCGATGATTTGATCAGGCAGCATGCGCTTTTATTTAGAATGCCCCGGGCCGCCTGGCAAAAAGAAAATGGGCAGGCACTGTAGCTTTAAGCTACGGCCCGCCCCAGTGCATTATGGGTCCCGTCCAGCCAGCCTCTCATGACATCACACGCTCTGCTCCACTTCCTCATTTTGGAGCAGAGCGAGCAGCGTGTGCGGTGATGGTGTGAGTGCCACGTGGGTGGCTGGGAGCGGTGGATGGGCAGCGGACACCAGGAGAAGAGTTAGTGGCTGTGGCATGGGCAGTGGACCGTACGTGGAGGCGACAGGCGAGCGAGCAGGTGAGTGCTCGCAGGGCAGGAGGGGCCCAGTGCAACCAGCCACACACACTGCAGCAGTCCCACCACAGCCACAGGCCCCCAGGGCAGGCAGGGGGGGCCCTGAGCAGCAAGCCGAACGGCCTCAGTCCCACCACAGTCACAGGGCCCCAGGGCAGGCAGGGCCCAGGGGGGGCCCTGAGCAGCAAGCCGCACGGCCTCAGTCCCACCACAGTCACAGGGCCCCAGGGCAGGCAGGGCCTAGGGGGGGCCCTGAGCAGCAAGCCGCATGGCCTCAGTCCCACCACAGTCACAGGGCCCCAGGGCAGGCAGGGCCCAGGGGGAGCCCTGAGCAGCGAACCACACAGCCTCAGTCCCACCACAGTCACAGGGCCCCAGGGCAGGCAGGGCCTAGGGGGAGCCCTGAGCAGCAAACCATATGGCCTCAGTCCCACCACAGTCACAGGGCCCCAGGGCTGGCCCTGAGCAGCAAGCTGCACGGCCTCAGTCCCACCACAGTCACAGGGCCCCAGGGCAGGCAGGGCCTAGGGGGGGCCTGAACAGCAAGCCACACGGTCTCAGTCCCACCACAGTCACAGGGCCCCAGGGCAGGCAGGGCCCGGGTAGGGCCCTGAGCAGCAAGCCGCACGGCCTCAGTCTCAGCACAGTCACAGGGCCACAGGGCAGGCAGAAGCCAGGGGGGCCCTGCGCAGCCAGCTGCACTGCAGCAGTCCCACCACAGCCACAGGGCCCCAGGGGCATGGGGCAGAATGTGAGACATGGGGGCAGAATGTGAGACACAGGGGCGAGGGCAGAATGTGAGACATGAGGGCAGAATGTGAGACATGGGGGCAGAATGTGAGACACGGGGGCCGAGGGCAGAATGGACATAAGGGCAGAATGTGAGACATGGGGGCAGAATGTGAGACATGGGGGCAGAATGTGAGACATGGGGGCAGAATGTGAGACATGGGGGCAGAATGTGAGACATGGAGGCCGAGGGCAGAATGGACATGGGGCAGAATGTAAGACACGGGGGCAGAATGTGAGACATGGGGGCAGAATGTGAGACATGGGGGGCCGGGGGCAGAATGGACATGGGGCAGAATGTGACAGTGAGACACAGGAGGGGAAGAATGGATACGGCGCAGAATGTGACAGACAGTGAGACACAGGAGTGGCAGAATGTGACAGTGAGACACAGGAGGGGGCAGAATGGATATGAAGGATTGAGGGCAGAATATGAGACATGGGAGGCAGAATGTGACAGTGAGACACAGGAGGGGCAGAATGGATACGGTGACAGAATGTGAGACACAGGAGGGGGCAGGATGGGAGACACATGGGGCAGGATGGATACGATGTAGACAGAAGGGGCAGGATCGGGAGATCGCATGGGGGAAGAATGGATACTCATGAGGGCAGGATGAGAGAAAATATGGCTGGAGCCAGGAATGAGACGGGATGGGGGATATTATTACCATAGGGGCTAATTTAGGGATATTATTACTGCAGTGATGTAATTATTTTATTTTTTTGAGGATACTGTTTTAAATGGGGGGAGGTCCTGTTACTGTGCAGAGCGACACCATGTCGCCTTTTTTTCTTCATCTGGTATAGTGTAGAAGTTGGGGAAAAAAATTAAGTAATGTGTTCTGCAAGCGGAGCTCTAGATAACTATGTTATTTCCTGCAGAGACGAGCCCTGGCTGGAAGACGTGATGGCGTTCTGTGCTGGATGAAAGATGAAAAGCGAAGACAAAGGACTTCACCTAGAGACATCACTGGTGAGTCAGTGTGTTGCCTGTACACTGACACTATATGCAGAGTGCCTTTGTACAATGTCACAAGTGATCACTGTATAACCTGTGCACTGACACTGAACACTATATACAGAGTTCCTGTGTACAATGTCACCAGTGATCACTGTATTATCTGTACACTGGCACTACATACAGAGCTCCTGTGTATAATGTCACCGGTGATGACTGTATTACCTGTACACAGACACTGCATACTAAGTACAGATCACCTGTGTATAATGGCACTTATGGTCATAATATTATGGTTTTTTTTAATGATCAGTATTGTAGTATTCGGTCACTGGTGGTAATATGTGGTCTGGGCATGGTGTAGCTGTATTTGTTCCTTGTATGTGCTATTATTCTGTCACTGGTGGTAATGTGTGGACTGGTCATGGTGTAGCTGTATTTGTTCCTTGTATGTGGTATTATTGGTCACCATGTGGTGGTAATATGGTGTCTGGACATGGTGTGGTGGTATTTGTCCCTTTGGATGTGATATTATTGGTCATTTTAAAAATTGAAAAACAAAATATATATCTAAATTGTGTTGGATATTTTAACAAATGTTTAATAGGTTAGAGTAGCGTAGGGCCTGGCCAAAAGAGTCTACCTTGTCGTGGTGGCAGAATTAAAAAATCTTTTGGCCAAAACAAGAGCTGCTGGCTATGTGTGTGATCTGGAGATGGGAAATGTTAATGTGTGATTGGTGAGAAGTGGAGTTTTTCCAAGAGAGAGCAGTGGGACTGTGGACAGTTCGAGTGGTGGAGGGCGGGGCTGGAGTGGAGCCTGGGCGGAGTCTCAAGGGGGCCCCAAAAATTTTGCCAGTATGGGGCCCTGAAATTCCTAGTGGCAGCCCTGTCTATTAGTGCCAGCATTAAATGAGGTATTAGAGGTGCTACAATTAGAGTCTGATGATTCCGGAACTGAAGACATTGAAAAAACAACATGCGACTTTTTGGTTGGAGTGCTCTGAGTCTGGCTATGCTTTAGAATGGATTTCAGTCTGCGTGGTAATTTTTCCCACTGACCCCATTCATAGACTTTATTGGTTGCATAGTCCTTTAAATCTCTTGCAAACTTCCTTTTCTTTCTACTCATTATATCTTCATCCAGAGTAGACAAATTCTCTTTCATATTTTTAAGAGACTGGTCATATTGTGGCATGGTTTTTATGCTTTTCCATTGATTTTTGCATATCTTCGATTTCTTTCTGAATTTCAGCAAGTTTTACTTCTTCCTGCTTAATAATCAGTCTCTTTAAGTTAAGAGAACAATTTGTTAAAATTTGATTCCAGCTCTCCACAAATTCTGTGTTACAGCTGGTTGTCGGCAATTTTCTTATTCTTAGTCCTCTGGGGATCATCTCCTTTGCATATAAATGCGCATAGGACCTTTTGTTAAATCATGTGATAAAAGCTGTCATTTCTATTGGTCTTTGATAAGTATAAGGTTTGCGTCATGTAATTAATTTTCAGCTGTGAAAAAGATCCGCTCAGGATCGAAACGTGTAGCTTATGGTTTAGTGCCCTACAGCACATCCATATGCTTGTGAGGAGAAAGACGATATACTCAATTTTAAAAAAAAAATTTTGGAATAAAGTAAGCATTTTTTAGTAGCTGGAACTCTCCTGCTTTTTTTTGTCTACAATCAACATTTGTTGGGTCCAGACGAGGTTTCGTGCTCCGACTGTGGTTTGTGATCTGGCTAGGGCTTTTTTAGCCCACTCTTTGTATTTGTGTTGTTCCACCTGCCCTACCTGTTGCGGAGTGAGTTCCGCCAATTCAGCCGGTGAGTGTTCAAGAATGCTACGCCCCCTTTGCTGTTGTTGTGGTTCCGACACTGGGACTGTCTCCACATCTACAGTCCATGGGTCTTCACTTTTTACCCTTAATTAGATGGCCTTTGGTGGTATCAGTTCCTCTGGCATGCCTACAATTTACGCTATTTTGCTCTTGGGGGGGGAAGTGTCAGGGTGTCCTCCCTCAAATTCACGCACCTCACGGGTATAGTTCTATCGCATACTGTAGCCAGGGTCCGGTCAACTAGGAGTCCAGATGGTAAATTCTGCAAGGTATCTGGTTCTAGCCATACCTCAACCCCCTCCAGCGCAGTGCAAGCTCGGACAGGTAGCGAGAGTACACTTTGCCCCGGTGGTATGACAAGATTGGTTGAAGCCAGAATGATCACTTTTCCCAGCACTTTTCCACCACAGGAGATGTCCTGCGCCTGGGCTGTCTGGATCAGTTGTTGAAAAACTCTTCTCTGGGGAGTCCACGGGCTCCACTATTTCAGGAACATGTCTGGAGACTCATTAATTTCATGGCTTCCAAACTCCCTAAGTACATTCATTCCTAGTGTGACCATATGTTCACGCTCGGTGTTGCCTGCGGTTAACACCACCACCTTGTGGCCCAAGTCTTTGCCGCAGACCCTGATATGCATCCAAGCCACCCTTGCGACCAGGATGGGCAGTTCATTAGCAGCCGTCAACTTGATCACTGACCCCCCACTCAGGCCTTTTTGCTTCAGGGAAATGTCTCCTAAAATATGCCTCTAGCATCGTAGTTACTTGAGAGCCCATATCTACCAGGCAGCAGACGGCCTGACCATCCACTTCGGCCCAGACTAAGGGACACACTGAAACTAAATTGGTGGAGCTGCTGGTTCTCCTTTCTGGCTGTTCTCGCTCTGGGCGGCATCCCGCAGCCTTGGAGCCTCCTAGTTTAATGGGTGGTGCTGGAGCAGCCGTCCTCGTTGTGGGCAAACCAAGGCCACATGCCCCAGCTCTCCGCAGAGATAACATGTAGGGGGCTCTTCCCAATGGGGCACTCTTCCACCTCGTCGTGGTTCTGAGAGGGTTCTCCCCCCGGATGAACTTAGCAAGGTCACCTTCCTTTTGGTTTTGGTCAGATCTTCCCGCATGACTTGGATCTCCTTCCTCAAGTCTTCCACCCATCCTGGTTTGGCGATTAAGTTCACAGACACCTTTCCAGTTCCGAACATTTGCCGCCGGAACTGTCACCCTCTGCTCCTGCTCACGTGCCTCGCCTCCAACCTCTGCGAAGGTAATGCGTGAGTTCACTAGCAAGCGCTCTCGCAGGGCTTGTTTTAACACAGCGCGTCTCTCATCCTGGTCACTAACTGGTCTCTAAGCACTACATCAGTCGGCCCTACTCCCACACCGTCTTTCCTGACTATGCCCATGTGGATTTCTTGTAATACATTCATGTACTGCCTCACCGTCTCCCCCTATCTTTGAATCCGGCTAAATAGCCACATGCACAATTCCCCTACATCTGTGGGGTCTCCATGAGTCACCTCCAGTATGTGCAATACTTTGTCAAGTGTATCCCGTTCTCGAGGGGGTCACAGCATAACTGAATCCCTCGCCTCTCCCTCGAAAGCCATCATGGCGACCTCCGCCTGCAGGGCGGGAACCATAGGGTGCATTCGCATCATCACTCTAATCCGCTCAGTCCAGCGGTGTTATTCCCATTGAACTTCGGAAGATTGTTTAACATTGCCCCCAAGGAGATACAGGACCTAGGGCCCTCCCCAGATGCTTGGTCTGCCTTGTCCGTAGGGGTAGACTGCATCCTGCCAACTACTACAACCAAAAAAAAGGGGAGGGGGGCCTTAACATGCAAAAAAATATTAAAAACAAGAAGTGAATTAAAATACCTTTATTAATAATGCTAAGTAGTACTATACATTTAAAAGTGCTTGCACAAAAAAATAAAACATTAATATAATCCAAAATATTATAATAAAATAAGAAAATCACCACCATTATAATATTGCTTTAAATGGTCTATAGAAAAATATTGCCAAACATCACAGCAGTTATATAGGGCATGAAAAGTGCCACAGTGCAAATAAAATAAAAAAAATATAAATTGATGCATGCTAAAGTGCAACAGAGCATACATAACAAAACAATTATATGCAAAAAAATGAATATCGGCTGATGCCAAGGGTGCTAGTAATTAACCTGCATTTTAAAATATTAGGCATAAAGTGCATAAATAGCAATCATGTTAAATAAACCACAATAAAGTGTAAGTGCACCAAAAAATGCCCATAGACATTACATACTGCTGCACGACGCACGCTAATCATCACGCTTCAGGTGATATACATGTTTTTTTGCTATGTGTGTATGGTTTAATTTGCCTCTTAATATCAGCAGTATGTAATGTCTATGGGCATTTTTTTGGTGCACTTTCACTTTATTGTGGTTTATTTAACATGATTGCAATTTATGCACTTTATGCCTAATATTTTAAAGTACAGGTTAATTACTAGCACCCTTGGCAATTGTTTTGTTATATATGCTCTGTTGCACTTTAGTACGCATCACTTTATATTTTTTTATTTTATTTGCACTGTGGCACTTTTCATTCCCTATATAACTGCTGTGATGTTTGGCAATATTTTTCTATAGACCATTTAAAGCAATATATGATTATAATGGTGGTGATTTTCTTATTTTATTATAATATTTTGGATTATTGTAACAACCCTGCTGGCATCACTGCATTGCCTCCCATTCCCCACTCACCAACTTGCTCACTGCTCCAGTCCTTGCTGTGATTTCTGTACACTGTCAGCTCCATGCTCTGTCTCTCTTATCTCCTGTATGCTGCGTTCATGTTTCCTGACTGTGTGTATAGGGGGCGGCGCCTGAACTCTCTGCTTCTTATGGAGTCAGGGTGCACCTGGCTAATGTGTCCCTGACCAATTACCTAGAGCCCTCTACTATTTAAGCCTGCCTCATCCACTGGAACATTGCCTGTGCAATGTCTAACCTCAGTTAGTTTCTTGCTGCTGAGTAAGCAAGGCCCTGTCCTGTGTCTCGCTTTCTTTGAAGGCTCTTATTGCTTATCTCTGTACCTTGCCTAGTACTTCTCTGTGTGCCCTCCAGGAGGCAGAATACCCTGGTCTCTGTGCTATAGCTCCTGATCTTGTCTTGCCTAGTACCTCCGTCCACCTTCTAGGAGGCAGTATATCCTGGTCCTTGAGTCTTTGTCCCTGTACCTTGTCTGAACTCTGTCCTACCCCTGCCTCCTTGTCTTTGACTTCTTTCCCTGCTGTGTATTTCCCTGTGTCCTCCCTGTATGTGCTCTGTACCCTTGCAGCTCTGCCTGCTCAGCACCCTTGCGGCTCTGCCTGCTCTGCACTCATGTAGCTCCGCCTGCTCTACACTCCTGTGACTCCGCCTACTCCGCACTCCTGCCTGTATCCATACCTGCTCCTCCCGTGTGAACAGGTCCAAACCTGTCCCGTCATATTCCACTCCCTCCTTTCAGTACCCGTACCTGCACCTCCTGTGTGAACAGGACCCTACATGTTCCTCCATATTCCATTCCTTCCGGCCAGTACCCGCTCCTGCTGTGTGATCAGGTCCCTACCTGTTCCTTCGTACACCACGCCTGCCTGCCCTGTGTCTCAAGCCGTGCCTGCCTGCCCTGTGTCTCAAGCTGTGCCTGCCTGCTCTGTGTCTCGTCCGTGCCTGCCTGCTCTGTGTCTCATCCGTGCCAGCCTGCTCGGTGTCGCGTCCATGCCAGCCTGCCCTGTGTCTCCATGCCATGCCTGCTTGCCCTGTCTCAGCCATGCCTGCTTGCCCTGTGTCTCAGCCTGCCTGTCACTGGCACCTGATCAGGTGTCCTGTCCCCAAGTGGGATCAGCAGTCACAGCCAGACACCACCCTGGAGTGGCACCTGGCAGCTGCCTGCCGCACAACACTGACCTCACCATTGGAGGCTCCAGAGAAGACCAAGGCAGCTGTCTAAAGGCCCTTTTACATTTAGCGATGCACCAGCGATCCGACCCGGTCAGGATCGCTGGTGCATCGCTAAATGATCGCTAGTGAGCTTTCATACAGAAAGATCTCACAGTGATGCAGCAGCGACACAGCGCACGATACTCACCTTTTACACACAGCGATCCAGACGTCCTCCCGCCCGCGTCCAGCGTCGCTCGTCTCACACAGCAGGAAGCCCAGCAGGAAGCGCCCGACGAGAAATGGAGCCGCCCAATCTCGCGCGATCAGCGATGGACAGCGGGGGAGCCGGTCGGAGGTAAGTATCATACATAGCGATATCGCTAGCAATATAGCTATAACGTCACAAAACCAGTGACGTTTTAGCGATATTGCTAGCGTTATCTCTATGTGTAAAACCCCCTTTAGTCTCGCCCCTTCCAGGGTAGTCTGGTCTGTGGCACAGTGGGGCCACAACCCCCCGGCTCACGCCAATCAGCGAAGGCGCGAGCGTGACAATTATATTGGTTTTATTTTTTTGTGCAAGCACTTTTAAATGTATAATACTACTTACCATTATTAAAAAGGTATTTTAATTCACTTCTTGTTTTTAATTTTTTTTTGCATGTTCAGGCCCCCAACCCCTTCTTTTTGGTTGTAGTATATCCGAATGGTTGGCCATTCTCCATGACACAGCATTGAGCTGTTTTAACTAATTAACCTTTTTCATTTTTATATAAAATATATATATATATATATATATATATATATATATATCTTGGCTCACTATTTTTATTTTCATTCAGTGCTGTGTCTTACATGTTTTATTCGGCCAACTATGCCAAGTGTAGGATACAGCAGGAACACGGGATGCAGTAACGGACTGGAGGCAGAGCAAGGGTTAAGTGGGTTTAATAATATAGTGGATACCCAGGGAGAAGTGGGGGAAAGGGCTTATTTCAGCGGGGGTATTATAGCTAGGAAAAGCAAATTTAAGCAAATAAGGCAAGAAGTTCTGAAGTGTTAAACTTAACAAACCAGCGACTTCAGCAGTTGGAGTCCTGGGTGTAAACATTGGCGCCAATGACGTGGGGTCCGGTGTAGTCCTGAAGAAGATGGCCTCCTGGATCCTGGCGACCGTGATAATTCCCCGAGGTCCTGGTGATGGTCTTGGGTCCGGAAGATGAGGGAACGGAGGGGATAAAGTTTCTATCCTGGGCAGTGTTTATCATTGCGCGGTGACTATGTGGGGACTTATCAGGGCACAGTTCAAAACGCGTCACCCGGCTTTCCTGCCGGGAAGGGCGCGTGTCTACGTTCCTCCCACGGGCCTTAGGACTCACTGTCAGAGGTGTTAGCAACATCAATGGTTTCAGCGGTGGCAGCGGAGACTGTGATGTCAGCGGTAGCAGCGGAGTCGTCGGTCACGAGGCAAGCGTCTGTCGACAGTCTCTGGTAGTCGCAATGCGGCCCTTCAGGTTTGGACCTGCTCCGATGTGATGCTCCAAGGTCGGAGCACTCACACTGTCCACCTGTGCGCTGCGTGTTCACACCAAGTCTGACCTTCCTGCGCGCTGTGACCTTTTTCAGCTTAGCGTGCCCCCTATCACTGGGTGCAAAAGTTGGTCCAGGGCCCCAAGCCTTCCCCCGTGCAACAGAGGTGAAAGCCCCTACAGTTTCGGATCCGTCACGGAAAAGGTATGCCTGCTTTGGTTTTTCTCCTTACATATACATTCAGAGATGTAGAACTAAAGCAGTAGACACCAAGGTGACACTAGACACCAAGTCTTGGAATCCCCAGGGCTTGCTGAACAAACCTCTGTATGTAACAGTTCCTGCAGTGATTCTACCTCCTCCACCTCCACTAGGGCCTCCACCTGCGCCCGCAACCTCCGCCTTAATTAAACACACTTTCCAACACTGCAGAAAGAATCCCTCCCCCACCTCTGTACTGCACAGCCAGGGATCACTGTAATCAGGCAGTGTTTACAATATTAAGCCTTGGAGATCGCAATCAAACAGATCAACAGTTGTGGACAGCTATCCATGCCAAGTTTGAGCAATAGCTGTCTACACTCAACCTGGAGCCAGGGAAGGCCATGTGCGATAAAGGTGCAAACCTGGTGGCAGCACTAAGCTGGGCCAACCTCAAGCACGTGCCTTGTATGGTTCGCATCCTCAACCTGGTGGTACAGCAATTCCTCCACCACTGTCGCAGCCTGGATGCGCTGCTGCAGAAACCATTGTTGTGCTGACTTCCATCATTCCACTTCAGTTGGTATAGAGATCTGTCAAACTACTAGTTAACCGGTTGATATGCGATATGACTACATACAAACTCTGCACATGTTGCAGCGACTGTGGCAGCAGCTCCGAGACCTGGTGCAGGATGACATTTTTCATAGCCTGGCACAATGCAGTAAGGACATGGTGCAATTCAAACTTGCGCACTGGATATAGATGAAGGACCTCTGCACCCTTCTGTATGTTTTCTTAATGGCTACTATGATGGTTAGCGGTGATGATGCCGTCATCAGCATCCCTATTACTGTCATCTACATGCTGGAGCACACTTTAAATAGTGTGGGTGAGCAGGTGGTGGTGGTCCTGGGGGAAGAGGAGAAACCAGAGGAGGATACCTTTAGCATTAACAATATCTATAAACTCAGGTCTGTCATCTCATAGACAATTGCCATGGGAGGAACTAATGGAGAAGGACCATGAAAAGGGCAAGAAGGAAGAGGTGATAGATGCGCAACAGTTAGGAGATGAAGACGATAATAATTCCCTTTATGTTGTCCATGGTTGTCAGGAGGGAATGGAGCAAGAAAGCTTGAGTGTTATACCATCACCAACACACTGTGGAGTTGGCCCTCATGAAAGAGACCAACCCATGAGCGCCTTCTTGCAGCACTATCTGCAACATGATTGTTACCCATATAGTTATGATTACAAATAGTGCTGACTACTGGGTTGCCAGTGTGTTCTATCCACAACACAAAAGTAAATTTTGCCTGTTACTCCCCCCCCCGGAAAGGGACACGCCCATGCTGCAGTATCGAAACATGCTGGAAGACAATCTTGAGAGTGGTTTTCCCCAACACAGCAGTGAGGCACACAGTTTGAATCGCAGTGATAGCCTTCCAACCATAGAAACGCTCATTTGTCAATGCCAAAACTTTAGCAGTCTTGCGCGCCGTAGTCCTGTTTTACAACTCCTCCAAGAACAGCATCTGCAAAGAGTTTGTATGTTCTACCCATGTTTGCAAGGGTTTACTCTCAGTCATTTATTTCTACCCACACTACAAATACATTAGTAACAGAAGAATTTTTTTGGGCCAGTCAATGAGGTCTGTTTAACATTGACTACATGCTCCAAACAATTTCAAAGTGAGATGCCCCCTACTGTATGACATTAGTAACAGAAGAATTTTTGGGGGGCTTGTCAATGAGGCCTGTATAACATTGACTAGATGCTACAAACAATTTCAAACTGCAATTTCCCTTACTGTTTGACATTAGTAACAGAAGAATTTAGGGGGGGCCTGTCGATGAGGACTGTACAACATTGACTACATGCTCCAAACAATTACAAAGTGATATGTCCCCTACTGTATGACATTAGTAACAGAAGAATTTTGTGGGGGCCTGTCGATGAGGCCTGTATAACATTGACTAGATGCTACAAACAATTTCAAACTGAGATCTCCCCTTCTGTATTCAGTTAGTAACATAAAATAATATTTCTTAAGGTGGATGAGGCCTGTATAATCTAAAAGAATGCCCTCTTTCCTATTGTTGCTGTTGGTAAGTTGCAGGTTTGCTGGAGAAATATGGTAGACGTGTCGTTAGATGAACTGATCATGAAAAGGGGCGTGATGACGGTGGGAATGGGAACGTATAACAGGATCAATAGCAGGGCGGCTATGGGAAGAACGAGATCCAGGTTCCAGCCTACTGCAATAATAACTCCTTTACCCAACACCATTTACCATAGAGCGTTTGATGTTCGCCAGAAGATAGGTGTAACAGATGTGTGTCTCAAGCTAGGCATAAAAGATGCCTGTGAGAAATTGGATGCCGAAAATGCACATAATCTAGTGCATCAGAACAATTTCAAATTCAGATCTCGGCTGCTGTATCACGTTTGTAAAAAAAATTAAATTAATTAATTTTTATGTGCAACAGCTCTGCACACAGAACAATTTCAGCGCCACTAAATAAAAAGGTTGGATATAGCGGGCTGCATCACATTTATCAAGAGAAACAAATTCATATTTTAATGTGCTTAAGGTCTGCAGACAACTTCATATCTCTGCCACAAAATGACAACGTGGGATTCAGCAGGCTGTATCATATTCAGCAACAGAAAAAATTATACTTTTTTTAATGTGCCTTAGGTTTGCAGAAAGGTTCATATAATCACAGCACTAAATGACAAGGTGGGATACAGCAGGCTGTTTCACATATAGCTAGTGATATAGAAGGGTTAATGGTTTGCCTTTATATCCCCTTAACTGCCTTTAACCCCTTCACCCCCAAGGGTGGTTTGCACGTTCATGACCGGGCCAATTTTTACAATTCTGACCACTGTACCTTTATGAGGTCATAACTCTGGAACGCTTCCATGGATCCCGGTGATTCTGACATTGTTTTCTCGTGACATATTGTACTTCATGTTAGTGGTAAAATTTCATTCAAATAACTTGTGTTTATTTGTGAAAAAAATGGAAATTTGGCAAAAATTTTGAAAATTTTGCAATTTTCCAACTTTGAATTTTTATGCCCTTAAATCACAGAGATACGGCACACAAAAAACTAGATAAGTAACATTTCCCACATGTTTACTTTACATCAGCACAATTTTGGAGCCAAAATTTTTTTTTGTTAGGAAGTTATAAGGGTTAAAAGTTGACCAGCGATTTCTCATTTTTACAACACCATTTTATTTTTAGGACCACATCACATTTGAAGCCACTTTGAGGGGTCTATATGATAGAAAATACCCAAAAGTCACACCATTCTAAAAACTGAACCCCTTAAGGTGCTCAAAACCACATTCAAGAAGTTTATTAACCCATTAGGTGCATCACAGGAATTTTTTTGAATATTTAAAAAGAAATGAACATCTAACTTTTTTTCACAAAAAAAATACTTCAGGTTCAATTTTTTTTATTTTACCAAGGGTAACAGGAGAAATTGGACTGCAAAAGTTATTGTGCAATTTATCCTGAGTACGCTGATACCTGATTTGTGGGGGGGAACGACTGTTTCGGCGCATGGCAGAGCTCAGAATGGAAGGAGCGCCGTTTGACTTTTTCAATGCAAAATTGGCTGGAATTCAGATCGGACGCCATGTCACGTTTGGAGAGTCCCTGATGTACCTAAACAGTGGAAACCCCCTACAAGTGACCCCATTTTGGAAACTAGACCCCCCAAGGAACTTATCTAGATATGTGGTGAGAACTTTGAACCCACAAGGGCTTTACAGAAGTTTATAACGTACAGCGGTAGAATTAAAAAATCATATTTTTTCCACAAAAATGATCTTTTCACCCCAATTTTTATTTTCCCAAGGGTAACAGGACCCTAAAAGTTATTGTGCAATTTGTCCTGAGTACGCTGATACCCCACATGTGGGGGTAAACCACTATTTGGGCGCATGGCAGAGCTCGGAAGGGAAGCAGCGCCATTTGACGTTTTTGGCTGGAATTGAGATCGGACACCATGTCGCGTTTGGAAAACCCCTGACGTACCAAAACAGTGGAAATCCCCCACAAATGACACCATTTTGGAAACTAGACCCCCTAAGGAACTTATCTAGATGTGTGGTGAGAACTTTGAACCCCCATGGGCTTCACAGAAGTTTATAACATAAAGCCATACAATTAAAAAATCATATTTTTTCCACAAAAATGATCTTTTCACCCTCAATTCTTATTTTTCCAAGGGTAAAAGGACCGTAAAAGTTATTGTGCAATTTGTTCTGAGTACGCTGATACCCCACATGTGGGGGTAAACCACTATTTGGGCGCATGGCAGAGCACGGAAGGGAAGCAGCGCCATTTGACGTTTTTGGCTGGAATTGAGATCGGACACCATGTCGCGTTTGGAAAACTCCTGATGTACCAAAACAGTGGAAACCCCCCACAAGTGACACCATTTTGGAAACTAGACCCCCTAAGGAACTTATCTAGATGTGTGGTGAGCACTTTGACCCCCCCAGTGCTTCACAGAAGTTTATAATGCCCGGGCGTGAAAATAAATAATTCGTATTTTTTCCACAAACATAATCTTTTAGTCACCATTTTTTTATTTTCCCAAGGGTACCAGGAGAAATTGGACCCCAAAAGTTGTTGTCCAATTTGTCCTGAGTATGCTGATACCCCATATGTGGGAGAAAACTACTGTATGGGCACACGTCGGGGCTCGGAAGGGAAGTAGTGACGTTTTGGAATGCAGACTTTGATGGAATGGTCTGCGGGTGTCATGTTGCCTTTGGAGAGCCCCTAATGTACCTAAACAGTGGAAACCCCCCACAAATGACCCCATTTTGAAAACTAGACCCACTAAGGAACTTATCTAGATGTGAGGTGAGCACTTTGAACCCCCAAGGGCTTCACTGAAGTTTATAATGCCAGGGCATGAAAATAAAAAAATCGTATTTTTTCCAGAAACATGATCAATTAGTCCCCAATTTTTTCATTTTCCCAAGGGTAACAGGAGAAAGTGGACCCCCAAAAGTTGTTGTCCAATTTGGCCTGAGTACGCTGACACCCCATATGTGGGAGAAAACTACTGTATGGACACATGTCGGGGCTCGGAAGGGAAGCAGTGACGTTTTGGAATGCAGACTTTGATGGAATGGTCTGCGGGTGTCATGTGCGTTTGGAGAGCCCCTGATGTACCTAAACTATTGAAACTCCCCACAAGTGACCCCATTTTGGACACTAGACCCCCCACGGAACTTATCTGGATGTGTGGTGAGCACTTTGAACCCCCAAGTGCTTCACAGAAGTTTATAACACTCGGACGTGAAAATAAAAAAATCATTTTTTTCCACAAAAATGAAATTTTTGCCCCCAATTTTTTATTTTCCTAAGGGTAACAGGAGAAATTGGACCCCAAAAATTGTTTTGCAATTTGTCCTGAGTAGGCTGATACCCTACATGTGGGGGTAAAACACTGTTTGGGCGCATGGCAGAGCTTGGAAGGGAAGGAGCACCATTTGACTTTTTCAACTCAGAATTGGCTGGAATTGAGATCAGACGCCATGTTGCATTTGGAGAGCCCCTGATGTGCCCAAACAGTGGAAACCCCCAATTATAACTCCAACCCTAACCCCAACACACCCCTAACCCTAATCTGAGCCCTAACCCTAGCCCTAACCTTAAGGCTGTGTGCACACGCTGCGGATTTTGCTGCGGTTCCGCAGCGGTTTTGGCTGCTGCGGACCCGCAGCAGTTTCTGCTGCGGTGTACAGTACCATGATTCCCTATGGGAATCAAAAACCGCAGTGCAGACGGTGCGGAATTTTCCGCGCAGATTATCTGCGGTTTTCAAACCGCAGAAAGAATTGACATGTCAATTCTTTCTGCGGATTCTCCTGCGGTTTGCCATCTCCTCTATTGAGGAGATGAAAAACCGCAGGACAAAACCGCAGAGCAATCCGCAGGTAAAACCGCAGGTCTTTTGACCTGCGGTTTCACCTGCGGATTTTACAAAATCCGCGCGGATGAATCCGCACCTAATCCGCAGCGTGTGCACACAGCCTTACCCCAACGGGAAAATGGAGATAAATACTTTTTTTTTAGTTTTATTATTTTTCCCTAACTAAGGGGGTGATAACGGGGGGTTTGACTTACTATTTATGGCGGTTTTTATGTTTGGCGACTGTCACACGCTAAGAGACGCTTTTTATTGTAAAATAGTTTTTGCATCACCACATTTTGAGAGCTATAATTTTTCCGTCTTTTGACCCACTGAGTCATGTGAGGTCTTATTTTTTGCGGGACGAGTTGATGTTTTTATTGGTACCATTTTCGGGCACGTGAAATTTTTTGATCGCTTTTTATTCCGATTTTTGGGACGCAGAATGAAGAAAAACCAGCGTTTCATGAATTTCTTTTGGGGGGGTGCGTTTACACCGTTCCGCGTGCGGTAAAATTGATAAAGCGGTTTTATTCTTCGGGTCAGTACGGTTATAGCGATACCTCATTTAGGTCGTTTTTTTATGTTTTTGTCGGTTTTATGCAATGAAAACTATTTTATATAAAAAATAATTATTTTTGCATCGCTTTATTCTGTGAGCTATAACTTTTTTATTTTTTCGCTGATGATGCTGTGTGGCAGCTCATTTTTTGCAGGACAAGATGACGTTTTCAGCGGTACCATGGACATTTATATGAGTCTTTTTGATCGCGCGTTATTACACTTTTTGTTTGGCGGTATGATAATAAATCATTGTTTTTTGCTTCGTTTTTTATTTTTATTTTTTAAGGGGTTCGCTAAAAGGGTTAACTAATGGGACAGTTTTATAGGGCGGGTCATTACGGACACGGCGATACCTAATATGTGTACTTTTATTGTTTTTTTTTTTTTATTATTTCCAAAAAATGGATTTATTGAGGGAATATTTTTTTTTTTTTCTAATTTATTTGGCGATTTTTTTTAATTTATTTTTACATTTTTTTTTAATTTTTTTTTTACTTTATTA
This sequence comes from Dendrobates tinctorius, assembly GCF_039654945.1. Taxonomy (NCBI): domain Eukaryota; kingdom Metazoa; phylum Chordata; class Amphibia; order Anura; family Dendrobatidae; genus Dendrobates; species Dendrobates tinctorius. The sequence continues at coordinate 5,541,749 of NW_027361674.1, forward strand.
CATAGTCCCAGGTGGGACATCACTGTCCTGTGACAGATCGCTGATCTGTCACATCACAGATCACTGTGACAGATCAGCAATCTGTCACAGGCATTGAAGAAGACTTCCTCTTGCCTGCGCTTTGCCTGACAGCTTCCTCAGGTCCCCGAAGGCCCCCGTCGCCATCTTGGATCCGGGGGCCTGGAGGATAGGAGCCCCCCGCAGCAGCGCTACACATTGCGCTGCCGTGGGGGGCTCAGGGAAGCACGGAGGGAGCCCCCTCCCTCCCGATGCTTCCCTTTAACTCCCGGTACACCGCGATCATGTTTGATCGCGGTGTGCAAGGGGTCAACGTGTCGGGGGTGGTCCGTGACCGCCCCTGACACATAGTGCCGGGTGTCAGCTGTGATAATCAGCTGACACCAGGCCGCGATCAGCGGCGCTCACCACGTGGGCGCCGCTGATCGCGGTAGACGTACTATCCCGTCCACGGTCATACGGGCCCGGGTACCGTGGACGGGATAGTACGTCGGATGTCAGGAAGGGGTTAATTCTTCAATTGCCTTTTGCCTTTCATTGCTATGTTTTTTTTTTATTCTGATGACACAGCAGACTATTAGGCTCTGCTTCAAGGAGACTATACTTGTTATCATATATGTTCTCAATAGTCAGCAACAACATGTTCTGGGTACATGGTAAACATGGTATGACCCTGGGATAAACGGTGGGGGCCACAAGAGCTCCATAGAATTACATATTGTTGTAAATGGTATAAAATATTGCCTTATGTTTCATTACGTCAGATAAAGTGATTTGCCCACGGCCCGTGTGCAGTCTCTTTTGTCTCCAAGCGCTTGTAAATTAAGGGCATAAACTCCAAATTTGGCCTCACTGGTGATCTGGCATATCTGACTCAGGGTCAGAACGAAAACAGCTACAACAGTTTTGGTGCCCGAACGCGGGACCGTGGAAACCAGCCTATTCGGAATCCGTATGTGGGAGTTTCCTGGGAGATTGGAACTGCAAAACCCAGCAGCTGCAGCAGGTGAGCAAATTTTATTCTTACATTGATTTTGCATATGCAATCTCTCTCTGGATCTCTACATATCTCTGCGTAAGGCTGTACAACACGGTTCAAAAGAACCTACATCACCAGTGAGCAGTGAGTATGTCCGTATGAGAGTTGAATAATAGAGTAATAAGATAATATTTGTCATCTGTATTATCTGTCAGTCTGTTCTGGCAATATACTAATATGCTAACTGGTTGTGTACTGGTGTACTGTGTAGCACAGAGCCTGGGATAGACACCGTGCAGTGTTGATTCTGGATTGGCAGTAAATCATATGAGGCTGAAATTTGTATATTGCTGTGGTCCTGGGTTTTTGTGATTTTTGCTGTTCTTGTTGTTTAAGAAGTTGGCTTTGGTGTTCTCAGAGTGTCAGTGGACACTGCTGTAGTTTCATAAGGTGTTAATTCCAAAGTTCCAAAATGCAAAATAGGCAGGCTGTGTGAATCCTTGTATGTATGTCTATGAGAACCTCTGAATGAGATGAGAGATGAGTAATTGAGTTTAAGGGATATGCATAAATTCCCGATTGATGAGGGGTTCCGATTAGTAATGGTCCTCTGTGTGTGACAGAGGACATTATTCAACTCACTTTGAGCTGAATTAGGCAGAGTGATTGAGATAAGGGATTTTTGTTATCTTCTCTTTGTAAAATCAAATGACCACTGAAAAGGGAAAGGAAAAAAAAATCCCTGAATGAGCACGTATGAATGAGTCATCACACATCATTTTGTGTCAAGAGATTGTTACCTTTCTAGTTCTTGTGGGAGAGCCCGGACAGATATGTTACAGATATTTTAAATCTACATCTGAGACTGAATGAATTGAGTAATGATATAGCTCGTGTTATATGTGGCTTTACACTGTAAAGTTTCCTGGATGCATTTGGCCAGAAAAGGGCAAGGCTCGGTTACTCACATTATACAGTTACCTGCTCTTACAGTGAAATCCCGTGATTTTGAGAGTTTTGTAGAAATTGATTTTTTGAATCAGATCTTTTTTATTAAACATTCAGGAATCAATACAGAAAGAATATGACATCTTATATAGCTAGTAAAAATTACATTGAGAGCAGATATTATTTAAAGGGTAAAACTCTTCCTGTGTAAGAATAAATAAAAAGAAGAAATCTCAAAACACAGATATTTGCATAAAATTGAGCCTATAAACAACATGGCTCCACAAATAAACAAAAATCAAAATTATACATCAGTGCCTCATTTCAGCGGGAAAACCATCCCCGCCAGCCGCGCCACTCCGCATCATATTTCGCCCCCCCGCATATCAGGTCCAATCCACCCCAGCCCCCTCCCACCGCGCCACTCAAAATCTACTTCACCACAAAGGGCACTAGACTTTATTTTCACCCCCCAAGCATCCCCTCATCGCAAGCACAACAGCAACTGGTCCAACATCGCATCCCGTACCAGTGCGCCCGAGGGGAGACCCGGTGACTCCATCCATGGCTGCCAAATTTTGTAAAACTTTCTTAATGCATTTCTTTTTAAATAAGCCCCCTTTCCAATCTGATGACATTATTTAGTTTATTTTTAAGCTCTGACAATGTTGGTGGCATAGGATCCAACCAATGATATGCAAGTATCTTTCTTGCCTGATACAGGATGCGTGCTATTCCCAGGGCCACTGCAGAGTCCGGGTCAACCCCCTCCTCCCACAAATTCAACAAACATAGACGAGGTGACGGTCGTATTGTGATATGGTATACTTGGGCTATGAGTCCCAGGGTCTGCCTCCAGAAATCCCCAATGTGCCCGCACTCCCACATAACATGCATCAAGTGGGCATCATCCTGCCCACAGCTAACACATTGTGTATTGGGCCTAAGTCCCATTTTAAATAATAAGCTGGGTGTTTTATATACCCTGTGAATGAGATATATTTGCGAAAGCCGCTGGCACTCAGAAACCGCCATTTTAGGGACCTGTTCTAGAATATCGGACCACTGGTCCTCCGTCAGGGGGCCAACGTCCCGTTCCCACTTATTCTTAGCAGCAGTCAGTGGATATGTCTCCAGATGGGCAGGCAATAATCTTTTATATAATTCAGAGATAAGTCCCCTAGAAGACTCAGATGTAAGCAGCATATGTAGTGTTTGATTATGTGTCACTAACACCGGATTTGTCCTTCTCTGTTTTTCCAATGCATGTCTTAGCTGTAAGTACTGATAAAAGAAGACGTGCGGGAGGTGAAATTCTGTTCTCAATTGTTCAAAACTCTTAAGAGTATTATTTTGCAAAATTTGTGACACCAGATAAATCCCTTTATCTTCCCATCTTCCGAACCCCACCAGCTTTTTGATCTCTTGCAAATCCGGATTTCGCCACAATGGCCACAATTCCGTAGGCCCATTTATCTTCAAAAGAGACTTACCCCTATCCCACACCCTGAAAATCATAGCCAACGTGGGGTATCGTGCCCCATTTATCTGCCGTCTTCCCACCTCCAACCGGCACCCTGGATATTTCCATACCGATCCTTCCCTCACAATATCACCACTATTGTCACACGCCCCGTCTCTACCCCAACCCTTAAGATGTTGCATCTGGGAGGCCATAAAGTATATGAATGGGTTTGGCACCGCCAATCCTCCCTCCTCCTTCCCTCGCTGCAGTATCTCCAAGCGAATCCTAGCCTGTTTTTTCTTCCAAATTAATTCCCGGAATAATGTATTTATTTTTGCAAAAAAGTCCCTACAGATCCACACCGGAGAATTATGTATCAAATATAATAATTGTGGCATCATTACCATTTTGATTAAGTTAGATCTACCAATATTCGACAACGGCAGGCGACACCAAGTATGTACTTTTGCTCTAAATCTCTGCAACAGGGGCTCCAGATTCAGAGCCCGAAAATCCTTCGGGGCAGGACTAACAATTATACCCAGATACTTAAACCTCCGAACTACAGGGACCGGTATCTGCAAATCTGAGAAATCCGCCAGGAGAGGGTCTATCGGCATTAAAGCTGATTTGGACCAATTAATCCGAAGACCAGGCCTCAGCCCAAATTCTCGAATGACCTCCATTGCCGGCAAAATCGAGGAATGTACCTTATCTAAATATAGAAGTAAATCATCCGCGTACAATGATATCCTCAACTCCACAGTTCCACATCTGAATCCCATTATTTCTCTGGACTTCCGAATTGCAACTGCCAATGGCTCCACCGCAGTAGCAAATAGCAAGGGCGAGAGCGGACACCCCTGTCTAGTACCTCTCCCAAGAGGAAAAGACTCAGAGACCCTGCCATTAGCCCCAACCTTCGCCACCGGCGAGCCATATAACAGCCTCACCCAATTTATAAATCTGTGTCCAAAGCCCATTTTCCGAAGTACCGCCCACAAAAAACCCCACTCCAGACTATCGAACGCCTTAGCGGCGTCTAAGGACAAAATTGCTCTTCCCCCCAACTCCCCAGAACTATGTTGAATCCCCAAGTATAGTTTCCTAAGGTTCATAGATGGGGCTCTGCCTGGGATAAATCCCGTCTGATCCTTCTGTATAACAGATGAGATAACTCGGGACATCCTATTGGCGAGTACCTTGGCCAATAATTTAACATCTGTTGATAATAAGGAAATCGGGCGATATGAATCCGGAACCTCTGGATCCTTTCCGGGCTTTAATATTAAAACTATCAAAGCTTCCCTCATAGATGGCGGGAGGACCCTCTGCCTTTCAGCCTCTTCAAATACCTTAAGTAGCTTAGGTAGCAGTAAGGGTGCATAGGTTTTGTAAAACTCGCCAGGCAGGCCATCCATTCCTGGAGCCTTTTCATTTTGCATCTGACCAAGCGCCTCCTCCAACTCCTCCAACAGGATGTCCCGATCCAATGAATCCCTATCGCTATCAGCCAATGCAGGGAGAGAGAGAGCATCCAGGTACTGCTCAATCTCAGTCTCCGTGAGACTGCAATCTGATGTGTATAGTCGCATATAATACCTCCTTATCTCACTCACTATGTCCGCACTGTCTGTCACAAGACCACCCGAGTCCGTTTTTAGCCTATTGATATATGAAGATCCGTCCTGTGCTCTAATGACCGTGGCCAATAAATGTCCTACTCCCTCCCCCTCTATAAAATATTTTTGTTTGAGGAAATAACGTTTATTTGCTGCCGCCGACATGAGGCTTTCCCTGAGCGACCCCTGTGCCTTCTCCAAAGCTTTTTTAGTTTCCTCTGTCGGGTTGAGTATCACCGCAGCCTCCGCAACAGACACCTCCTGGATCAGACTCTGGGTGTAGCGTCTATTTTGGCTTTTCCGTGTGCATATTTCTCTAATATATAAGCCCCTGACATAGGCTTTCATGGAATCCCAGACTATGTGTGATGATGCAGAGTACTCATTAAGTTGAAAATATTCTAGAATGGCATCATGCAAAGATCCCCCTATAAGCTGGATCCAGAAGGGATTAAGCTTCCAGATAGGTCTAGATAGGGTGAGGGGGTGTCCCCATGAAAGTGTGACATGTAGCGGCGAGTGATCAGATACACTTCTAGGCAGGTAGGCCACCCCTCGTACATATGGGGTCATGAGTGTATTCCCAATGGCCAGGTCTATCCGTGACATAGCGTGGTGGGAGCTAGAGTAGCAGGAAAACTGTCTGGCTGTGGGGTTTCGGACACGCCAAAGATCTACCATACCCAGCTCCACTAACGTTCTAGCAAATGAGGTTGAGGCTGCATCTTCTGATATGTTTCCCGAATGCAACTTATCCAAATAGGGATGCAAATATGTATTAAAATCTCCTATTAGAAGAGTCGGCGCAGGGGGAAAGGAACCCAAAATAGACAAGATTCTTTTTACTGGTTCGACTGAATAGGGCGGGGGGATGTACATGGCAACCAAAATAAATTGTATACCGTATAACGTGCAAAGCAAACATACAAATCTGCCCCCAGGGTCAACCACTGATTTAGTACATGAGAAGGGGATGGACCTGTGCACCAGCACACTGACACCCCGCGCATGGGTTAGAAATTGATTTTGATTAAGTCTAAAGAACTACTGCCTTCTGTTACTATGTGAAGGACACATTTCTAAAATTCTGATCGGAGGGGGGAATGAAAGGGCTGTGCGGTACTCCTCTCCTCTTCGTTCTCATCTCCGCTGAGTGTCTAATGGGAGGATTCACGGAGCTGCGTTCAAGATTTTCTGTGTTTCTGTCCTTTGTGTAATGCTCACTAGGAGATTTGTGCATTTTAAAGCAACAGTACTTAATTGAAGTGGAATGAAATTTTGTAAGTTGAAGTTGGAAGTTGAAAGTAAAATATGGTGCCTAATTAAGAAGGAAATTGTAAGTGATTGCTTGGTCATTAATGTGTTTGAACCTGCTTCTAGTTGTGTGATTGATTTAGAGCAAATTGAGGATCAGCAGAGCGAGGTAGCCAATTGCACGGCTGATAAAGTAGGTTAGAGGCCTATCACATCTGGGCCTTCTTACTTTAGTCAGCAGGTTTTTTGTTGTGGGTGAGAGGCAAAGGCAAGGAGCCTTCTGGCTACACCTTGGCAGGCTCATTCTGACTTGCTATGTGTGGCCTGTAAGACAAGGTGGTTCAGGCACACTGAGAGGGCATTTCAGAATAAAGTTGAGCTGTCTAAGTTGAAGCAGCATTCCCACGTTCCATGGAGCTGGGCTGGAAAGCAAAAGGCCTATTCCTATTCTAGCCAGCTGATCTAACGGGTGAGAGGCAGAGAGCCTTCTCGTTACATCCTGTAGGTCTACGGGTGAGAGGCAAGGAGCCTTCCCACTACACCTTGGCAGGCTCGTTCTGACTTGCTATGTGTGGCCTGTAAGACAAGGTGGTCCAGGCACACTGAGAGGGCATTTCAGAATAAAGGTGAGCTGTCGGGAGAAAAAGTTGAAGTCATGGGCAACTTTTTCTGTGTGCAGTCAGGGCCTCCCAATGGGATTCCACTGCTATGCAGATTGTAAAAGACAGAGAAGAAAGGAAGCAGTAAAACAGGTGGAACCAATATTGAAAAAGGCAAAAATGCCAGAGTGTGAATATTTGGATGTACAAAAAGGCACAGACAAGGGAAGAAAATAGCAAGTGAATAAATGATGTTTGAGAATGTGCAGCAGTATGGAAGTAAGGTGTATTATGAATGTTTTGATTGACAAAGTTTAACCAGAGTCCCAGACAAAACAGATGGACTTGTAAACACTGTGGTCAGACCCAGACAAACCCAGACTGAATAGCTACTTGTGTGACCTGTGCTACTGACCTAAGCGAGTTGCGCTAAATCCTGTCCAAACAAGATCATATGCAGTGACATAAGAAGCTGACATAATAGTGTGGGTAGTGGGGTCATTGACCCTTGAGGAGTAAGTTGACACCAGACAACCAACCACATCAGGACCTAGAAGGGTGACTAGGGTAAGAAAGATGCAGGTGTGTTATCCCTGGAGCCCCTCTGACCAACTAGCTTTGCTGAAGCAGCTGCCTGACCCTGAAAACCAACCATTCCCATTTTACAGACACATAAAGGAAATACAGGAGACATATAAGTGTACCTGGGCAGACCTAGAGAGGTTGGTGAGTTTAAAGGCAGGTGACACACTAGGACATATAATTAAGACACATACAGATGTGGCAAAGAATCAGGCTTGGGGCATGGATGATAAATCTGCATGGTCTGGGGAGACATACTGTGAATCACTAAAACAATGGGCTATAGTGAAACAATCAGAGCAGTCTGTACTCCTGACTGATGTGACACAGCAAAAAGGAGAGAGCATAGAGATGTACTTTGGACTGTTACAGCTGAAATGGGCAGACATGGGGTACAGTCCCATAAACCCACTCAATGTTAAAATACTGGTAAATACATTCATTGATGGTATGAGCAAAGGCTTACGAGATGCAGTACAGACAGCCAGACCTGAATAGAGACATGTAGATCCAACAGATCTCATGAAGGTGGCTAAAGGAGTTGAACAAACAAGGACAATAAGAGGACCTGTCATGTATGCAGGAACACAAGGAAAACAGTGGAGACATAGCAAGGGACCTAGGGACATAGAAACAGTGAGGTGCTGGAATTGTGGTGAGAATGGTCACTACGCCAACCATTGCAAAAACCCTATAAAGGAGAGTAAGCAGACCAATCTTCCACCTCCTCCACATACAGACTAGGAAACTTCAACCCAGTGACAAATGTGTGCCCTGTTCTTGTCCCCTCCGGACCTGGTCCTGCCTTGATGACCACCAAAACAATGCCAGGAGGGAAAGAGGCAGAATTTTTGATTGACACTGGGGCAGCCGGGACTCTGGTACACAAAGATTTGATAATGCCAGACATGATTACTAATGAGATTGTGGAATGTGTGGGGGTAGAGGGGCAAGTGACAGAAGCCTATGACTAAACAAATAAGACTAAAATTACGAGATAGCCAAGAGGTGCTTGCAAAACTTATTGTTTGTGACAATACCCCTATGAATTTACTGGGAGCAGATGTGCTGAGTGCGATCCAGGCCACTATACAGTACTCTCCTGAGGGTATTACAGTCACAAGTCCCCTCTCAGATAAACATTTGTGTAAAATTGCGGCAATGGTGTATATGACAAAAGCAGTGAAACGAACACCTGACACCAAAATGCCTGAGGATGAGGAAATGGGACAGGCGCCAGACACTGTTTGAGCAAGGGGAAAAACTGATGTGGGTCGGCTGCCCATTTCCCCTGTCATGATTAAATTGAAAAAAGGAACCACTCCTCCTTGATTAAAGCAATACCCCTGAGCCTAGCCAAATCAATGGCCCCGAGCAGAGATATTGAAGAGTATGTTAAGGCAGGGGTTCTGGTGCAAATATCTTCCCCCTGCAACACCCCTTTGTATCCCATTAAGAAAAAAGGACCGAAGGGTTCCCCTGACACTTATAGAATGGTTCATGACTTAACCCCTTCACCCCCAAGGGTGGTTTGCACGTTCATGACCGGGCCAATTTTTACAATTCTGACCACTGTACCTTTATGAGGTCATAACTCTGGAACGCTTCCATGGATCCCGGTGATTCTGACATTGTTTTCTTGTGACATATTGTACTTCATGTTAGTGGTAAAATTTCATTCAAATAACTTGCGTTTATTTGTGAGAAAAACGGAAATTTGGCGAAAATTTTGAAAATTTCGCAATTTTCCAACTTTGAATTTTTATGCCCTTAAATCACAGAGATACGGCACACAAAAAACTTGATAACTAACATTTCCCACATGTTTACTTTACATCAGCACAATTTTGGAACCAAAATTTTTTTTTGTTAGGAAGTTATAAGGGTTAAAAGTTGACCAGCGATTTCTCATTTTTACAACACCATTTTATTTTTAGGACCACATCACATTTGAAGTCACTTTGAGGGGTCTATATGATAGAAAATACCCAAAAGTGACACCATTCTAAAAATTGCACCCCTTAAAGTGCTCAAAACCACATTCAAGAAGTTTATTAACCCTTTAGGTGCGTCACAGAAATTTTTTTGAATATTTAAAAAAAATGAACATCTAACTTTTTTTCATAAAAAAAATACTTCAGGTTCAATTTTTTTTATTTTACCAAAGGGTAACAGGAGAAATTGGACTGCAAAAGTTATTGTGCAATTTGTCCTGAGTACGCAGATACCTGATATGTGGGGGGGAACCACTGTTTCGGTGCATGGCAGAGCTCAGAATGGAAGGAGCGCCGTTTGACTTTTTCAATGCAAAATTGGCTGGAATTCAGATTGGACGCCATGTCACGTTTGGAGAGTCCCTGATGTACCTAAACAGTGGAAACCCCCTACAAGTGACCCCATTTTGGAAACTAGACCCTCCAAGGAACTTATCTAGATATGTGGTGAGAACTTTGAACCCACAAGGGCTTTACAGAAGTTTATAATGTACAGCGGTAGAATTAAAAAATCATATTTTTTCCACAAAAATGATCTTTTCATCCCAATTTTTATTTTCCCAAGGGTAACAGGACCCTAAAAGTTATTGTGCAATTTGTCCTGAGTAGGCTGATACCCCACATGTGGGGGTAAACCACTATTTGGGCGCATGGCAGAGCTCGGAAGGGAAGCAGCGCCATTTGACGTTTTTGGCTGGAATTGAGATCGGACACCATGTCGCGTTTGGAAAACCCCTGATGTACCAAAACAGTGGAAACCCCCCACAAATGACACCATTTTGGAAACTAGACCCCCTAAGGAACTTATCTAGATGTGTGGTGAGAACTTTGAACCCCCATGGGCTTCACAGAAGTTTATAACATAAAGCCATACAATTAAAAAATCATATTTTTTCCACAAAAATGATCTTTTCACCCTCAATTCTTATTTTTCCAAGGGTAACAGGACCGTAAAAGTTATTGTGCAATTTGTCCTGAGTACGCTGATACCCCACATGTGGGGGTAAACCACTATTTGGGTGCATGGCAGAGCTCGGAAGGGAAGCAGCGCCATTTGACGTTTTTGGCTGGAATTGAGATCGGACACCATGTCGCGTTTGGAAAACTCTTGATGTACCAAAACAGTGGAAACCCTCCACAAATGACACCATTTTGGAAACTAGACCCCCTAAGGAACTTATCTAGATGTGTGGTGAGCACTCAGAACCCCCCAGTGCTTCACAGAAGTTTATAACGCCCGGGCGTGAAAATAAAAAATTCGTATTTTTTCCACAAACATGATCTTTTAGTCACCATTTTTTTTATTTTCCCAAGGGTACCAGGAGAAATTGGACCCCAAAAGTTGTTGTCCAATTTGTCCTGAGTATGCTGATACCCCATATGTGGGAGAAAACTACTGTATGGGCACACGTCGGGGCTCGGAAGGGAAGTAGTGACGTTTTGGAATGCAGACTTTGATGGAATGGTCTGCGGGTGTCATGTTGCCTTTGGAGAGCCCCTAATGTACCTAAACAGTGGAAACCCCCCACAAATGACACCATTTTGGAAACTAGACCCCCTAAGGAACTTATCTAGATGTGTGGTGAGCACTTTGAACCCCCAAGGGCTTCACAGAAGTTTATAATGCCAGGGCATGAAAATAAAAAAAATCGTATTTTTTCCACAAACATGATCAATTAGTCCCCAATTTTTTCATTTTCCCAAGGGTAACAGGACAAATTGGACCCCAAAAGTTGTTGTCCAATTTGTCCTGAGTACGCCGACATCCCATATGTGGGAGAAAACTACTGTATGGACACACGTCGGGGCTCGGAAGGGAAGCAGTGCCATTTTGGAATGCAGACTTTGATGGAATGGTCTGCGGGTGTCATGTGTGTTTGGAGAGCCCCTGATGTACCTAAACTATTGAAACTCCCAACAGGTGACCCCATTTTGGACACTTGACCCCCACACGGAACTTATCTAGATGTGTGGTGAGCACTTTGAACCCCCAAGTGCTTCACAGAAGTTTATAACGCTCGGACGTGAAAATAAAAAAATCATTTTTTTCCACAAAAAATGATATTTTTGCCCCCAATTTTTTATTTTCCTAACGGTAACAGGAGAAATTGGACCCCAAAAATTGTTTTGCAATTTGTCCTGAGTAGGCTGATACCCTACATGTGGGGGTAAAACACTGTTTGGGCGCATGGCAGAGTTTGGAAGGGAAGGAGCACCATATGACTTTTTCAACTCAGAATTGGCTGGAATTGAGATCAGACGCAATGTTGCATTTGGAGAGCCCCTGATGTGCCCAAACAGTGGAAAGCCCCAATTCTAACTCCAACCTGGACCCCAACACACCCCTAACCCTAATCTCAGCCCTAACCCAAGCCCTAACCCTAACCCTAGCCCTAGCCCAAATGGAAAAATGGAAATAAATACATTTTTTTAATTTTATTATTTTTCCCTAACTAAGGGGGTGATAACGGGGGGTTTGATTTACTATTTATGGCGGTTTTTATTTTTGGCAGCTGTCGCACGCTAAAAGACGCTTTTTATTGTAAAAATAGTTTTTGCATCACCACATATTGAAAGCTATAATTTTTCCGTATTTTGACCCACCGAGTCATGTGAGGTCTTATTTTTTGCGGGACGAGTTGACGTTTTTATTGGTACCATTTTCGGGCACGTGACATTTTTTGATCGCTTTTTATTCCGATTTTTGGGACGCAGAATGAACAAAAACCAGCGTTTCATGAATTTCTTTTGGGGGAGTGCGTTTACACCGTTCCGCGTGCGGTAAAATTGATAAAGCGGTTTTATTCTTTGGGTCAGTACGGTTACAGCGATACCTCATTTAGCCCTCCGTCAGGCGCAATATAGATTCTCCTCAGTTCATGCGCAATGTGCCTGACAAGCACAGGTCAGAAAACCACCTATAGTAGCTACATATTTCAATTTCAGGACTATAGAAGTAGTCAGTGACCTTCATAGGAATGTATTAAAAGAGATTACACCAAATCAGATGCAAAAAAAAACATTTATTAACCATAAACTTATTAAAACTAAAAGTACCACTTTTCGGTAGTACCGCCAAATAGGCTCCAGTTATCTTTACTTAACTATTGCTTAAATATAAAATTATGGAAAAAAACTTAAAGGATATTGCACTTAGATGTTACTTAATTATTTTCTACTCATCTTCAGTGGTTTCAATTGCAGCAGAAGATCATCGAAACGGAGGCAACGGATCAGGACTTTGAATCGTTTCAGATTCATCACAAGGCTGAATTTTTCGATGCCATCACCGTCTGTCCCCCACAGCTCCTCCAAACTTTGCCTATTTGCTCTGAAAGCACCAGCTAAGTATAACAAGCCAATAAATGCCTTGAGTTCAATCACATCAGTGTTTTTGATGTCCCTCTCTCTGGAGAATTGCTCTTTGATTGTGTCAATATACTGGTTAGTGAACCGAACAATAGTTTCCAACATGCTATCTGTAATTAGATTACTCCAACATTCCACTGCAGTTTTAGCTTTTCTAGCACTTCCAATAACTCCAGGAAGGTGTGTAATAATATTGTGGGATTCTCTGCGCTGTTTGTTCTTGGGTGCCTTTTTGTTCCACTTTGTATTTTTATCTTTGCCCAAATAATAAGCTAGATCTGTGTCTGTTTCCTCTGTATCAGTGTCATCACCATCCTGCTCTGTTCCAGAATCAGTGTTACATTCTGCTACCTCATCTTCAGATGAAATGTCACTAGATTCCTCTAAATCCTCAGTTACTGCTGTTTCTTCCTCATCATCTTCTAACAAAAAAATCTTCATTTCTTCTAAATGAAGGGGTTTAGATGAATCATACTGTTTTCTGGCCATTGCAGCAGAAAATCTGAAGCAAGAGAGAAAGAGTATGTGTTAGGGCTAGTGTTGAGCATTCCGATACTGCAAGTATCGGGTATCGGCCGATACTTGCTGTATCGGAATTCCGATACCGACTTCCGATATTTTTTCAATATCAGAAGTCGGCATCGGAATCGGAAGTTCAAAGTTGATTGACAGCCGAAATGACATCATCATGATGCGCGGTGTGTGCGCATCATGATGCGCCGTCATTTTGGGCCTTCCGGGGGTCTCTGCCGGCCTGCCGGGGGGCTGTGTGGACTGCCCGGGGTCTGTACCGGCCTGCCGGGGGGCTGTGCCGGCCTGCCGGTGGTCTGTGCACCCTGTGGGGGTCTGTACCGGCCTGCCGGGGGGCTGTGCCGGCCTGCCGGTGGTCTGTGCACCCTGTGGGGGTCTGTACCGGCCTGCCGGGGGGCTGTGCCGGCCTGCCGGGGGGCTGTGCCGGCCTGCCGGGGGGCTGTGCTGATGTCCGGGGGTCTGTGCAAGCATCGTCCGATGGGACTACAAGTCCCATCCGGCGATGCCTGCTACCATGACAGTGATTGACACATTAGCCAATGATGGGACAGTAGTAGTCCCATCATCCGGCTAATGTGTTAAATGTTAAAAAAAAAAAAAAAAAAAAAATACTACATACATACTACATACATACTACATGCATGCTACATACATACTACATGCTACATACATACTACATACATACTACATGCTACATACATACCACATATATACTACATACATACTACATGCATGCTACATACATACCACATATATACTACATGCATGCTACATGCATGCTACATACATACCACATATATACTACATACATACTACATACATACTACATGCATGCTACATACATAACACATACATACTACATGCATGCTACATACATACTACATACATACTACATACATACTACATACATACTACATGCATGCTACATACATACTACATGCATGCTACATACATACTACATGCTACATACATACTACATGCTACATACATACTACATATATACTACATACATACTACATACATACTACATGCATGCTACATACATACTACATGCTACATACATACCACATACATACTACATACATACTACATGCTACATGCTACATACATACTACATATATACTACATGCATGCTACATACATACTGCATGCTACATGCATGCTACATACATACTACATGCTACATACATACCACATATATACTACATACATACTACATACAATACATTCATACAATACATACATAGACATACAGTACATATAACAGAGTAACATACTTACCAATACTTGTCACATTGTTCCCCGAAGCCATTGTCTTTTACGGAATAAATATTAACATAACAAACCACAAAAATACTCACCCACGATCCGAAGCAGTCCACGAGTGTGTCCCACGACGATCTTTGGTAGAGAACTGCAGCATCAGCTGATGCTGCCGTTCTCTATGGGCTGCAGGAATCCAATGACGGAAGGTAGGTATCCTTCCGCACTGTATTCCTCCGCCACTTAAAAAAAAAAAAGTCCCTAGTCTCACTTTATGCCATTGCTGCGTGGGAAATTCCTACACAGCAATGGCATAAAGTGAGACTAGGGACTTTTTTTTTTTTTAAGTGGCGGAGGAATACAGTGTGGAAGGATACCTACCTTCCGTCATTGGATTCCTGCAGCCCGTAGAGAACGGCAGCATCAGCTGATGCTGCAGTTCTCTACTCAAGATCGTCGTGGGACACACTCGTGGACTGCGTCGGATCGTGGGTGAGTATTTTTGTGGTTTGTTATGTTAATATTTATTCCGTAAAAGACAATGGCTTCGGGGAACAATGTGACAAGTATTGGTAAGTATGTTACTCTATGTTATATGTACTGTATGTCTATGTATGTATTGTATGAATGTATTGTATGTAGTATGTATGTAGTATATATGTGGTATGTATGTAGCATGTAGTATGTATGTAGTATGTATGTAGCATGCATGTAGCATGCAGTATGTATGTAGCATGCATGTAGTATATATGTAGTATGTATGTGGTATGTATGTAGCATGTAGTATGTATGTAGCATGCATGTAGTATGTATGTAGCATGTAGTATGTATGTAGCATGTAGTATGTATGTAGCATGCATGTAGTATATATGTGTTATGTATGTAGCATGTAGCATGCATGTAGTATGTATGTAGTATGTATGTAGTATGTATGTGGTATGTATGTAGCATGTAGCATGCATGTAGTATGTATGTAGTATATATGTGGTATGTATGTAGCATGCAGTATGTATGAAGCATGCATGTAGTATATATGTAGTATGCATGTTGCATGCATGTAGTATATATGTAGTATGTATGTTGCATGTAGTATATATGTAGTATGAATGTAGCATGTATGTAATATGCATGTTGTATGTATGTAGCATGTAATTTTTTATTTTTTTTTACATTCAACACATTAGCCGGATGATGGGACTACTACTGTCCCATCATTGGCTAATGTGTCAATCACTGTCATGGTAGCAGGCATCGCCCGATGGGACTTGTAGTCCCATCGGACGATGCCTGCACAGACCCCCGAAGCCTGCACAGCCCCCTGGCAGGCCGGCACAGACCACCGGCAGGCCGGCACAGCCCCCTGGCAGGCCGGCACAGTCCACCGGAGCCTGCACAGACCACTGGCAGGCCGGCACAGCCCCCCGGCAGGCCGGCACAGACCACCGGAGCCTGCACAGACCCCCTGGCAGGCCGGCACAGCCCCCCGAAAGGCCCGTACAGACCCCAGAGAGGCTGTACAAGGCAAAAACAGGGTTTTTCTTATTCCGATACCGGAAGTCCCATAGACTTGAATGGGACTTCCGGTATCGGAATCGGCGATACCGATACTTTTTTTTTTTAAGATCGGCCGATCCATTCCGATCCGATACTTTGAAGTATCGGACGGTATCGCTCAACTCTAGTTAGCGCGCAATGTGCCTTAGAAGCCACCCTCCTTTTGTCTAAGAAAACAGTACTTATGTACACTAAGGCCGGTTTCACACTAGCGCTTTTTCAGCGCGTGCACGGCCGGGGGTAGCTCCGCCCCCGATCCGGCTCTCTGCCCGGCGTGCCCGCCCCTTGCCTGTAGCGCCGCCTCCTAGCGGACGGCGGCGCCTGCGATCGGCGCACCCTATCTTTAGCATAGGGTGCGCCGATCGTGCGCAGGTCGTGCGCTAGTTGCGCTTTGACCTGCGCTGCGCACTTATGACGGTGCGCCGTGCGCGCCAAAATCCGAAAAGTTCGATTTTGGCGCGCACGGCGCACCGTCAAAAGTGCGCAGCGCAGGTCAAAGCGCAACTAGCGCACGACCTGCGCACGATCGGCGCACCCTATGCTAAAGATAGGGTGCGCCGATCGCAGGCGCCGCCGTCCGCTAGGAGGCGGCGCTACAGGCAAGGGGCGGGCACGCCGGGCAGAGAGCCGGATCGGGGGCGGAGCTACCCCCGGCCGTGCGCGCGCTGAAAATGCGCTAATGTGAAACCGGCCTAACTTAGCATTAATCCTTCATAAAACAAGCTAAATACACAATCGTGATGAATAAAAAAAGAAAATACTAACCTTTCAATTTGTGTTGAAATCAGGCGCAATGTGCCTGAGAAGCCAAAGTGTTGATATCTGCTCACTAGAAGGTCTGCTGAGTCACTGTGATATCAGGTTTCACAGAGCCTGTAGAGTCAGGAGATAACTAGGAGGGGTGGGGTTTTCTGATAAGTGGGCAAGGAGAGAGAAGTGAAACTAATTACTGTGTGCCTGTCAGATCTATTGCGCCTGACGGAGGGTTAGGTCGTTTTTTTATGTTTTGTCAGTTTTATGCAATGAAAACTATTTTATATAAAAAATAATTATTTTTGCATCGCTTTATTCTGCGAGCTATAACTTTTTTATTTTTTCGCTGATGATGCTGTGTGGTGGCTCTTTTTTTGCGGGACAAGATGACGTTTTCAGCGGTACCATGGATATTTATATGCGTCTTTTTGATAGCGCGTTATTACACTTTTTGTTTGGCGGTATGATAATAAATCATTATTTTTTGCTTCGTTTTATATTTTTATTTTTTAAGGGGTTCGCTAAAGGGGTTAACTAATGGGACAGTTTTATAGGGCGGGTCGTTACGGACGCGGCGATACCTAATATGTGTACTTTTATTGTTTTGGGGTTTTATTTTCAAAAAATGAATTTATTGGGGAATATTTTTTTTTTTTTTTACTAATTTATTTGGCGATTTTTTTTAAATTATTTTTACATTTTTTTTTAATTTTTTTTTTAACTTTATTACATAGTCCCAGGTGGGACATCACTGTCCTGTGACAGATCGCTGATCTGTCACATCACAGATCACTGTGACAGATCAGCAATCTGTCACAGGCAGTGCACAAGGCTTCCTCATGCCTGCGCTTTGCAGGCACTGAGGAAGCCAGCTTCCTCCAGGCCCCCGAAGGCCCCCGTCGCCATCTTGGATCCGGGGGCCTGGAGGAAAGGAGTCCCCCGCAGCAGCGCTGCACATTGCGCTGCCGTGGGGGGCTCAAGGAAGCACGGAGGGAGCCCCCTCCCTGCCGATGCTTCCCTTTAACTCCCGGTACACCGCGATCATGTTTGATCGCGGTGTGCAAGGGGTTAACGTGTCGGGGGCGGTCCGTGACCGCCCCTGACACATAGTGCCGGGTGTCAGCTGTGATAATCAGCTGACACCCGGCCGCGATCAGCGGCGCTCACCACTGATCGCGCTAGACGTACTATCCCGTCCATGGGCATAGGGGCCCGGCTCCCATGGATGGGATAGTACGTCTGATGTCAGGAAGGGGTTAAGGGCTATTAATGATGTTACAGAAAGTGTGACCTCAATTGTCCCTAGCCCACACACAATACTGTCACAGATCCCAGCAACCTGAAAATGTTTCACAGTTATTGATTTAGTGGGCGTATTTTTCTCTGTACCCCAGCACCCTGACTGTCAGTATCTTTTTTCTTTTACTCATAAAGGTAAGCATTATTGTTGGACTGTCCTCTCACAAGGGGGGACGAAATCCCATGCCATCTATTCAGCAGCGATGGCAGGGATCTTTGAGTAGTAGCAATTACCTCATCCGCAGATTGTACTATTACAGTACATGGATGACCTCTTGCTGTTCTGCCTGGACCAGATGTCCTGCAGGGAAGCAACAGGTTTCTTGCTATGTTTTTTGGCAGAAAAGGGTTGCAAGTAGTGTTGAGCATTCCGATACCGCAAGTATCGGGTATCGGCCGATACTTGCTGTATCGGAATTCCGATACCGACTTCCGATATTTTTTCAATATCGGAATTCGGCATTGGAATCGGAAGTTCAGTTGATTGACGGCCTGACGTCATCATGATGCGCGGTGTGTGCGCATCATGATGCGCCGTCATTTCGGGCCTTCCGGGGGTCTCTGCCGGCCTGCCGGGGGGCTGTGCCGGCCTGCCGGGGGGCTGTGTGGACTGCCCGGGGTCTGTACCGGCCTGCCGGGGGGCTGTGCCGGCCTGCCGGTGGTCTGTGCACCCTGTGGGGGTCTGTACCGGCCTGCCGGGGGGCTGTGCCGGCCTGCCGGGGGGCTGTGCTGATGTCCGGGGGTCTGTGCAAGCATCGTCCGATGGGACTACAAGTCCCATCGGGCGATGCCTGCTACCATGACAGTGATTGACACATTAGCCAATGATGGGACAGTAGTAGTCCCATCATCCGGCTAATGTGTTAAATGTTAAAAAAAAAAAAAAAAAATACTACATACATACTACATGCATGCTACATACATACTACATGCTACATACATACTACATACATACTACATACATGCTACATGCATGCTACATACATACTACATGCTACATACATACTACATACATGCTACATACATACTGCATGCTACATACATACTACATACATACTACATACATACTACATACATACTACATGCATGCTACATACATACTACATATATACTACATGCATGCTACATACATACTACATGCTACATACATACTACATATATACTACATACATACTACATACATGCTACATACATACTGCATGCTACATACATACTACATACATACTACATACATACTACATGCATGCTACATACATACTACATGCATGCTACATACATACTACATGCATGCTACATACTACATGCTACATACATACTACATGCTACATACATACTACATATATACTACATACATACTACATACATACTGCATGCTACATACATACTACATACATACTACATACATACTACATGCATGCTACATACATACTACATGCATGCTACATACATACTACATGCATGCTACATACTACATGCTACATACATACTACATGCTACATACATACTACATATATACTACATACATACTACATACATACTGCATGCTACATACATACTACATACATACTACATGCATGCTACATACATACTACATGCATGCTACATACATACTACATGCTACATACATACCACATACATACTACATACATACTACATACTACATATATACTACATGCATGCTACATACATACTACATGCTACATACATACCACATACATACTACATACATACTACATACATACTACATGCTACATACATACTACATATATACTACATGCATGCTACATACATACTACATGCTACATACATACCACATACATACTACATACATGCTACATATATACTACATGCATGCTACATACATACTACATATATACTACATGCATGCTACATACATACTGCATGCTACATGCATGCTACATACATACTACATACATACTACATGCTACATACATACCACATATATACTACATACATACAATACATTCATACAATACATACATAGACATACAGTACATATAACATAGAGTAACATACTTACCAATACTTGTCACATTGTTCCCCGAAGCCATTGTCTTTTCCGGGATAAATATTAACATAACAAACCACAAAAATACTCACCCACGATCCGAAGCAGTCCACGAGTGTGTCCCACGACGATCTTGGGTAGAGAACTGCAGCATCAGATGATGCTGCCGTTCTCTACGGGCTGCAGGAATCCAATGACGGAAGGTAGGTATCCTTCCGCACTGTATTCCTCCGCCACTTAAAAAAAAAAAAGTCCCTAGTCTCACTTTATGCCATTGCTGCGTGCGTGGGAATTTCCCACACAGCAATGGCATAAAGTGAGACTAGGGACTTTTTTTTTTTTTTAAGTGGCGGAGGAATACAGTGCGGAAGGATACCTACCTTCCGTCATTGGATTCCTGCAGCCCGTAGAGAACGGCAGCAACAGCTGATGCTGCAGTTCTCTACCCAAGATCGTCGTGGGACACACTCGTGGACTGCTTCGGATCGTGGGTGAGTATTTTTGTGGTTTGTTATGTTAATATTTATCCCGGAAAAGACAATGGCTTCGGGGAACAATGTGACAAGTATTGGTAAGTATGTTACTCTATGTTATATGTACTGTATGTCTATGTATGTATTGTATGAATGTATTGTATGTATGTAGTATATATGTGGTATGTATGTAGCATGTAGTATGTATGTAGTATGTATGTAGCATGTAGTATGTAGCATGCATGTAGTATATATGTAGTATGTATGTAGCATGTAGTATGTATGTAGCATGCATGTAGTATATATGTAGTATGTATGTAGCATGTAGTATGTATGTAGCATGCATGTAGTATGTATGTAGCATGCATGTAGTATGTATATGGTATGTATGTAGCATGTAGTATGTATGTAGCATGCATGTAGTATATATGTGTTATGTATGTGGTATGTATGTAGCATGCATGTAGTATGTATGTAGTATGTATGTAGCATGTAGTATGTAGCATGCATGTAGTATATATGTAGTATGTATGTAGCATGTAGTATGTATGTAGCATGCATGTAGTATATATGTAGTATGTATGTAGCATGTAGTATGTATGTAGCATGCATGTAGTATGTATGTAGCATGCATGTAGTATGTATATGGTATGTATGTAGCATGTAGTATGTATGTAGCATGCATGTAGTATATATGTGTTATGTATGTGGTATGTATGTAGCATGCATGTAGTATGTATGTAGTATGTATGTAGTATATATGTAGTATGTATGTAGCATGTAGTATGTATGTAGTATGTATGTAGCATGCATGTAGCATGCAGTATGTATGTAGCATGCATGTAGTATATATGTAGTATGTATGTAGCATGTAGTATGTAGCATGCATGTAGTATATATGTAGTATGTATGTGTTATGTATGTAGCATGTAGCATGCATGTAGTATGTATGTAGTATATATGTAGTATATATGTGGTATGTATGTAGCATGCAGTATGTATGTAGCATGCATGTAGTATATATGTAGTATGTATGTTGCATGTAGTATTTATGTAGTATGAATGTAGCATGTATGTAGTATGTAGTATGAATGTAGCATGTATGTAGTATGCATGTTGTATGTATGTAGCATGTAATTTTTTTTTTTTTTTTTTTTTTTTTTACATTTAACACATTAGCCGGATGATGGGACTACTACTGTCCCATCATTGGCTAATGTGTCAATCACTGTCATGGTAGCAGGCATCGCCAGATGGGACTTGTAGTCCCATCGGACGATGCCTGCACAGACCCCCGGAGCCTGCACAGCCCCCCGGCAGGCCGGCACAGCCCCCCGGCAGGCCGGCACAGCCCCCCGGAGCCTGCACAGCCCCCCGGCAGGCCGGCACAGCCCCCCGGCAGGCCGGCACAGCCCCCCGGAGCCTGCACAGACCACCGGCAGGCCGGCACAGACCACCGGAGCCTGCACAGACCCCCTGGCAGGCCGGCACAGCCCCCCGAAAGGCCCGTACAGACCCCAGAGAGGCTGTACAAGGGCAGGAAAGGGTTTTTCTTATTCCGATACCGGAAGTCCCATAGACTTGAATGGGACTTCCGGTATCGGAATCGGCGATACCGATACTTTTTTTAAAGATCGGCCGATACCATCCGATACGATACTTTGAAGTATCGGACGGTATCGCTCAACTCTAGTTGCAAGGTCTCACGTGACAAATTACAGTATTGCAAACAAAAGGTGACATTTTTGACACATTGTATGGCCGAAGGTACAAGAAACCTGACTGAAGACAGGAAACAGGCAATTCACAATCTCCCTCTACCCAGGTTGCATCAGCCATCTATGCACTTTCCTAGGCTTGGTGACCTACTGCAGGCCTTGGACAGGGTCTGCTTCACAAATGATGCAACCACTTTATGACTGGTTGTCATCAGACCCCTATGATCTCACTCAAGAAGCAATGGATTCCTTCCATTCTCTCAAACTGCTCATTGTGTCAGTCCCGGTCTAAGGCATTCTAAACTATGACCATTGACCAGCCATATTTCTTGTTTTGCACAGAGCAGGGAGGACATGCTACCGCAGTACTGACAGTACTGACACAACAACATGGAAGGAAACAGAGACCAATAGCTTACTACTCAGCACAATTAGACCCAGTGATCAGAGGGTCACCTACGTGTGTCTGTAGGAGCAGCTGCACTACTACTAGGAAGGGCATGTGAGATCACACTGATGTTTCCTTTGACAATTTATTCCCCACATGACATCCATTCCATACTCATACAAGTTCAACCAGAACATCTGTCTATGGCCAGACAGCTCTGACTTGAGTGGGTTCTACTAATTCCTGAGTATGTCACCCTCAAAAGATGTAATGTTCTGAATCCAGCAACCTCCTGCCTGTGGATTCAGAAAAAAGGGGGAATTGGTGACCGTATTAGCAAGTGAGGAAGAATACTTTGACATGAAGCATGAACATGACTACATAGAACTGATGAGTCAGGAGACAGTGGGTTTTGCACACGTTCATGAAAAACCTGTTCCTAATGCAGATTTTGAGTTTTTTGTAGATGGCTCCAGATACCACCAGGATGGACGATTCTACACTGGATATGCAGTAGTATCCTCACATGAGGTAATCCGAGCGGAACCACTCCCTCCTCACATGTCAGCACAGGAGGCAGAGTTGAAGGCACTCACTGAGGCGTGTAGAGCCGCTGCAGATCCTAATGTCAGTGCAGATGTGCATCAGCTGAATCCAGGCGATTGGGTGGTTATACGCAGACACGTGAAAAGGAGCCTGGACCCACGATTTGACGGCCCCTTCCAAGTCCAGCTGACCACATCCACCTCAGTAAAACTTGAGGGAAAGCCCACCTGGATCAATGCCGGTCACTGCAAGAAGGTTCTTTCAACAGCAGAATGATTGTTCTCCTAATCACCTTGCTGGCATTGGCAGGGTTACTGCACTCTACAGAGACACAGGATAAAGTATTAAATGCTGACTGGGACAAAAACGTATTCTGCATCATGCTCTTCTTATAAAGGACATGGAAGGAGAGAAACCGAAAGACTGTTGGATCTGTACACACAGCCCAGTATCTGCAAGGACTATGCCGTACTTAGCCTTACCTCTGGAGCCATGGAAGGTATTAACCCCACACTGCATACACAATGAGACTTGGACTCAGTCTAGGTTTTTGGGGAAAAGATGTTCCCCGTGATATATCTGCCTCATTGGCTATAATCGCATGGGCCGCTAATCCCTAGTTTCAGTTTAATATAACGCGGCCTAAGGTACAAATGTGGTGGTGGGAATATGATTCAGACGTCGGAAATATGGTCGCCAAGAGGAGGACTGAAATCCCTCACTCAGACCCCATTCCCAGTGATGCACTGTGGTTCAGTCTTCAACACACTGGAGCAAATACCTGTGGTGAGGACAATAATTGCTTCTGTATACTGTAGGGATTCAACTCGCTCAGGAGCAACGGGATACAATCAGGAGGCACGTTCCTTTAAAAGTTCATAGGGTTTATTGCTCCATAACCCATAAACCAGCACATAACATAAAGGGCCTGTCACACTAAGCGATATCGCTAGCAATATCGCTATAACGTCACTGGTTTTTGTGAGGTTATAGCGATATTGCTAGCGATATCGCTATGTCTGATACTTACCTCCGACCGCTCCCCCGCTGGTTATCGCTGATCGCGCGAGAACGTCCTGGACCGTTTCTCGTCGTCAGCTTCCTGCTGTAGAGACGAGCGACGTGTGGACGCGGGCGGGAGGACGTCAGGATCGCCTCGTCTGACAGGTAAGTAGCGACCCCCGATCCCAGCGATGTCGCTGGTGAGATCTGCCTGTGTGGCAGCTCACTAGCGACCACTTAGCGATGTACCAGCGATCCTGACCGCGTCATATCGCTGGTCGGGATCGCTGGTACATCGCTAAGTGTGACAGTACCTTAAGCAATAGCCATTAGCTCAGGCGAAAGCAAGCATAAGTGTCCATGATTTCAGGCTCAGTCCTGGAGCCTCAGCAAACACAGGAGGCTTATCCCTCCTCACATACAGCCAATATACACAAGCCTCAACGGGTCAGCAGCCTCAGCACGTGGTCTTCAGGAAGGTAGCACACCTTCCTCCACATACAGTTGTGGCCAAAAGTATTGACACCCCTGCAATTTTGTCAGATAATACTCAGTTTCTTCCTGAAAATGATTGCAAACGCAAATTCTTTGGTATTATTATCTTCATTTAATTTGTCTTAAATGAAAAAACACAAAAGAGAATGAAGCAAAAAGCAAAACATTGATCATTTCACACAAAACTCCAAAAATGGGCCAGACAAAAGTATTGGCACCCTCAGCCTAATACTTGGTTGCACAACCTTTAGCCAAAATAACTGCGACCAACCACTTCCGGTAACCATCAATGAGTTTCTTACAATGCTCTGCTGGAATTTTAGACGATTCTTCTTTGGCAAACTACTCCAGGTCCCTGATATTAGAAGGGTGCCTTCTCCAAACTGCCATTTTTAGATCTCTCCACAGGTGTTCTATGGGATTCAGGTCTGGACTCATTGCTGGCCACCTTAGAAGTCTCCAGTGCTTTCTCTCACACCATTTTCTAGTGCTTTTTGAAGTGTGTTTTGGGTCATTGTCCTGCTGGAAAACCCATGACCTCTGAGGGAGACCCAGCTTTCTCACACTGGGCCCTACATTATGCTGCAAAATTTGTTGGTAGTCTTCAGACTTCATAATGCCATGCACATGGTCAAGCAGTCCAGTGTCAGAGGCAGCAAAGCAACCCCAAAACATCAGGGAACCTCTGCCATGTTTGACTGTAGGGACCGTATTTTTTTTCTTTGAATGCCTCTTTTTTTCTCCTGTAAACTCTATGTTGATGCCTTTGCCCAAAAAGCTCTACTTTCGTCTCATCTAACCAGAGAACATTCTTCCAAAACATTTTAGGCTTTTTCAGGTAAGTTTTGGCAAACTCCAGCCTGGCTTTTTTATGTCTCGGGGTAAGAAGTGGGGTCCCTTTTCATTCAGACACCGACGCATAGTACGGGTTGACACTGTTGTACCCTCGGACTGCAGGGCAGCTTGAACTTGTTTGGATGTTAGTCGAGGTTCTTTATTCATCATCCGCACAATCTTGCGTTGAAATCTCTTGTCAATTTTTCTTTTCCGTCCACATCTAGGGAGGTTAGCCACAGTGCCATGGGCTTTAAACTTCTTGAGGACACTGCGCACGGTACACAGAAACATTCAGGTCTTTGGAGATGGACTTGTAGCCTTGAGATTGCTCATGCTTCCTCACAATTTGGTTTCTCAAGTCCTCAGACAGTTCTTTGGTCTTCTTTCTTTTCTCCATGCTCAATGTGGTACACACAAGGACACAGGACAGAGGTTGAGTCAACTTTAATCCATGTCAACTGACTGCAAGTGTGATTTAGTTATTGCCAACACCTGTTAGGTGCCACAGGTAGGTTACAGGTGCTGTTAATTACATAAATTAGAGAAGCATCATATGATTTTTCGAAAAGTGCCAATACTTTTGTCCACCCTCTTTTTTATGTTTGGTGTGGAATTATATCCAATTTGGCTTTAGGACAATTCTTTTTGTGTTTTTTCATTTAAGACAAATTAAATGACGATAATAATACCAAAGAATTTGTGTTTGCAATCATTTTCAGGAAGAAACTGAGTATTATCTGACAAAATTGCAGGGGTGTCAATACTTTTGGCCACAATTGTAGAACTGCCGGGACCTTCCACATGGCCCAATCAGATCCATCTGCTCTCTCTCATGTGACCGGACCTCAGGTACCTTATATGGTCCATAACCACACCCACAGGTGATCACATGGCTATGACCTCACTAAAGGTCCTATTACACACAGCCACACATATACTTTATTATGACACTCTTAAACACACCCCTGGGTGGGTTTGTAGGTAACCAGGCTGCCCATCTCTCTAGTTACCTGAAGACTTCTACCTTATGCATTGAAGCAACACCTCAGCAATATCATTGCTGAACAACACATAAGTCTCTATCCCAAAGCCACCCACTTTGGGATACATAATGGCCTTTCCGTATTCTGCCATTCATCCTTTCTCCTGGGACATCCACATAGCGCCCCCTAGCAGACTCAGTGGTTACTACACCAGATACCTCCCCCCCTCTGTTCAAACTTGTGGGGTTGAACACACAACATTACACCAGGGTCTCGCGACCGGGCACTCACTATACCTTGCCCCACAGGTTGAGAGAACCATCTCCATCTGTCATATGGCCTCGTTCCTACGTTAGACCTCCCCCGCCTCCAGCAGTCAGAATATCGGTCATTGGCTTTGACCCTCCAGTCACGGTCTGTCTGCATCGTCAGACACTGGTTAGTCACCATCCTTTCTCTATCTACGCATCTTGTAACAAATGGTACCCCACCACATCTAAGTTTACTTTTCAGTGCATTAACCTCACAGTTCTTTGCTTCTGCTGTCTCTGTAGCAACCTCCAGTTCACACTGTAATCTACGGTGCAACGCATTGGCACGTTGAGCCTCTTTCTCTGCTTCTTCCACCTGGCATTTCAACTGTTTCAGACGCAAATCATTTCCCTCCACCAGGTCTTGGTACTGCTCAGAATTACGCCTTTCATCATCCATTTGCTTTAGTGCAACCTTCAGTTTTTTCTCCGTACGACGTACTTGTTTGCTAGCAGTTTGTCATACTTTAATTTCTGCATCAAGCTGTTCCTCCAGTAGTGCAACCTTTGCTTCTAAGTCCTTACTCTGGCAAACTAACTGCTGATGGGCATTCTCATTCTTCTGGGCATTACTACGTTCTATCTTCAGATCAGCATCCATCTGGTCAACCTGAAGTGTGGCCTTTCTCAGCTTGTCATTGGCTAATTCAACGTTGCCATGTTCTTCCTCCACTTCTTCTTCAAGCTGAACAATGCGAGACTCTAACCGCCTCTTTTCTTCCAAAGCCAGAGCACTTTCACCTCTGTTGTTGGCAATCACATCAGTCAGTTCATCTTTTTCCTGCTGTGCTTGTCTTTTAGCACACTCTGCAGCAGCAAGCTCCATCTGCAAATGAATCACCTCTGCTTCCATACTTTTCAGTTTCTTTTTGACTTCACACTGTTCCTCACTCAGGCCTGGCCGCTGTAAGTCTTCATCCCACTTCTTCTCCCGCAGAAGACCTCTTACAGTTTTTGTTAGTACTCCTGCCTCTTCTCTGAGGGACTTATTCAGACCTTGCCATGATGCCAGGTGACCTTTGAGCTCGAAGACTTCTTTCTCTAGCTCATCCAGTCTGTGCTCCCTTTCTCTCTCAGAGCCACAGTCATCCCTAGAGTCTGAGTCACGCCGATCATCCGAGTCAACCCTCCAGTTACCCTCTGACCGTGTGTCCACTCCAGTCACCTCATCTCCAAGCCCACCATCTGTCTTGTCACGAGACGTCAGGTCCGTCAGTTGGGCAGATGTACTTCTTTTCCCGGTCAGTTCTATTTCTGACCTGTCCACTTTAGGAGGCGTCACTGTCTCAGCGTCTGCTGGCCCCCCAGTCGAAACTTCTCCATGGTCCGACCATATGTCATCAAACAACACAAAGTCCCGGCCCCTCTCAAAGGTATGCACTAAGTTTGGTGGCATACTACCACCTTTACACTTCCCCTTTGTCATCTCAATCATAACTCTGTCCACCGTATAATTCACAATGCCATGGTCACAGTGAACCCTGACATTTTTCTCGGTCAGAGATAAAACGAGAGGAGTTCCTGTCAGAGTCACCTGACTCTTTGAGTCCAGCCTACCGAGGACTCCTTCCCGATGCAGCATCATGGTACACACCTGTGGCCCATCGTTATCAGGAAAATAGATGCCGCACTCCTCAAATCTCATACACACACACACACTGCGGTTCCCCAGACATACCCACTGACGCAACCAGTCCTGCTATTTCCTGAACCACCCCAATTTGGGTTGCTGCCCCCTCCCAAGGTCTCATGCTAGGGCGAGGATGGGGTGCGTGGGGGCTTATCTCCCTGCAGTGCGGGATAGAAAATTCCCGGGAGGGTTGGAAACTATAACCGCCGTGCCCGCAGAGGGCCAGTGGCAGGAGGAACAGCCAGGCCAGTGTCCGCATCAGCTGGCAAGCGGCCAGATGAGCGGGCGCTGCAACCCGCGGCTCACATGACAGCGGCCCAGCGGGAAGATGCCCGGTTGGGCATATTACCAATCCGGGCCTGCCCATAAGCCTATGTCAGGACTTTTGAGTTTATACCAATGTATACAGACCCCTGGTCACGTTTATGTTCTCCCTGAAGGAGTATTCTTAGTGTGCGGACATCGTGCCTACAGGTGGGTGAGCACAGAGATAAGAGGAGTTTGCAGTCTTGCCAAACTAACACCAGCCACTTTCATAGTTCCTGATAGTAAAATAGACACAGCAGCAGTTCCAATCCATACTTTGTATAGAAGGGCTGCAGACAATAAGCCCCATCCAAATGGTTGGCCGCATCTAGCAGAAATGGGGATAACAAATAAAATATTCAGTAGTATACTAATATACCCCTTCATAACACAACTGTGGGATAAATTAGTGGAAGCTACCGACTACCTGGACGATCAGATTTTCCAGATTCTTGAAGTTCTTAATGAAACTAATACAATACAGAGACAATTAATCATAGTTACTAACCAACATACTATAGTACTAGATTACCTGACAGCAAAAGAAGGAGGAATGTGTCAGATAAATGGTCCCACCTGTTGTAATTATATCGACCCTGCTGGCAATCTCCAGATCAGGGCCAGTATAGACAAAATTGGTGAACTTAGGCTATATGCACACGTTGCAGATTCACCTGCGGGTTTTTCCGCGCGGATCCACAGGTAAAACCGCAGGTAAAGTGACCTGTGGTTTTCCTGCAGTTTAGCCCTGCGGTTTCACACCTCTACTATGTTAAAGGTGTGAAACAAACAATTGACATGCTGCGTTTTGTAAACCGCAGCAAAACCGCGTGGAAAAAAACGCAGCATGAGCACAGCGGTTTTGAAATGCCATAGGATAACATGGTACTGTACCATGTCTGCGGAACTGCTGCGCTTCCGCAGGGCCAAAACCGCTGCGGAAACGCAGCAGAATCCGCAACGTGTGCACACAGCCTTAGAGACCAATGGTTTAAACAGCACAGTGCAAACAGAGACTCCTGGTGGAGTAACACATTCTCTTTTCTAAATCCAGCAAATTGGTTTAATGGCCTAGCAGGATGGATTTTTGGCATTGTACAGACTTGTATACTATTTTTGTTGTTTTGCTTATTGTTTTATGTAGCCGTAAATGCGCTAATGTATTACTTAGGCTGGTTTCACACTAGCGTTCGTTCGCGCAGCGCATCGTGCGCTATCGGGTGCACATGCAATGTCCCCCTTTCTTTAGCATGGTGATCGCAGGGTCTTGCGAATGTATGTGCTCTTCAGCGTTTAGCGTGCGCTGCGCATTTTACAGGTGTGCGCCCAGACGCGCCGTACGCTACATGTTGCTTTTTTTTTCCGGCGGCATCGTTAAAAAAATCGCGTGCGCATGTGTGCGCTCGGTGTGCGCCCAAAAATAGCATTACAGTCTATGTGGTCGCTGACGAGCGCTTGGCACCGCGCACGTCAGCGCCTCGTGCGCGCACGCAATTTGAGTAAACAATGTCTAGACGCTTGTCTAGAACTCCTCCTAAACAAGCAACATTGTTTTGGAGGAGTGTACATAAAAGAAGGTGTCTTCAGGGTCAGACAATTACTCTACAGACAGCCTTGCAGAGAGCAGATAAAAGCCCAGAAGAGCCTTCCAAGTGTGGATTTAAGCTTCAGGAGCCAAAATGTGAGTATTCTTAAAAATAATGTCTGTATGTCCTATGCAATTTATTATGTACCAATGTATTTTTTTCTTTTCTTTTCAGCATGTCTTCTTCTAGATTGGTCTATTCGCCATCTCGGCAAGAACTGGCCCAAGCTGATCGTGAGGTGAGAATCTTGCTGCCTTTTGGTAAGTATAGCTGCCTCTAGAAATGTGTTTTCATTTTTTCTTTCTTTACAGACATTGGACACGGGCAGTGAAGATGGAGTGCGGGAGCGGTCTGAGCGGGAGCAGTCTGAGGATTCTGAGCGGGAGCAGCGTAGTCAAGTCGTGGCGAGGAGACGCAATGTGAGTGTATATATATTTTTTTTTCTGTCTTTCTTTCTCTTGATTCTTTTCTGTTTCTTTTGGTATCTTTTCCAAACTTCTAAACACTCTATTTTTTTTTTCTAGGTTCCACAGCGGGATGACGAAGAAGTCTACATAGACAACGAGCACCTCATCCGCCTAGTTGAGGAGTGCATCCCATTGTGGGACAGCCGTGACCAGCAGTATAAAGACACAGTGGTGACCCGGCAGCTCTGGAATGAGGTGGTCGCAGCGATGATGGATGGCTCGGACAGCGCCTCTGCAGCTTCAAAAAGGGCGTTCAGTAAGTATAAAGATGCTCTGTGATACAGCATTTATTTTTGGACCTGATGGTGCTGATGTGTTTTTTGCAAGATATATTCTTGCATTAAACACACCAATGCCTGGTGGAAAACTGTGATTGATTTGTGTCTTGAACTGCTGCATTGTTTTTTGCACCTGATGGTGCTGATGTGTTTTTTGCAAGATATATTCTTGCATTAAACACACCAATGCCTTGTTGAGAACTGTGATTGATTTGTGTCTTCAACTGCTGCATTGTTTTTTGGACCTGACGGTGGTGGTGTTTTTTTTGGCAAGATATATTCTTGCATGAAAAGCACCAATGCCTTGTTGAGATCTGTGATTGATTTGTGTCTTCAACTGCTGCATTGTTTTTTTGGACCTGACGGTGGTGGTGTTTTTTTTGGCAAGATATATTCTTGCATGAAAAGCACCAATGCCTTGTTGAAAACTGTGATTGATTTGTGTCTTCAACTGCTGCATTGTTTTTTGGACCTGATGGTGCTGATGTGCTTTTTGCAAAATATGTTCTTTCATTAAACACACCAATACCTTGTTGAGAATTGTGATTGATTTGTGTCTTCAACTGCTGCATTGTTTTGTGGATCTGACGGTGGTGGTGTTTTTTTGGCAAGATATATTCTTGCATGAAAAGCACCAATGCCTTTTTGAGAACTGTGATTCATTTTTCAACTGCTGTCTTGATCCTGTTTTCACTCTTCTTCCTGATGATACTGTTGTTTTCGCTGATACATATATTGTAGCAGTAAACAACAGTGTCCTCCGTCTCAACAGTTACTGCATTGTGTCTAGAATTTTATTGGTGCTGCAGCAGTGACTGTTTTCAAAGTTCAATCAGGTGTGTGTGGTGAGAATGACGTTAAACTCGTGCATTTTTTTTTTTTTCTTACCAACAGTGAAAAAAATCCGCACACGTTGGTGCTCCATGAAGGACCGCTTCAACACTGATGTTCGTGCTGAGGGCCAGGTTCGGAGTGGTTCTGCGGCAAGGCGCAGAAGAAAGTACCGCTACCATCCCGAGTTGGCTTTCCTGAGACTGGTACTTGCCAGCAAAGCGTAAGTTTTTTTGTTTTCATTAAAAAAAATGCAAGGAACTATAGATATACCTTGTAAATAACCACATAATCTATATAGTCACCAACTCAGGAGTAATAGTGAATTCATGATGCACAAAACACAGCATCATAAATTCACTGATACACACGGCTACTTGGTAATGGTATTGGGAGTGTAAAAACAGAGAATGCACTCAGTACTGGTATCAAAACTTTTTTTATTAACATACGAACAACATGCAAGACAAATTTTTTAAACCATTTGCTCTTGCCATTCCACCCATCCTACATCTGAGTTGAAGTATGCCGCAAATTGGTCCCTCATTTGGCCAACTTCAACAGATGACCAGAGAGGGTGCTGTGTAAATTCAGGCAATGGATTAGGATCAACATCATCAAGATCAAAGTTCGGGTGCTCTCGAGAAAGTACAAAGCTATGCAGAACAACACAGGCCTTGACCACCTCATCCACTGTTTCCAGTTTCAGATTAATAGCTATGCCAAGAATGCGCCATCTAGATACAAGTATACCAAATGCACACTCTCCTGTTCTCCTAGCCCTGGTCAGTCTATAATTGAAAATTCTTTTTTGTAGGTCCAAGTCCCGGCTGGAGTAGGGTTTGAGGAGGTGTTGGCACATCTGGAATGCTTCATCACCAACCATTACAAATGGCTAAGGCGGACCTTCGGTGTTGAGAAGAGGCCGTGGCATGGGGAAATTGAAGTTGCTGCCATACAACCTCCTGCCCGTGTCCGATGTCTTAAAAGCCTGGGAGTCATTACCACGGCCAAATGCCCCAATGTCCACTGCAATAAACATACAGTCTGCATCCACAATGGCCATCAGTACAGTAGAAAAGTACTTTTTGTAGTTAAAGAACTCAGAGCCAGTTCTTATGGGCTTGAGAATCCGGATGTGTTTCCCATCCACCGCTCCCAAACAGTTAGGGAAATTGCAGACAGTCCAGAATCTTTCAGCGATGTCCAACCACTTTTCTGCGGTTGGCATGGGCATGAATTCGGGACAAAGAACGTTCCAGAGAGCACGACAGGTGTCCCGCTACAATTCCAGGTAACGTGGAGATTCCAATCCGGTACTGGAAGTGCAGTGACGAGAGGGTCTCTCCAGTAGCCAGGAATCTGTGACATAAAGAAAGCAACAAAAATTAATATTTGTGTTTATGTAATTGTTTTACACACGTTACATTAAAAAAAAAAATTCTGCAGCCTTTGTTTCAATACATGCCATCCAAAAATTAACGCAGCTTGTAGTTACCGACATGGCAGAACTGTAATTCTGCCAGATTTAGAAGAGTACATGTCACAAGCAAGAAAATTCAGCAGACACTGGTTTACCAAAACTACGTACCTTAATGTGACCAGGAGCCGTTCCTCAGGAGTAATCGCACGCCGGAGCTGCGTGTCCTGTCTCCGGATGACTTCTTTTACCCTACCAAGCAAATAGTGAAAGGTTTCTTGGGTCATCCGGGTATAATCCGTAAATTTCTCCGGGTTTGCCTGTAGCTCGCTGTAGAGGGTGTGGTACGCTCCACGGCTCTCCCGGAGTTCCATAATGGGATGTATCCACATACGCTGCTGCTGCCGTCTTCGCTGCCTCTCTCTCTCCCTCTTTTCATGGCAAGCAATGGCATAAGCCTGAGCTATCCTCATGTCCAGATCCAAGTCAAAGTAAAAGCTCTTCCAGCGCAGATCCATGTTTCTCAAGCCAAATGCAAGCAAATGTGAAGAATTCAGGTGTAAACAGGGTCTATATAAAGAATTTCCATAGACACGCCCACTGGTGTCCCATTGGTGGATTTTGTTGCAAGAATTTTTCAAGGATTTTTTCTCCAGTTTATTGCGCATAAAAAATGCAAACGCATGAAAAACGCTTACAAACGCATAAAAACGCTGTGATTTTTTGTTCTAATGCGCACAATAAAGCTACAAAATAACGCAGCAT
Source organism: Dendrobates tinctorius (assembly GCF_039654945.1). Classification (NCBI taxonomy): domain Eukaryota; kingdom Metazoa; phylum Chordata; class Amphibia; order Anura; family Dendrobatidae; genus Dendrobates; species Dendrobates tinctorius. The sequence goes on from NW_027361674.1 coordinate 5,576,044, forward strand.
TTACCAGCATTTGCATGCGCTTTTGACATGCATTTCATGTGCGCTCCAAACGCAGCGCAAAAAAACGCTAGTGTGAAAGTAGCTTTAAGCTACTGAATGATGTATGTGTGAAAAAGGAATCTAAGGCTGAACCTTCTGTAGTGTATCATAGACCCCAGGTAGCCATTGCTGATGGGGAAAGTGAGTGTCCACACTGAGGGTGGATGGGTGAAGCAGGTAGGAAGCCCCCTTATGGGTACTAGACCCATGAGACAGTAGCTCCTTTGTGGACATCAGCTGACCCTGTAGCAAAGGTTATACCATTTACAAAAGGGGGAAATTGATATAGAAGGGTTAATGGTTTGCTTTTATATCCCTTTAACCGCCTTTAATTCTTCAATTGCCTTTTGCCTTTCATTGCTATGTTTTTTTTATTCTGTTGACACAGCAGACTATTAGTCTCTGCTTCAGGTCGGGTTCACACTAACCGACGCAAAATACGGTCCGTAGTTTACATGCGTAATACGGATGAATGACCCCTAAATAGTACTCTGTATGTCATCCGTAAGCAAGGTGTGGTCGCGTATTTTGCGCATGTCAGCATCCGTATGTAATCTGTATGGAATCCGTATTGCGAGATTTTCTCGCAGGCTTGCAAAATGGACATTTAATGGTTTTGAGGCCTGCTATTTAAATCATTAGCCTGCACCCTATTTATTTCCTCAGGAACAGGTGGCAGCCTCCATTCTGTCCATTTGTGACCTTGCCTTCACTAGGTGTGTTGGTGTTGTATGTGCAACATGGCAGACAGTCTGAGTTTCAACACAACTGAGCAGGTTCTCTTCAACTGGCTTTTGTCATGCCGCTTTGGTCAACCATACCCAGTGATAGTGAATCCGCGGAGGAGGAGACGCATGTGGGTACATCCACTTTTGAGGCAACGACTCACAAGAGGTCATTTTCACCCTCTCTATTATTCTCTGCGGGAGCATCCTGCAAAATTCTACCAATACTGTCGCATGAGCCTTGCAACATTTGATCGACTCTTGGAGACAGTGCGCCCTGGGATAACCTTTCAGGACACAAGGATGCGCAAATCTATATCTGCAGAGGAGCGACTTCTACTCACATTACGGTATGTACTACACAACCACATTCTCTATATTCATGATGTGTTGCTCAAAGTATGTATTTATTGCTTCATGGACTAATTTTAATGCCCTCATCTTATTCCAGATATGTTGAAACTTACAGACCAGAATGTTATGTGTAATATGTACTGAATATCACTTAGTCATTGTGCGAACAAATATGTGTGTGTTAGTAGATCTGAAATCCTAACAAGTTTGTTATGTATGTACCTGTTTTTTGGTTAATTTGTGCATTCTAAAATGTTCCTTTTCTGTTGTTCTTCAGCTTCCTGTCCAGTGGCCTGTCTTATGCCGCCCTCCACCATGAGTTTCTGATTGGAAGATCAATATTTCTTGCATAGTCAGGTCGACATGTAGTGAAATATGGTCAAGACTACATCAACCCTTCATGCCCGAGCCCAGGATGGAAGACTGGTTGAGGATATCAAGGGACTTTGAGGAGGAATGCCAGTTTCCTAATTGTATTGGGGCCCTTGATGGCAAACATATCCGGGTGCGTAAGCTGCCGAACTCTGGCTCCCAATTCTTCAATTATAAACAATACGTTTCTGTTATATTGTTGGCTCTGGTCGACCCTCAATACAAGTTTATAATTGTTGACATTGGGGCCTATGGAAGGACGGGAGACTCTCGAGTCTTCAATACTTCCATTATGGCTCGGTGGCTATGCACCAACCAGTTGGATCTACCACCACCACGCCAGCTACCAGACTCCACTCAAGAATCTGTCCCTTATGTCCTTGTGGCAGATGAGGCGTTTCAGTTAACGCGCAATGTCATGAGGCCATATCCCCAGCGCAACCTTGACCACCGGCGCAGAATTTTTAACTTGTGCCTATCACGTGCTCGGCGACTGGTGGAGTGTTCCTTTGGCAGTCTTTGTGCAAAATGGCGGGTACTCCAGTCTGCCATTCAGCTGAGTGAACAAAATGTTAATGAAGTAGTTAAAGCCTGTGTGGTTCTTCATAACTTCACCAGGATACATGATTGTTCCTCCTCTGCTGGTGTTGTGCGTGGGTTGGACAATGTGCGTAGGGCGAGACCACATATCAACCCTCAACGTAGACCGTTGTCTGGCCTCAAAGTGCGTGATATTTTCACAAATTACTTTGTCACCTGAGGGGGAAACTTCTTGGCAAGAGTATGCTGTGTCTATGTTATAATATTTTGGTTTCTGTGTGTCTAAATATATATATTTCTTCCCCTTCTGATTCTATGACTGTTGAATTGCATTGTTAAGCGTATGTTAGTATGCTGACACGGTTTTTTAGAATTGAGACAGAGACGTAAAATGTAGTAGACAAATGTTTACTTTTGCCTTTTTTTTTTGTTTTTTTTTAAAGCAAAACATATTCTTGCCATATCAGAAATGTGGCAATGGGCCAAATTTGCCTTTTTGCAGATGTGAACATTGTGTGACAATAAAATTTTCACACATAGAAAACAACAAAAATAACATTAGCCAATAACAAAATGGAAATATTAGAAATTTTGGTACGTTGGGGGAGGAGGTGGAAGACCAGCCTGTTTGCTGCTGGCTACTTTGCCCAACTTGCCCATCGCCCTGTGTGGGGGCATACTGTTGCCCATGATGTGGGTAGTGTACTGCCTCCTGGGATTGGGCTTGGTACTGGCCTGAGTGATAATGAACAGGGGCATCTTGTTGGGTCGGGTAGGCTCGTGTCTCGTACCCACCAATATAGCCATGTCATCCCCAACCCGGTTGGGACCAGCCTCCAACACTGGGTGAGAAAAAGTGGCCATATTGGTGAGGTTGACTAAAGCCAGACATATGTGGCTGCTGTTGTAAAGGTTGGGTAGGGGGAGGAAGGGGGTGAGGTGTAGGTCCACGTATTTGAGGATCCTCAGAGCCTGCTTGAGCAAGCATGTGTGTGGGTGGTCTAAGGCGCATTAGATTTCTGGGAGAAAGCTGCCACCTCTCCAGATATTCAAATAACTAATATGGGGTATTGGGGTGTGTGCTTGCATCAAGCAGGATCTGAAAACATTCTCAAATACGGAGCCTCACCTCACGGGAAAGGGCATGAAGATAAAGGGCCAGGCTGCGTAAGTATGCCTCCTTGCCATCATCATTATTGACTCTAGACAGATAGTTGAGGGCCCCTGTGTCCACATTGGTACGGGTATCTTGGGCAGGGATATAGCGCCTTCTTCTTCCTCGCCGGGATGGTCCAGCAGGCTGTGGGGAGCCCCAGATCTGGGCAGTTGGGCTGCTGCTCATGCTGCCCTGCTCCTCCTCCTGTATGGCTGATGGTGCAGCAGCAGATGGTCCTGGTTGTGGATATAGTCCTGGTGGTGGGGTTTGTGGCGCAGGCACTGGGTTTTCCTGAGAGAATTCTTCACCCATGCTTCTTGTAGAGGGAGAAGATGGGCCAGCCACCTCATCCCCTACAGGATCAATGATGGGCTCTGTATCTGAGCCAGTTCCTCTCTCCGTAAGGTTGGACTGAGTTCTGTTATGAAATAGAACAGATCCAAAAATAAATCAATATTTTTGGCCCTGTAAAGTATCTGTGTAATATGGTGTGAGGTATCTACTTATGGTCTCAGATCCAGAATAGGGGCGAGGAAGGAGAGGCGGTCATAATATATTTATTTCCTCTTTATGTGGCCCGCATCACCACTCCTGGACCGCTGCTGACGTTCCCGCCTGTATTGGTCGCGGATGCTGCGCCAGCGTCTCATCACATCTTCCACTGCAATGTGACAGGAAATATTCTCAATTTCACATATTTGACAGGTCAAATTTGCTACCAGTAGCCTAGGCATGTGGCCTTCTGGGGTGTGCTTTCTACCCAGGGTGGCATATATAATTGGGGTCATCCAGGCCAGATACACAGGGTCACATTAGTTCATGTATCAAGTAACTACACTTACTAACTTGGTTGGCTAGGAGGATGAGGAGCTTGTGGCCTGGGCCAAATTATGGCAGTGTAAAACCATGGGTCACATCAAAATCTACCAGCCTCATGAGGAAAAAAGTACAAGCACAGGAAGGGGGGGGGGCTGATTCTATATGCATTTTTTGATGTGAGGTAATTTTAAACAGTTTTTGGGTTGTACTTACTCAGTTGCTGCTGCTCCTCACGTGGCCTATCACCAAAATCGTGGCACATCTGGCAACATATGTGCCTCCATAATGCCTCCTTTCTTGCCCGGTTGGCATAATGGGCATCACGTTGGTCCCAGATTTCTGGCCGCTCCTGCACTAACACAATAAGCATCTCCACATTGAGAAAATATGGCACCATGACGCTGATGTACTCCGTGGAGGCGTACCTCCTGGATGTCTGGAGTGCTTTTTGAGCTCATTTGCATGTCAAAGCTTCCTGATGATGGATTGGCCCATTTCCTGTCACCTGCCAAAAGACCTGCGTATTTCTCGCAAGTCACACATGTGGTCTGTGTGTAATCTGTATTTTTTGCGCACCCATAGACTTGCATTGGCGTACTATGGGCGTAGTACGCTGACAATCGCAGCATGCTGCGATTGGCACGGACCGTAGAATAAGGGCGAGAATTATACGGCTGTTGGGAGCTGCCCCATAGAGAAACATTCATTTGTCCGTGTGTAATGCGTGCTTTTAACGCCTCACACTCGTCCGTATTCCTTTCTAGTGTGACCCCGGTCTCAAGGAGACTATACTTGTTATCATATATGTTCTCAATAGTCAGCAACAACATGTTCTGGGTACATGGTAAGCATGGTATGACCCTGGGATAAACAGTGGGGGCCACATGAGCTCCATAGAATTACATATTGTTGTAAATTGTATAAAATATTGCCTTGTGTTTCATTACGTTAGATAAAGTGATTTGCCCATGGCCCGTGTGCAGTCTCTTTTGTCTCCAAGCGTTTGTAAATTAAGGGCGTAAACTCCTAATTTGGCCTCACTGGTGATCTGGCATATCTGACTCTGGGTCAGAACGAAAACAGCTACAACACTAGTGAAAAAATATTATTTAGAATGCTATACTCGTGCATGGAGCACAATAGAAGCAGTGCACAACACACTTGTAGGACATGTGCCCTTATGGCTTTGTCTGTGGACCTCAGTAATGGCCAAAAAAAAAAATTGCTGGAAGGTAAATTTAACAGCGACATTGGACAGTAGCTAGCTACACTATCTGACTGATATAGAACAAGGAGAAAAAATGGGAGTACTGGATTCAAAAAAGTTTTTATGTAAAAATATAAATTTTATTCAGCAATAACATCAATAATTACCATATAAATAGCATAATAGCAAGTAGTGCAAAGACGCAAACAGGACAACAATAGAAAAGGGGAGACTTGAGTATAGTCCTGTGCACCAGGAGCATATGCACAAAAGTACCTGCCAAAAAATATCAAAAGCAAGTGCCATAGAAAACAAATGCCATAAAAAATGCCCCTAACCCAGAGTACCCACAAGCAAATGATACGCTTGTATAGTGTAAGCAGGGACAGGATACTAAGTAGAGAGGCAAAGTACTAACAATAAAGTTGGCAGACCCTGTCCATTAGGAATCTCACAACAGCCATAATCGGCAATAAGAATGAAAAGGACAGCTTACCAACGTGTGCACAGTAACCCCAAATCCCGCAGGGCGACCCCCGACGCGCGTTTCGCACTCTCACTGGGTACTTTCTCAAGAAGGATAAAGGCTGGAGGAGGAACAGGACCCTTAAGTATCCAAGGTAACGTGATCACGTGTGTGATCACATGGTATGGGAGAGCCAATCAGAGGCGGCACCCTCGGCGCATGCGCCGCGTCATCAAACGTCCTGTGGCATGACAGCGGGTGTCAGGTCCAAATGCGCACGCGCTGGGAAGTGTTCCACCGTGTCTGAGCAAAAGACACTACAGACGCCAGCCCCCATGCCCAGTATCCAAAGAAGACGCGGGTCGCATGCGCGCTACCGCATGAAAGGCAAATAACCCCATAATGATATTTGAAACCCAATAGCACGCAACATAAGGCACCAGTATTGTAATATAATCTCCACAACATACAAAAAATTATAAAAAAAAGATAAAGATGACAGTTTGGATATATAAACAATGATCAAAGAAAAACAAAAACAATTACTATACTACAATATCCATAGGCACATATTAGTAGCCATATATAAATATGCATTCATAAATAATGACGATTCTTGTTCATTGAAGCACGTAGCGAATATCCATGTGTCAGTCAATGCAAGGAGAAGACATAAAGACAACACGAATCAGAATAGTCCGTAGGTCCAATAGCAATGACCGCAAGGTCCATGGATCCAATAACAGCCAATAGAAGAAAATAATAAAAACTGAAATAGACAAACAGTCAATGTTAAAAACATGTTAAAAAGCCTTGCAGAGAAAAGGGAATATATACAATAATGGATGCAGTAGAGAACAAGCTATGAAACTTATATTATAAAAAAGACGCAAAGCTAAGGGACTCGTCAAGACCCTTAGGAGTTACTGTGTCAAGAATAATGATCCATCTTGCCTCTTTTTGGGCCAGTATTTTCTTATAATTGCCCGCTCTAATCCCCAAATGAACACAATCTATACCCCTAACCATAAAGGTCTGTGGATCACAATTATGTACAGCCCTAAAATGTCGGGGGATAGTTTTAAGAGTCGACGGGTCCACCACCGTCTTGGCTGCACGAATGTCCCGCACATGCTCACGCACCCTCACTCGCAGTTCCCTGGATGTCAAGCCAATGTATATCATGGGGCACCCGCATGTAGCGTAAAAAATAACGTTGGTGCTGCCACATGATATACGCTGCTGTATCTGAAAATTCTTTGATCCATCCGATGAGTGGAACGTCGAGCAGCGCAGGACATTCGAGCAGGCAAGACAGTCGCCACAGGGGTATGATCCCACATTTGGACCCCTAGATCCAAAGGGGGTACCAGACACCGGAACATATTGGCTCTTGACCAGGAGATCCTTAAGAATTCTGGATCTCCTGGCCGTCATCATGGGACGATCCCCAATAGCAGAAGTAAGAGAGGGCTCAGAGCTCAAAACCGCCCAGTGTCTGGAAAGGATCTCCTTCATATGGCCCCACTCATGATTATAAGTGGAAATGAACCGAATGGGGTTAGCGTTCCTACCCCCATCACCACCCCTAATACCAGTCCTTGGTTAAAGAAGATCTTTCCGTGCAGTACCTCTTGCCCTATCATAACCCCTCCCTATACACCTGTTGCTGTATCCTCGATCACGAAAGCATGTGTGCAGATCTCTAGCACGCCTCTCAAACCTATCGTCTGTGGAGCATATTCGCCTCATCCTGAGAAATTGACCAACCGGGACGGCCTTGATGGTGGAATAGTTGTGCGAGGATTCCGCATGTAATAAAGCATTAACCGCCGTGGGTTTTCTGTAGACGTCAAAAAATTTTTGGCACTCAACTCGTTGCAAAGATGAAGAATTTTTATTTGCAGTCACAAATATAGATGTTTCGGCTGTATCAACTAGCCTTCATCAGTAAACAAGACTGCTCCTATCTCTATAATTTTCTGTAGACGTCAGTCTGGATGCGACGGGAACTGTCTAGCTCCAGAGTGACATCCAGAAAATCAATGCTTTTGGAATCATACCTGAAGGTGAGCTTGATGTTATAAGTATTGATATTAAGCCACGCCATAAAGTCCCCGAGCTGCTGCACAGTCCCATGCCAAAAGAACAATACATCATCAATATAGCGGTGAAAGCACAGTACATGGGAGGCGGCCGGTGCGCCCCCGTCGCCAAAAACGAATCTCTCCCAGGAGCCCAGGAAGAGATTAGCATATGAGGGCGCGCCGGCCGCGACCATGGCCGTTCCACACCGCTGTAAGTAAAACTGATCTTTAAAAACAAAAAAATTATGGGTAAGGACAAACTGCAGCAGCTCGAGGATCAGGTTGCACAAAGGGCCGTCCAGGTCAGACATCCCCAGGAAGAGGCGAACAGCTTCCAGGCCCAAGGTGTGATCGATGCAGGTGTATAGGGATTCAACGTCTGCAGTGACGAGAAGGGTGTGAGTATCCACAAAGATGCCATCGACCCAGGTGAGGACGTCTGTCGTGTCCTTAATATAAGATGTAATAATTCGACCAGAGGCTTAAGATAGTAGTCTAAAAATTTACATACTGGATCGCACAGTCCCTGAATACCGGACACGATCGGACGGCCAGGAGGGTCGGCGGCATCCTTGTGGATCTTGGGCAAGAGGTAAAATGTGGGTGCTTTAGGGGTCTTTACCACCAATCCCTTAAAAACTGCCTTTGTAATGATCCCCTCATCCAAAGCACGAACAAGGATGCGTTGGAGTGCGAGCGAGAAGGAGGATGTCGGATTGAAGGACAACTTCTCATATGTCTGAGAATTTTTCAAATGCCTATAAGCTTCACGCTCATACATGATTGTTGGCCAGACCACAATGTTCCCCCCTTTGTCGGCCAACTTAAAAACCACCCCAGGCATAGATTGTAATTCCAAAATTGCTTGTCGCTGTTTATAGGTGAGATTATCAAATCTGCATCGGGAGGATAGTTTTTTAAAATCCTCCGTCACCAATTTCGTAAACACATCAATAGCGGGACTAATCGACAAAGGGGGGAATCTCGTGGACCTGGGCACAACATTCGGAGGAATCTTACCCCTCATAGGTGGTGCTTGTTCCTCAAGGTGGTCCTCCAAAGCATGAAGTGCCTCCCTCTCGTTCTCACTCATAGGTTCATTACGCAAATCCTTGTGATGCAATTTTTGCAAAAGAAGCTTCCTCGATTAAAGATGGAGGTTCTTCAGTGCTAAAAAATAATTAAAGGAATTAGTGGGGGAGAAGGTAAGGCCCCTACTGAGAACTTCCAATTGTGGTTGGGTGAGGTTATGGGAGGAAAGATTGAACACCTGAAGACTGGACACAGAACTCTCCGGCTGAGTGCGCCCTGTAGTATTCTTATTTTTAGCCGATTGGCGTGTAACAACACGTCTCAAAAGTGGATCCTGATTTGAATTCCCACCAGAATGAGGTGATTGTGATGTAATGTCCTCGTCCAGAGAAATATTAGATTTAGATGACATAGATCTGGATCTAGATCGAGACTTGTTCCTATACATCTGACGGGACCAATCAATGGGGTTGCGCCACTTATAAACCCTTAGTATCATGTCCCTGCTTACATTATACAAGTGTATCGTTTGCTTGTGGGTACTCTGGGTTAGGGGTACTTTTTATGGCATTTGTTTTCTATGGCACTTGCTTTTGATATTTTTTGGCAGGTACTTTTGCGCATATGTTCCTGGTGCACAGGACTATACTCCAGTCTCCCCTTTTCTATTGTTGTCCTGTTTGCGTCTTTGTACTATTTGCTATTATGCTATTTATATGGTAATTATTGATGTTATTGCTGAATAAAATTTATATTTTTACATAAAAACTTTTTTGAATCCAGTACTCCCATTTTTTCGCCTTGTTCTATGTCATTTATGGAGTGGAAATTGCATTATAATGGCGGTTTATTTGACTAGGTCACCGCCTTTTTCTTTTTTTTAAAAGTGTTGGGATTTTTTTTGTGTCTAATTACTTTTTCTGTGTTTTTCACAGAGTCCTTTTGCCCTGCTATGGACTTTCGTGCACGTGACCACACGTGGCGTGCACAACTTAATGACGCTTTTCAGGACGGCACTGATGGGGACACTAATGGATGCAGTAGAGATTTACAGGAGACTATGGTTAAATTTAGGGACTTGTTAAAAAAGCGCATACGTATCTGGTGGAATCATGAATTTTTAGATAGATATATTCCAAAAAATTTCATTCCCAGGGGATTGCGCATCCAAGTATTTCCTTCCTTTCCCATTCAGGATGATGAGTTTAAGGATAAATGGGAGGAGCTCACTAATACGTGCTCTAGAGGCTTCCTTAACCTTTTAAAAAGTCACAATGCAAAAACATTGAATATTCTTGAGAGCGAGATCGAAACCTTACAAGTAGAAATAAAAAAAGATCTCAAGGTGGATCCTCTCAAGAAATTCAATGATTTATTGGATGTTGATTTCCAAAAATGGGCCCATGACATTCAGGCCATGAAAACAAAAAAAATTAAGAGACATACAGGACAGGATGGCCTCAAGGGTTTATAGGTGGCGCAACCCCATTGATCGGTCCCGTCAGATGTATAGGAACAAGTCTCGATCTAGATCCAGATCTACGTCATCTAAATCTAATATTTCGCTGGACGAGGACATTACATCACAATCACCTCATTCTGGCGGGAATTCAAATCAGGATCCACTTTTGAGACGTGATGTTACCGCCAATCGGCTAAAAATAAGAATACTACAGGGCGCACTCAGCCGGAGAGTTCTGTGTCCAGTCTTTAGGTGATCAATCTTTCCCCCCATAACCTCACCCAACCACAATTGGAAGTTCTCAGTAGGGGCCTTACCTTCTCCCCCACTAATTCCTTTAATTATTTTTTAGCATTGAAGGACCTCAATCTTTTTTCGAGGAAGCTTCTTTTGCAAAAATTGCATCACAAGGATTTAAGTAATGAACCTATGAGTGAGAACGAGAGGGAGGCACTTCGTCCTTTGGAGGACCTCCTTGAGGAACAAGCACCACCTATGAGGGGTAAGATTCCTCCGAAAGTTGTGCCCAGGTCCATGAGATTCCCCCCTTTGACGATTAGTCCCGCTATTGATGTGTTTACGAAATTGGTGACGGAGGATTTTAAAAAACTATCCTCCCGATGCAGATTTGATAATCTCACCTATAAACAGCGACAAGCAATTTTGGAATTACAATTTATGCCTGGGGTGGTTTTAAAGTTGGCCGACAAAGGGGGAAACATCGTGCTCTAGCCAACAATCATGTATGAGCGTGAAGCTTACAGGCATTTGAAAAATTCTCAGACATATGAGAAGTTGCCTTTCAATCCAACATCCTCCCTCTCGCTCACACTCCAACGCATCCTTGTTCGTGCTTTGGATGAGGGGATCATTACTAAGGCAGTTTTTGAGGGATGGGTGGTAAAGACCCCTAAAACACCCACATTTTACCTCTTGCCCTCTGGTCGAATTATTAACATCTTATGTTAAGGACACGACGGACGTCCTCACCCAGGTCGATGGCATCTTTGTGAATACTCACACCCTTCTCGTCACAGCAGACGTTGAATCCCTATACACCTGCATCGATCACACCTTGGGCCTGGAAGCTGTTCGCCTCTTCCTGGGGATGTCTGACTTGGACGGCCCTTTGTGCGACCTGATCCTCGAGCTGCTGCAGTTTGTCCTTACCCATAATTTTTTTGTTTTTAAAGATCAGTTTTACTTACAGCGGTGCGGCACGGCCATGGTCGTGGCCGGTGCGCCCTCGTATGCTAATCTCTTCCTGCGCTCCTGGGAGAGATTCTTTTTTGGCGATGGGGGCACGCCGGCCGCCTCCCATGTGCTGTGGAATTCTTAAGGATCTCCTGGTCAAGAGCCAATATGTTCCGGTGTCTGGTTCCCCCTTTGGATCTAGGGGTCCAAATGTGGGATCATACCCCTGTGGCCACTGTCTTGCCTGCTCGAATGTCCTGCGCTGCTCGACGTTCCACTCATCGGATGGATCAAAGAATTTTCAGATACAGCAACGTATATCATGTGGCAGCACCAACGTTATTTATGACGCTACAGGTGGGTGCCCCATGATATACGTTGGCTTGACATCCAGGGAACTGTGAGTGAGGGTGCGTGAGCATGTGCGGGACATTCGTGCAGCTAAGACGGTGGTGGACCCGTCGACTTTTAAAACTATCCCCCGACATTTTAGGGCTGTACATAATTGTGATCCATAGACCTTTATGGTTAGGGGAATAGATTGTGTTCATTTGGGGATTAGAGCGGGCAATTATAAGAAAATACTGGCCCAAAAAGAGGCAAGATGGATCGTCATTCTTGACACAGTAACTCCTAGGGTCTTAAGGAGTCCCTTAGCTTTGCGTCTTTTTTATAATATAAGTTTCATAGCTTGTTCTCTACTGCATCCATTATTGTATATATTCCCTTTTCTCTGCAAGGCTTTTTAACATGTTTTTAACATTGACTGTTTGTCTATTTCAGTTTTTATTATTTTCTTCTATTGGCTGTTATTGGATCCATGGACCTTGCGGTCATTGCTATTGGACCTACGGACCATTCTGATTCGTGTTGTCTTTATGTTTTCTCCTTGTATTGACTGACACATGGATATTCGCTACGTGCTTCAATGAACAAGAATAGCCATTATTTATGAATGCATATTTATATATGGCTACTATTATGTGCCTATGGATATTGTAGTATAGTAATTGTTTTTGTTTTTCTTTGATCATTGTTTATATATCCAAACTGTCATCTTTATCTTTTTTTTATAATTTTTTGTATGTTGTGGAGATTCTATTACAATACTGGTGCCTTATGTTGCCTACTATTGGGTTTCAAATATCATTATGGGGTTATTTGCCTTTCATGCGGTAGCGCGCATGCAACCCGCGTCTTCTTTGGATACTGGGCATGGGGGCTGGCGTCTGTAGTGTGTTTGGCTCAGGCGCGGTGGAACACTTCCCCGTACATGCGTATTTGGACCTGACGCCAGCCGTCATGCCACAGGACCTTTGATGATGCGGCGCATGCGCCGAGGGTGCCGCCTCTGATTGGCTCTCCCATACCAAGTGATCACACACGTGATCACGTTACCTTGGATACTTTAGGGTCCTGTTCCTCTTCCAGCCTTTATCCTCCTTGAGAAAGCGCCCAGTGTGAGCGCGAAACGCGCATCGGGGGTCGCCCTGGGGGATTTGGGGTCACTGTGCACACGTTGGTAAGCTGTCCTTTTCATTCTTATTGCCAATTATGGCTGTTGTGAGATTCCTAATGGACAGGGTCTGCCAACTTTATTGTTAGTACTTTGCCTCTCTACTTAGTATCCTGTCCCTGCTTACATTATACAAGCGTATCATTTGCTTGTGGGTACTCTGGGTTAGGGGTACTTTTTATGGCATTTGTTTTCTATGGCACTTGCTTTTGATATTTTTTGGGAGGTACTTTTGTGCATATGCTCCTGGTGCACAGGACTATACTCCAGTCTCCCCTTTTCTATTGCTGTCCTGTTTGCGTCTTTGTACAACTTGCTATTATGCTATTTAAAGTATATGGTAATTATTGATGTTATTGCTGAAAAAAATTTATATTTTTACATAAAAACTTTTTTGAATCCAGTACTCCCATTTTTTCACCTTGTTCTATGTCATTTATGGAGTGGAAATTGCATTATAATGGCGGTTTATTTGACTAGGTCACCGCCTTTTTTCTTTTGTTTAAAAGTGTTGGGCTTTTTTTTGTATCTGACCGATATACAACCACCTAACTACCTAGCTAAAATCTTGCTGTTAACAGTGCTAGCGTCAGGAGCAGCCTCTCTGCGCTGTTATAGTGTCAAAATGGCACTAAAACAAAATGTTCGCTCTTTATATGGTGAGGGACATGTGATTTCAGCAGCCAATTACAAAAGCCTTTGTGTCAGGACATTGTGGATGTTTCCTGCGCCCTGATTGGCTAGCCGCAATGTGCATACATAAAGTTAGGGAAAAAAATGACTGTTTACAAGAACGCGGCGCCTCTGAGCTCTGCAAACCCCCTCCCCTCATTAAACACGTGGCAAACGCTCATGATACACCATCATTATCTAAAGTGCTGAAAATACTTTTGTGGCAACGCAAAGATTTTCCCACACTTTTACCGAATGTTACTGATTTTTTCCGATTTTATAAAATTTTGCTTGTGTTCCTGATCACGAATCCGAATGTGCCATATTCATGCTGAATTTATGCTTGGCGTTCGTTTTCCAAACAAATTCGCTCGTCACTAGTGGAGAGCAACCAGATCCTTCCCAACCGAGTAATACTTCAAACTAGGCACTTTACTGGGAGGTAGAAAGACTATTTTGATTTTTTTAAAGGGGTTGAAAGAGACTAAAATTATACAGTGTATCACCAAGAAACAGTGCCACATTTGTCCGCAGGTTGGCTGTGGTATTGCAACACATTTAAAGGGAACCTGTCATCTCGTTTTTCAGCTATAAGCTGCGGTCACTGGCTTTTGGGGCTTATCTACAGCATTCTGTAATGCTGTAGATAAGCCGCTGATCTAACCTGAAAGATAAGAAAACCAAGTTTTTTTATACTCACCGGGGGCGGTCCGATCCGATGGGCATCGCAGGTCCGGGTCCGGCGCCTCCCATCTTCACGCGATGTCGCCATCGTCCTTGCTTCGTGTCACGGCTCCTGCGCAGGCGTACTGATCTGCCCTGTTGAGGGCAAAGCCAAGTATTGCAGTGCGCAGGCGCTGGGACTCTCTGACCTCTCACCCCCAGGTGAGTATAATAAAACTTGTTTTTCTTATCTTTCAGGTTAGATCGGCGGCTTATCTACAGCATTACAGAATGATGGCGGTGGCCGCAGCTTATAGCTGAAAAACGAGGTGACAGGTTCCCTTTAGGTGAATTCTTCATAAAATGTCTATTGCAAGGAAAATCCGCACAACACACACCATATATATCTTTTTCCTAATCGCTCAAAAGTGTAATGGAAATGCTTTCACATATAAACTGATACAGATAGCAAACGCATTGGCAAAAATGGGGAAAATCGTGACTTTTTTCTGTGTTTCCTTGGTATTGAGATAAGAGTCTGCTTGGAAACATTGTGCGGGCACATTTACATCTGTCAACACAAATTACATATTGCTTGACAGCTGAAAGACCGCGGCGTGTCGCGGGATTGTAATAAAGTCGAGTCCACATACAAATATGTATACGGGGTAGGATAAATACAGCAATTAAAGAGCAATGAATTAATCTGCTGTGGACGACAGAAGAAGAATTGATTAGCATTTATGATCTGTTGTATAAAATCTAGATGTCTTCAGAAATTGGGAAGTTGTTATAGGGGCCATAATAAAGGAAGGTTCATTTAAAACCAAGTGACTTTACTTGCTGCCATCTTTGGTATATTTGAACGTTATATAGTTTATATCATGGCTCCAAGTTATAGTTCTTAAAAGGTTTGTGTCATCAGAAAATGACCTCCTGCTTAAATCTGGCTTTGACAGTATAATAGCTTGGCCCGTGCAAAATTTTCGCACATTGGTCGTCGGGGTGCAGGAAATTTCAGAAAAAGCAAGCTGGACAAATGTAAATGTATTTCATGAGCTGATGAACACAGACAGGTATTTATATATGTAGATTGGTAATACAATAAATTGTTTTGATAAGTAGAGGCCAAAAAATCCTCCAAAATCTACACACAAACTGAACTCCTCTGTCAGATACAATGTTCTCAGGAATCCCTTGCAAGCGAACCACCTGTTGCAAAAACAAGGGCACCAACTCTGAGGAAGATGGCAACTTAGGGAGTGGTACAAGATGGACCATCTTAGAGGAGTTCAGTTTGTGTCTAGATTTTGGAGGACTTTCTGTTCCAAGCTGGGAATTCAGTTGTCCTTCTCCTCTGCGTTTCACCCTCAGACCAATGGGCAGACGGAGAGAACAAACCAGACTTTGGAGTCGTATTTGAGATGTTTTATTTCGGCTGCCTTATATCCAGTCAGAATTTCCTGTTACCCAGTCATCATCTACCAGATCAGGTGTTTGGTAATCAGCCTCACTACCTTCCTTCACCAGAAGAGGGAGTTCATCAGACATCGACGGTGAAGGGGAAAATGAACTCACAACAGGGGTGGTACTGAAAGAGGTACCCCAGTTTGATAGACCCCGTTACACTGGTGGCAGCAGCGGGATTTGATACCCTTTCTACAGGAGGAAAGGAATGAATGGAAAATAACTACCAGAAGTTAAAGAGGACTACATTAAAAGATCTGGTGGAAGCCCGAGGGTTGATCGCCAGCAACAAAACAAAAGCGGATTTGATAGCAGCCATCATGGAACACGACAGTGCAGCGCCCCCCAATGTGAACGTGGAGGAGACCGAATTCCAGAGGGAGGTAAAGAACAGACTGGCATTCTATGGCCTAAACCCTGCAGTAGAGATCATACAAGAGGTGATGGCTGATGTGCGTACTGATCTGAAGGAAAAGATGGCCGAGTGGACCAGGATAGAGCTAGCCAAGATGGAGATGGCAGAGCGGACCAAAGTGGAGCTGGCCAAGATGGAGATGGCAGAGCGGAGAGAGGAGAGCCAGTGAGCAGGGGGAGCTCTGGCCTTCGACCAGGTACCTTCAACAGTAGCCACAAAAAGATCCAGTATAATGCCTTCCGACAGTTGGAGGCAGAGGAAGACGTTGATGGCTTTCTGCAGGACTTTGAGCGGCAGTGTGCCCTTCATCAAGTGAAGCCAGAGGAACGGGTTCAGATTCTGGCCAGCAAGCTGACAGGTCGGGCAGCGGACGCCAATCGCACGGTACTGTCATGTCGGACGCTATTCACACCACAGCGTCTGGCAGGCAGCGGTAATTCCATCTCCGTCCACTATAGCCTCAGTGGCGCTGGCTTGATTTTACTCAGGTTAACGGGGGTTAATCTAGCTGGAAATCAGGTGGGATGTTTGGTCACGCCCACGGTCTTTAAATAGTCGTGCTGGCCTGTGGGCGTCGCCGATTATAGCTTGTGTTTTATGCCAAGTGGTTCCGGTCTGGAGAGGTGGTGTTGGAGAGAGAAATTCATATCTGGTGTCGTATGATCCGTTGTTACCTTTTTGCCTTCCTATATTTGTGCTTTGTTTTGGCCTGTTCACATTACAGTATTGTCCGGTGTGTTTGCGGCGCCGTGTGGTTTACGTTCTCCCTGTCTGTCATTACTGCGTGGGCTTAGGTGGTTTGACAACTCACTGGGTGGAGGGTTCAGCTTAGGGCTGAGCAGGCGATAAGGAAAGGTTGGAGGCTCAAGCATTTGCACCATTAGCAAAAACCCTGGGTTGAGGGTCAGACAGGGTTTTCCCTAGTTTGAGGGACTCCGCAGGGGCCGCGGGTATTTCAGCCTCCTATGACCTAAGCCCCGCATAACATTATAATCGGCCCAACATTTTGTCCATGGATTCCATGACTTCTATAAACCGCCAGTTGGCGGCGCTGTCCTTACAGGTCACCGAGTTGAAGGGGGCAGTTCAGCAGCAGGGCCTGGTTGTAGCTAATGTGCAAGTGGCCTCTGCTGGTGCAGGTGCAGAGCCAAAGATTCCGCTGCCTGAACGATTTTCTGGGGAACGCAGCAAATTTGTCATCTTTCGGGAGGCCTGCAAGTTATACTTTCGCATGCGCCCGGTCTCCTCAGGTAATGAGGCTCAGCGGGTGGGTCTGGTGTTATCATTACTGAGTGGGGATCCTCAAGCATGGGCGTTTTCTTTACCAGTCGACTCTGCTACGTTTCATTCGGTTGAGAATGTTTTTTCAGCACTCGGGCTCATTTATGATGATCCTGACAGATTGGCTTTGGCGGAATCTAAAATCCGCGCCCTCCGTCAGGGTGAACGTATGGCGGAAGACTATTGTTCAGAATTTCGCCGTTGGGCAGTAGACACACAGTGGAACAACCCAGCGCTGCGGAGTCTGTTTATTCATGAGGTTTCAGAAAGAGTTAAACAGGCCCTCCTGATGTATGAGACTCCTGCATCGTTAGAGTCTGCCATGAGTTTGGTTATTCGTATTGATCGCCGTTTGCGGCAAGGGGCGCAGGAGACGCTGCCCCTGGGGGAAAGCAGGGGTGCAAGTGTGGTTGCTGCAGGTGAGCCCACGGAACCTATGCAAATCGCTGGGGTATCACATGTGCAGCGTCGCGTTCCTGGGTTCAGGAAGCATGGAGCATGTTTTTACTGTGGTAAAAGAGATCATTATGTAAATGCTTGTCCTGTGCTACCAAAGAAAGTCGCACCGGCGGAAAACTGGTAAGCTCAGAGGGTATGGAGGAGGCCCAACTGAGCGTATGCATATCCTCCATGATGGTATCTCAATGTATGCTCCCTGCCAGGGTTATTATTGCGGGCAGAGAGCTACCCAAATCAGTGTTTGTGGATAGCGGTTCCACCACCAATCTCATGGATGAGGAGTTTGCACGTATGGCAGGTTTTAAGATCGAAAAACTCCCTCATCCTATTCACGTGGTTACCATTAATGCTGCTCCCCTCCCACAGGGGGAGATTACTGAGTTTGTAGCTGAGGTTAAACTCCACATTGGGGTCCTACATTCTGAGTGGGTTACATGTAGGGTGCTCAATAATCTCCCAGCACAAATGGTCCTGGGTTTCCCATGGTTGTCCAAGCACAACCCGATGATTGACTGGAGAACCCAGGACATAGTTCAGTGGAGCGGTTTCTGCCAGGAAAATTGCTTGGCCACATGTGTGTCCGCCGTGAAGTCCAGCCTTCCGGAGGCGTTGCTGGATTTTGCGGACGTATTCTCCGAGAGGGGTTGCTCAGAACTACCTCCACATCGAGCCTATTACTGTGAGATTAGGTTAAAGCCCGGGGCTAAATTGCCAAAGGCGAGGATGTTTAGTATTTCTGGTCCGGAGAGACAAGCTCTTAAAGACTACATCGCGGAGAGTTTAAGTAAAGGGCACATCCGGCCTTCATCCTCACCTGTAGCAGCGGGGTTTTTCTTCATTAAGAAAAAAGATGGGGGGTTACGCCCGTGTCTGGATTTCCGGGAGTTAAACCAGATTACGGTCCGTGATCCCTACCCGATGCCTCTGATCCCTGATTTGTTCAACTAGGTGGCTGGTGCGAAGTGGTTTTACAAGCTTGACCTCAGGGGGGCATATAACCTCATAAGGGTCCGTCAGGGGGATGAGTGGAAGACGGCATTTAATACCCCTGAGGGTCATTTTGAAAGCCTAGTTATGCCATTTGGGTTGACAACCGCGCCTGCTGTTTTCCAACATTTCATAAATAATGTATTTGCTCATGTGCTGGGGAAATTTGTGATTGTGTACCTGGATGATATCCTCATCTATTCGAGCGACCAGGACACTCATTTAGAGCATGTCAGGCAGGTGTTACAGTTGCTCCGTGAGAATAAGCTAAGCTTGAAAAATGCGTATTTTTTGTTCAGGAGTTGCCTTTTTTGGGTTATATTGTATCCGCTGCAGGGTTTAAAATGGACGCCGCGAAGGTGCAAGCGGTGCTGCGATGGGAACGGCCTGATAATCTAAAAGTGCTCTAGCGGTTCGTTGAGTTTGCCAACTATTATAGGAAGTTTATTAAGAATTTCTCTACTATAGCCAAACCGCTCACGGACATGACGAAAAAAGGTACCAATCTCGCTATCTGGTCTGATGATGCGGTGCGTGCATTTGAGCTTCTGAAAAACCATTTTGCTTCAGCCCCCATTCTGGTGCAACCAGACGTATCTAAACCTTTTACGGTGGAGGTCGATGCGTCTGAGGTGGGAGTGGGGGCGGTACTGTCACAGGGCTCGTCCTTGAGCAATATGCGTCCATGCGCCTACTTCTCCAAGAAGCTGTCGCCTGCCAAATGGAATTACGACATCGGCAACAGGGAGTTGTTGGCCATCAAATTGGCTTTTGAGGAATGGCGACACTTCCTGGAGGGGGTGGCCCACCAGGTCACGGTCATCACCGACCATAAAAACCTGCTCTATCTGGAGTCGGCCAAGCATCTGTCTCCCAGGCAGGCTCGCTGGGCATTGTTTTTTACACGTTTTAACTTTCTGGTGACTTACCGTCCTGGGGCTAAAAACACCAAAGCGGATGCCTTGTCCAGGTGTTTTCTGGGGGTAGAACCTCGGGAAGATCCGGTACCCATCCTCCAGGAAGGTGTAGTGGTTTCGGCTCTCACGACTGAGGTAGAGGCGGAGATTGCCGAGGCCCAGGAGGAGGTACCGCCAGGACTTCCCTCTAATAAGTCATTCGTACCCCTTCATCTTCGTCTTAAAGTGTTGGGGGAACACCACGACTCTGTCCTGGCCGGTCATCCAGGGGTTAGGGGCACCTTGGAGCTGGTATCGTGCCGCTTCTGGTGGCCAAAAATCCGGCAGGATGTGGTCTTGTACGTGACAGCTTGCATCACGTGCACCAGGGCCAAGTCGCCCAGAACCCGTCCTGCTGGCACTCTACAGCCTCTGGGGATACCTAGTAGGCCATGGACAGAAATCTCCATGGACTTTATCACGGACTTGCCTGCCTCACCACATCCTGGTGGTGGTTGATCGATTTTCGAAGATGGCGCATTTTGTGTCGTTGTCTTCCTTGCCCAACACGAAGACGTTGGCTCAGGTCTTTGTGCAGGAGGTGGTCAGACTACACGGAGTTCCGTCGGACATAGTGTCTGATAGGGGGACCCAGTTTGTGGCGAAGTTTTGGAAAGCTTTTTGCTCACGATTGGGGATCAAGTTGTCTCATTCGTCGGTGTTTCATCCACAGTCAAATGGTCAAACTGAGTGCATGAACCAAAATCTGGAGCAGTATTTGCGATGTTTTGTGTCTGACAACCAAGAGGAGTGGTCGACATTCCTTCCCTTGGCCGAGTTCGCATTAAATAATCACCGCCAAGAATCATCAGGAGAGTCTCCGTTCTTTTGTGTTTATGGGCACCATCCTCAATTTTGTACCTTGCGTCAGGGGGGCTCTGGGGGCGTCCCAGAGGAGGACCGGTTAGGAGTTCAACTATCATCGGTCTGGAGGAGTGTGAAACAGCGATTGCTGAGCATGAGTGCAAGGTACAAACGTGTGGCTGACGCTAGACGCGTGCCAGGTCCGGACCTGTGTGTGGGTGATTGGGTGTGGTTAGCTACTAAAAACATAAAACTCAAAATTCCATCATTGAAATTGGGTCCAAGGTTTATTGGCCCTTTTAAGATTGCTGCCATCATTAACCCGGTTGCTTATCGGTTGGAACTTCCTGCGGTATACAAGATACACAACGTGTTTCATAGGGCTTTATTGAAAAAGGTGGTAGGCTCTGTGGACACGACGCCGATGCCACCTCCAGTCATGGTGGATGGCGATTTAGAGTTTGAAGTCTCCAAGGTACTGTATAACAAGATAGAAGCTGTATCGAGTATAGTGTAAAAATTGGTATCTCCGATTCACCGTATATATAGAAGGCGTAACCCATAGACGCTCACTCACTATGGATGATGTAGGGAAGGTGGACTGACAGACAAACCTGCCTGTAGTGAGAAGCAGAGGTGTAGCGCAGTGTAGGTGTGAAACTGCTAAGATAAAGAGAAAGGGTGCAGTGTTTTAGCTTGCCCATTGGAGGGCAGTGGAGAGTGTAGGAGTGGGACTGAATAACTGCCATTGGTCAGAGAAACTGTCAGGTGATGGTGGGCGGAGTTACCAGAATAGGAAGTATAAAAGGCTGAGGGAAGGTTCTGGAAGAGTCAGTCAGCGAAGGGAGCACAGTAAAGAGGAAGTTCTGCTGAGGAAATAGAGACAGTGGAAAGGCTCCAGAGAGGACTGACAGTTGAGGCGGTCACGGGGGGTAGCTGCAGATGAAGACGGCCTGGGGCTATCATACGAACGGTGTGCTCAGACTGGTGAAGCGCTGTGGTGGACGTGCATAGGGCAGCCCCAGTGGAAGAGCCACAGAGGATGCCACGATTATAGTAGCAAAAGAAGTGAAGGTACCGGGGCCTGTGTACAGAGAAATGTGAGACGGCTGTGGTGAATTGCTGTGGTCGACAGAAGGATGGGCAATAAAAACGGACCTATTCAATACAAACTCTGTCTCAGTCTCGTGTTTGTCTGCGGCAAGAATAGGGTCCCCCCCAGTTGGTTATCCTACAGATGATATCGTAATAAAATTTTTTGAACCAAGGTACTGTATCAGCATATACCAGTCTAGGGGTAAATTTCCGTCTATACTTCCATCAGACACAGACACTCACAGGCTCACTATGTATTTCACCAGAATTAAAAAAGTAGAAAAAGGGAAAGGTATTCAAAGCGTACACCAGTAGACAGTGTTGTGGTACTTTTAAATCTTCGTATATATTTCATTCTCAGTAAGCCAGTCCAGACTCTCCGCTACTGGAAACTACATGGATACAAGTAGAGACGGAAAGTCGAGTGTTA
The DNA here is from genome assembly GCF_039654945.1 of Dendrobates tinctorius. NCBI lineage: Eukaryota > Metazoa > Chordata > Amphibia > Anura > Dendrobatidae > Dendrobates > Dendrobates tinctorius. The sequence continues at coordinate 5,598,242 of NW_027361674.1, forward strand.
GCAGAAATTTTGGAATTACTCATCGCGGGAAAACCTCCCGGTAGATGTTGCAGAGGTGATGCAGACCCTCAATTACTGTGTCTGTGGAGAAAGCAAAAAAGGTTCTTTGTGAAGAAAGGATTGCTTTATCGCAGTAGCGTGGATCACATCACCGTTACTCGTCTCCATCAAATTTTGATCACAGGGAGAGATGTACACATGGTCCTCACTGCCTATCATTATGTGTCTGGTCATTTTGAAGTGCAAAAGACAGAAGCCACAGGCCGTAGGCGATTCTATTGGATTGGTATGAGAGGAGACATTGAAAAATGGTGGCAGGAATGTCACACATCTGTGAAAGGTGATCATAAGCCACCACTGCATCCGCTTGTAAGTTGACGTCCATTTCAAATGGTAGCCATTGATCATCTGAAGGTAGAGGTCAGCAGGAAAGGCCATAGCTACATCTTAACCATCATCGATCAATAAACCAAATTTCTAGTGGCCGTCCCGGTGAAGGATTTAACTGCCCAGACTACACAGCGGTGGAGCAGGGAGAGATAAGTATTGCAACTTGCAAGTGCTGTGGCCATGACCAAGCGGGGGGGACACTTGTGGGTGACGGTACTGGCACAGGGCCCCTCATAGTACGCTGTTGTGTATGACGGCGAGTGGGCCCCCCCACCATCAGAGACACTGTATTGTACTATGAGGGGTCCTGTTGTGAGTTCATTTTTCCCTTCACCATTGAGGTCTGATGAACTCCCTCCTCTGGTGAAGGAAGGTAGTGAGGCTGATTACCAAACACATGGGCAGCTAGATGATGACTGGGTGGCTGGAATTGAGGACTGGATATAAGGCTGCCGACACCCTTCTTCCTGGCTGGTGATTTTCCTGCTGGATTCTTGGAGACCAGTATCTTGATTCCTGCATCTCAAAGCTAAGTTTTCTGCTCTTCTTTGTACTCTTCAGTTTTGTTTTTGTTTTGCCTTGTTTTTTGGGAGTTCTGCCATCCCTGGCCGGGGGTGAGCTGAACTCCATTTTTGTCTCTGATCTATTGATATTTTGCTCTGTCTTCAGAATATACCTGTGTGCTGATATAGTCTTTTGAAGCCTAGCGACTTCAGGGCCTGTTTTTCCTATCAGTCGGTTGGCTCATTTTGATAGGGTTTTTGCGGATGGCAGACAGCAGCTTTCCTATCCTGTCCTATGTAGTTAGCTTGGGCCCCATCATTTGCTCAACCTATCTTTCTATCTGTGTTAGTGTTTTCATCTTGCTTCACCATTATATGTTGGGGGCTGCCTATTGCTTTGGGGTCTGCTCTGGGGCAGTTTAGTTTTTCCCCTTTCTGTCTTTAGGCTATATAGTTCTCCGGCTGTGATCGAGGGGTCTAGGGCACCGTAGGAACCCCCCACGGCTACTGCTAGTTGTTGTGGATAGGTTCAGGGGTCTGCAATCCGATAGCTGCCAACCTCTCTGGTTTTTCTGGACTTAGCTGGTATTTTGTTTTTTCCTCCTTTGGTGACTCATCATAACAGGGCCCTGTGCCAGTGCCGTCGGCCATCAGTGGGCCCATCCACCTGTTCAGAGCAACGGCACTTGCCCGGGTGCGCCAGGTCTTGACCCCAGCCATTGGGGGAGGGGTGGGCAGCCCAGTTAGGGAGGTTTAAAAAATGGCATATGCTGATGTGTTGGCTGGACATTCAGCTGCTGCAAAGGGTGGAATTGGGCAAGTCCGAGGAAGAGGAGGACAAAAGCTAGGCAGTTTTCTGGCAACCTAGGTGTCATCAGGGGAAGGTGGGACAAAATCCTTTGAAACCCATGCATGGTTCATTTTAATGAAGGATAGATCATCAACATTTTGGGTCAACAGACGGGTCCTTTTTTCTGTCAGGATTGATCCAGCAGCACTGAAGACTCTTTCAGATAACACACTAGCAGCAGGGCAAGCGAGCTCCTGTAAAGCATATTTGCCAATTCAGGCCAAGCGTCCAGTTTAGAGGCCCAATAGTCAAAGGGGAATGACCTGTGAGGGAGAACATCGATATGGGAGGAGAAATAGTTTGTAACCATAGTTGACAACGGCTGTCTCCTGTCACTTTTAATCGATGCTGTATTAGCAGTCGTGTGAGCGGTACTTGAGAAATCTTTCCACAACATGGTCATTAAACCCCGTCTCCAACGCCACTTCTGCTGTGTGCACCACGAACACCTCTTTCATTGTGCCCACTATGGCTCGTGGGAGAACCAGCACCGCTGCTGTGTGCTGGGAAAGCCTCAAACAAATGGTTTACCAGAGTTGCTTGCTTGTTAGCCAATATTATCTCTAGGTTCTCCTGTGGCATGATGTTGTGTTATTTGCCTTTGTAGCGTGGATCGAGGATACTGGCCAGCCAGTAGTCATCATCCCTCATCATTTTGGCAATGCGGGGGTCCCTTTTTAGGATCCACAAGGCATGATCGCACATGTGGGCCAATGTTCCAGGTGTCAATAATGCACTGCCAGTGGTGAATGGAGGAGCACTTTCTGGCAAATCCACATCCCTACAGTCACGCACAAACACTGTACCTGACCTTGGAACGCCAACATTTTCTCTTGCCCCTTGAGAAGCATCCTCTGGCCCAAAATAATCATCCCCCTCATCCTCCTCCTCTTCCTCCACCTCGTCCAGGTCAGTTCCCTGACCAGACAATGGCTGACTGTCATCAAGGCTTTCCTCCTCCTCCTCCTCTGCAGATGCCTGATCCTTAATGTGCGTCAAACTTTGCATGAGCAGACGCATAAGTGGGATGCTCAAGCTCATGATGGCGTCATCTGCGCTTACCAGCCATGTGCATTCCTCAAAACACTGAAGGACTTTACAGAGGTCTTTCAGCTTTGACCACTGCACACCCTACAACTCCATGTCTTCCCTCAAACTGCCTGCCTGTGTATCCTCCCACAAATGCATTACAGCCTGCCTCTGTTCGCACAGCCTCTCAACCATGTGCAGGGTGGAGTTCCACCTTGTTGCAAAGTCTATGCTTAGGCGGTGCTTGGGGAGGTGGAGCAATCGCTGCAGCTTCTGCATACGACTGGAGTGTACGGCCGAGCGACGGATGTGCGAGCACAGTCTTCGCACCTTATGGAGCAGGGATGTTAACTCCGGATAATTAAGGAAGCACTGCACCACCAAGTTCAAAGTGTGAGCCAGGCAAGGTATGTGTGTAAGTTTTGCATGGGCTATGGCTGCCACAAAATTACGGCCGTTATCACTGACTACCTTGCCTGCTTCAAGATGTAGACTGCCCAGCCATGACTCAGTTTATCGCTGTAAGTAGTCGGCCAGTACCTCCACAGTGTGCTGTTGTCACCCAAAGACATCATCTTTAGCACAGCCTGCTGACGCTTACCACTAGCTGTTCGATAGTGGGACACCTCGTGGGCAACACTGCCAGCTGCGGATGGAGTGCTCATGTGACTGCGCTCTGTGGATGAGCTTTTGCTGATAGAGGAGGAGCGAAAGCCTACAGCCAACTGTTTCCTATACCGTGGGCTAGGCAGCACTGTTCCACCACCGCTGTCCCCTGTGGAGCCTGCATCCACCACATTAACCCAGTGCACAGTGATGGACACGTAATGGCCCTGGCCATGCCTATTGGTCCATGCATCTGTTGTGAGGTGCACCTGTCCATTCACTGACTGTTATAGTGCATGGACTATGCGGTCTTTCACATGCTGGTGGAGGGCAGGGATGGCATTTCGAGAAAAGAAGTGCCCACTGGGTAGGTCATAGCATGGGCCAGCGTAGGCCATGAGGTCACGGAAAGCTTCACTTTCATCCAAACGGTAGGGCATCATCTCTAATGAGATTAGTTTGGCAATGTAGGCGTTCAAACAAAGTGTACGCGGCTGAGAGGATGAGTACTTTCTTGTCCTACTCAGAGTGTCTGGTAAGGGTGAGCTGGACTGGAGAGCTGCATAGGGGGGAAGTAGCGGTGGACCGGATGGAGTGAGAGGGGGTTGGTGATGGTATTGGTGGTGATGGCCTAGATTCAGTGTTGTGTTGCAAAACCATTGTGTTTCCCTGAGTGCTTTGGCCTTGCGACGACACCTCCACATTTAGTGTTGGTGGTGTGCTTAACGGTGGCGGTGGTCTTACAGTGGGGGAAGCGATGGAGCGTTGTTGTCTACCTTTAGTCGGAGCAGGTGCACATGTGCTACCTGAGGTTTTGTAGTCCGTCCACGCTTGCAAGTGCATGTTCATTAAATGTCTAAGCATGTAACTGGTATTCAAATTTCCTAGTTGTTTACCTCAGCTAAAGGTCCTTCCGCACTTCTTACAGGTAACCTTTGCCTCATCAGTAGGATTTTGGACAAAGAAGTGCCACACTGCACTCTTCCTACTATGGTAAACATTTTCTGGCCTTGCACGCTGTGCTAAGTTGACAGTCTGGTCAAGCTGTCCTGCAACTCTTTTAGTTTTGTTCCACGTTTTAGGACAGCTACGGGCCTGCCAGATAACCACTGCTGCGATGTCAATGCCAGCTTTTCTTTCCAGAGTCACACACAGGTAGCTTCTATTTGTCCGTGATAACAGCCGGTACACGGTAGTGTGTGAGGAGCGTACACCGCTATACGGTGTCTGTATGGAAAATTGTCAGTCTCCGTCTATTTGTATAAGGACTGACACACACTGTCTCTGTTTAGTTTTGACCGTAATCAAACAGCAGATATACGAAACTGTTTGAAAAACGGACAGGACTGTAGGGTGTAGGTCTGGAAAAATGGAAAAACTCCTCGGATTGTTCTTCCAGAGTCACACCCAGATAGCTTCTATTTGTCCATGATACCAGCCGGTACACGGTAGTGTGTGAGGAGCGTACACCTCTATACGGTGTCTGTATGGAAAATTGTCAATCCCCGTCTATTTGTATACGGACTGACACACGCTGTCTCTGTCTAGTTTTGATCGTTATCAAACAGCAGATATACGAAACTGTTTGAAAAATGGACAGGACTCTAAGGTGTAGGTCTGGAAAAATGGAAAAACTCCTCGGCTTGTATTTCCAGAGTCAGACCCAGATAGTTTCTATTTGTCCGTGATACCAGCCGGTACATGGTAGTGTGTGAGGAGCGTACACCGCTATACGGTGTTTGAAAAAATGAATGCTCAGTAACTCACCAGGACAAAATAATAAAAGTTGGAGTGCTTTGAAAAAAGCAGTTTGAACAGCAGTGTGCACACAGCAATGCATCTAGCAGGTAGCCTTACAATGCAGCCTAATCACCACCAGCGCTGCTGCACACAACAAAAATCCTCCCCTTCCACTGCACACTAACTGTACAGTGAAAAGCGCTAACAGCAGAAGCAGTTTTTTTTCTTCTTCTCTGCCTCACGTGCTCCCTGTCCAGAATTAGCAGCAGCACCTCTCCCTATTGTAAGATCGGCAGAAGTAAGATGGCTGTCACAGCCTTTTATACCCACTGTGATGCCACACAAAGCCAGCCAATCACTTCAATGCCCTTCTCTAAGATGGTGGTGGCCGCTGCGCATGTCATCCCGTTGCCCACAGTGTGCGTCCTCCATCATTAGCTGAGAAAAGGCGCTGAAAGCATCATTTGGCGCGCTGATCTGCGACCTCATGGCCGACCTCATGCTATGGTCGGGTTTCGATCGGCGAAACCCGACTTTGGCGAAAGTTGGCGATTTTTGAATCTGACCGACCTGTTTCGCTCAACTCTAGTCGGGGGAAGTTTACAAAACGTCTCCTTTTTTATGGAGATTGTAATATGAAAAAGTTTCCCAACAATTTTAAAAATACATTTCATACAAAAACCTGATTAAAACAGTAACTTATTTTTCAATGATACAATCCTGCATCTGGTATAATAAGTTGTAGTTTTGTAACAGCTGGGTACACAGGATTGGCAAAACTTACTTATAGCTAAATACTAAACCTCTATTTGTGCTTTAATAATAGGATTTTTTTCAAGGCGTTGTCCAAGCTTGGTGCTAAAGTTTGCAGTCATTCTTTGTGACTGCAGACATGTGAATCTCATAGCGTGCACATTTTGTGCTGCTAAGATTGTCCAGTGTCGGCTTTGGTAGTGAGCCATTGTGTGACTTTAAGTCATGGATTTGCGTATTTCTGACCACATTCCAACTAGATGTGTCCGGCCTCATTCAACTAACTTGTAATGAGTGAGGCCATGCATGTCTAGTTGTCATGTGACTGCATGTATGGAAATCACATACTTCTAGTCACACATCCACCGCTTCCGGCTCCTGCACCAGAGAATCTTGACAGCGCGCACTGTGCATGTTGTCAGGGTTCAAAAGTCACATAGAGTGACTGCAGACTTGAACTCAAAGGCGATACAACTCCTTTAATGCAAGCATACTAGATCCAATGATGGTGTCAGACACAATGAAAAAGTGTAGAATAACCCAAGAGTATCTGTATTATGCCGGGGTCACACTTACGAGTGCTATGCGAGAAACTTGCGCTATTCTCTCGCCTCAATACCCGGCACTGCCATTGATGGTTCGGACCGGAGCATTCAGTTGCATTGAAAGACATGCAGCCGCACCCTCCGGTCCCGAGTGCCAGCGGCAGTGCCAGGTATTGAGGCGAGAGACTCACGCTGCACTCACAAGTGTGACCCCGGCCTTAGGCTACTTTCACACTAGCATTTTTTTGTGCTGCGCCTCATGCGCATTCCAAATGCATACAAAAAACGCATTAAGCATTTTGTATGCGTTTGCTGTTTTTTGTGCATGCGATTTAACCAGTTTGTTGCCATGTTAACTCTAAAAGCACATGCGATTTTAAATGCATGCATGCGATCCTATAGACTGTAATGTTGTTTTCTGTGCATTCCGTGCGCTAAATTGCGCATGCGCTTTTTGGCAGCAGTTGGGCGCAAAGAAAAATGCAACATGCTGCATCTGGTGCGCCTGGGCGCACACCTGGAAAAAACGCAGCGCACGAAAATGCACATGAACACGTACAAGTGCAGTACCATGCACCCGCCATGTTAAAGATAGGGGTGCAATGCGCATGCGCACGAGGCGCAGCGCAAAAAAAAACGCTAGTGTGAAACCAGCCTTAGGTACCAAAAATGGTGCAGACTGGGGCTTCTATGGTGAGCACGATGGGAGGTAACATGAACATAGAGGGAAGGGTGGGGTTGGATTTCTCTGTAATTTTGGGAGAAAACCTGAGTGTGCAATTAAAGACATGTTCCCATAAATTTCCTCTATGGGGGAATCATGTATATTGCCAAAGGAATATTACTTACAAAATCACCTGCCCCTCCAATGATGGTTCCTCTGTGCTCCTGAATGGTCTTTTTTCCTCCTGTTCTGCAGCGATAACATGTCCATCTGCCCAGGTGATGGCTAAAGCCAATCACTGGCCTCAGTGTTGTTCCACAAGAGACTGATGAGGTCAGTGATTGACCCTAGCGGTCAAAGCTGAAATCTGCAATGACTTTTCTCTGGGGAATGCTTGATCCTTCTTTCCCTTGATATCTGCTGTTGAGGTCTTTTGAGATGAATTTAGACTTGTGAATCCCTTGGCAAACCCAAGTTTCACACTCAGAAGATATTCAGAAGTAAGTCACTGCCTAATTCAAGATCAAGACACTCATCTCCTGCTACTATATCCTATAATCATGATAGGATTGTCCGATGATATTCTTTCCACACTCACTTCCCAATTCCTCCCATATGGCCTACAGCGCTTTCACAAACATAACCACACAATTTGTCAGGTCACTGCCTCCAACAACATCAGCATACTCCTCTCCTGCTGTCATCTGATGTTAGAATCCAAATGGCAAATAAAAGGTGGAAAAGTGATAAAAAGTGCTGAAACCTAAGATAAATGCTTATTTGGGTGATGGCTTGAAAATGACCCAGGTCACATTTTTAAAACAGATAAAATGTCTGCTTTAATCAACATCTTGAATATTTTGCATTTGGTCCTGTTATATTTGTTTGAAGACCAATCTGCTCTAATTTTATGGTGGAGGTTTACAAAAAAAAATGCATATATTTACCCAAATGTGATCATCAAGCGTAAAGGTTGGCGCCTCCTTGAGAACTATCCCGGCTCGAGACGCAGCCTAGAATTTTGCTTAATGTAATATCTGCTTGCGTCTCATCAGGGCACCAGCTCGCGGACCTATATATTATGTATATTTTTTTCTGTTCTGCCCGTGGATGCGGCTTTCTCATTTTATGACAGTTATATTTTGTTGAGGTCATTGTGTCCTTTACTTTATTACTCCGGAATTGTTAGAATGCATTATGCACTAAATTAATTTGATACACTTTGAAACATATTTTGCATAATCGTGTGGACATGTGAAGAATGCAGAACGCTACATGTGATGCTGAATCAGTGGACGCTACTCTGTGCCTTTAAGGAGAGGAAATCTTATATTAAAAGGCTATTTCATGGCAATATTCGACTAGATAAGCCAATGACTGTACTTACAGATGGAGAAGGAAGAGGCACATTAAATTATCAATTGTGCCCCAAATGTACTTGTGCACCACAAACCTTTAGTCCTTTACCTCTTCCTCCACTGTAGTTTATAGGACACAATTCCCAGTAATATAATAAAATGACTCTACCTCCAATCCCTTAAGAAAGAAGAGGTCTGACTCAGAGATTTTCAACTCTTTGAGCATTTTTTGTATTGTCCCATTCACTATAACAGGACTATAAGGCCTCTTTCACACTTCAGTTTTTTGCATCAGTTCAAATCCGCCAAAAAGTCAGACAAGCGGATCCGTTCTGAACTGATGGCACAGGATCCGTTTTCAGACGGATCCTGAAAATGAGGAAATTTAAAGGAAACGCTGGCGAGAGAGAGAGAGAGAGAGAGATAGATATTTTATTTTATTTTGTCCGGCAGCCGGAAAGAATTTCGGGTTAAAACAGTGTCTGGAGGATCCGCCAGAGAAAAAAACGTTGCAAGCTCCGTTTTGAAATCTTTGAGGATGATAACGGACAGCAACTTTTGGCGGATCCGCAAAAAAAACGGATGCAACGGACGGCAATCCGTCACAATCCGCCCACAATGCGAGTCAATGGGGAAAAAAACGGATCCTCAAAAAAAAATTGCGGATCCGTTTTGTTCAAAACCTGGCGGATTGTGACTGATTGTAAAAAACTGAAGTGTGAAAGAGGCCTAAGTCACCCATGAATGGCTACTCCTATAGAGACTGTAGGCTTGTGCCTCCCTGAGAGAATTCTTACTCTAAAGTCAAAATGTATGGTGAAAATTATAGTTTTTTTGTACTCAAGGGTATCTCCACATCTTTAGGCCCTCAGAAACAGAATGGAGTGGCAGGGCACATGTGCGACCAGCCAGTCTATTCATCTCCTACTAGTCCTGACGTACTCCTGGCCAGAAGAGAGACTGTCCGAAATAGTTACTTGTGTCTTTCCTTGTCCATTAGCCATAAGAACAAGCCAATGGAGCAGTTGGTTTTGAATGTGCCCGTCCACATAGTCCTATGTCTATGGCATTCCTTAGGATAGTCAAGGGCAACACAGAACTCAGCTACCTTCAGATATTTAGTGTCTGAGACACAGAACAGAGCAGAAGCACACATGTATGACCACTGCTCTATTTAGCTGCTCTGCTTAAAAACACATGTGAAATGCATAAATATGAACAAGTCTGTAGGACAATGTTCACACCACCCACTGATTGAAACACAAACAAAGCTCAGAATGAAAAATGTGCAAAAATACCTTGCAGTAAGACATACAGTAGTCAGCAAGTGCTTAAAAAGATGACAACAAATACAGGGTATTTAGTCGATACGTTGTCATCTTTTTATCAGCACTTGCTGACTACTATATGTCTTACTGCAAGGTATTTTTGCACATTTTTCATTCTGTGCTTTGTTTGTGTTTCAATCAGTAGGTGGTGTGAACATTGTCCTACAGACTTGTTCACATTTGTGCATTTCACATGTTTTTTATCCAGTTTTTTTGTGCTTATGCATGATTTGAGAGACCCCACTCTTCTCTTGTGTGACATGCACAAAAGGAGCTGTCTCACACCACGAGCCCATACAGGTAAGCGCCTGTCTTATTCCTACTCATTTAGACACTGTTCACATGTTCAGGTTTTAAATATATTAAATAGGGACTGCTTCAATAGGGGTTACCTTGACGTGGTGGAGCAACTTGGCATACGTTTTTTTGCAAAAAAAGTATCGACTAAATACCCTGTATTTGTTGTCATCTTTTTATCAGCACTTGCTGACTACTATATGTCTTACTGCAAAGTATTTTTGCACATTTTTCATTCTGTGCTTTGTTTGTGTTAGCTGCTCTGCTTAGTCAGGTCTTATGGCCAGGGTAAAATGGGAGACACAAGCCAGAAGACTTCGTCCAATAGGAGTTGAATGGAGCAGCTGGTTGCACATGTGAATTTCTGATCCATTTTATTGTAATAATCTGCAGGTACTGAGGATGTCACCAGGGATCCAAGACAGACCAAGAGTTAAAGGTTAATTTACAAGGATTTTCTCTCCACGCAGGGAGGAGCAGTAGGGGGTTAAAGGTGACAGTATAAAACAGTAGAACAGCACAATGGAGGTGTAGAAAGCAATAAAACAGATATGCAGGCATTGAAACGTTTAACCTCAGAAAAATAGAACGTATCAGTCTGGGGAAAGCTTGATTGAAGGGGTCTACTTCTCCCACGTTGGCACCGTCAACAGCGGGGCTTGCAGTCTCTAGAGTCTCTTTTCTAAATGAAGCTGGGACCTCAGGTGTTAAAGCCAGGAGCAGGGAGATGCTGCGAACCTGAGACTCTATATAATACCCCGACTATCTCTCCACAGTAATGATGCTGTGCACACTCAGTGGCCCCAGCTTGTCACTGCGGTCTCCAGGACTACGCTCTCGGGTCACTGGCTCTGCACTGTCAGGGGGAAGTCTCCTATAGTCACGGAGGCTGCCGGGTCCACATACTCACATATGGCGCTCTCTACACCTCATCCTTCGGTCTCTGTCTCTGGACGGGGGTTCTCGTTCTCTGGGAGCACGGTGCAGCAGCCTGGCCTTTGTCCCGTGCACTCTGCTCTGCCTCAGGCGCGCTCTGGTCTCTGTCTGGCCCGCTCTTCTTTTGCGCCCTTTACCTGCACAGCTTCCTGTCCAGTACCTCTCCTCTCTTGTCACAGCCCGCCACAGTCACATGGTTCAGTCGGTCCGGGCCCGATTGTCTTCCCCCCGGCAACCCTGCTGTCTGGCTAGGTGGTTCTGGATACGGAGCAGGAAAGGTAACCTCTTTTAGGCTCTTCTTCCACTTCAACCCCCTTACATTATTATTAGGGCACTCATAAAGAATGTTAAGCACAGAATTGCACTTGCTGTCTACAGTATATACTGTATATCTTCCATGCCTTTGTGCCTTGAAGCGAGGGGAGGTATGTCGAGCACAACACTGCTTATTTTCGTATCTTCCATGCCTTTGTGTGTTCCATGCAAAGGAGAATGGTAGCCAATGAATAGATGAGGGACATAAGGATCGGGTAGTTGGAATTAAATCCTTTTGTTCACTGGAGAAGTGAACCGCTGCTGTACTAGAGAGCGCAGATCCACTCAGCCGAGTTGAGAGTACTTGTGTATGGGGGAGTCGGGAGAGATAGTTCGGATGACAGCTTGGCTGACAGTCTTATGTGTGAGCAGCCCACTTTTTTAATCAGACCCGTTGTAGATTGCAATTTAATTTCCACATACAATTTTCTGGACAGATTGAAGACTGCCAGGGACTCCCAAGGCATTGACCATATTATTGTATGAGACTCAAAAGTTTCTGACATAGCCTATGCCCATTACATCCAGAATCATGCCTTCACCTTCCTTGGATCTCTTCAAGCAAAGAAAAATTCTGTACAAAGGTAGAAACCAAGGGAGTAACGATCACAGTCACAAAAGAAGCGACCGGTCCCCTGCAGGAGGGGGGGCCCACCGATGCCAGCGCATATTTCATCTGAATGTGTGCCCAAGGATGACCATTCAGTTGAAAATAATTGTGGCACAGAGACCTGCCAAGTCCCTACACCATAATATATGCTACCGGCCATTCAGAGGCCTACAACTGACATCAGCATACAAGTCACTGATGGCACATGGGGGGCATATATACCAGGATGGACCCAGGATGAGGGAAATATATATTAGGATGGACCCAGGATGTGGGACATATATACCAGGATGGGGTATATATATATCAGGATCTGCCCGGGATGGGCAACATATTTACCAGGATGGGGGACATATATACCAGGATGGGGGATATATATATACCAGGATGGGCGACATAAAAACCAGGATGGGTCCAGGAAGAGGGACATGTATATCAGGATGGGCCCAGGATGGGGGACATATATACCATGATGGACGACATATATACCAGGATGGGGGATATATATATACCAGGATGGGAAACACATATAGAACGATTGGGGACTTGTATTCCAGGATGGGGGACTTGTATTCCAGGTTGGTCACAGAATGGGGGATATATACCATGAAAGGGCCAAGGATGGGGGACATTAGTATAAGATGGAGGACATTACTACATAATGGAGAGGAGGGCAATAAGTATGTTCTTATAGAATTTAAAACGCTACCAGGGCTCATACTTTTGACCAACCTCTGTGTGTGTGTGGGGGGCAGGTCCAACTTTTGCACCGTGACCCATCAGACTCTAGTTACGCCACTGGTTGGAACAACCACATGACAGCCCACATGACACTGATAATCTATTCATTTAGGCTAAAAGCTATAAAATTATGGAAGAATAACCTTGAAATTCAGGGATATATTTGTCCTTTCTACATTATGGTCGTCTGTATGACAAGCAATGAAGAAGTCATGGGAATACACTAAATATATTAGGTATTCCGTATCTGTCTTATCTTAGCTAATTAGGCATATTGTTATTACATAGGATTTTACAACTCTGCTCACATCTACCCGTTCCACACTATGACTTTATTCCAATAAGTTGCGAAAACAACATTATTGGAAATTCCGACATCCTGAACAAATGTTCAAACTGGTAATAAAGTATTTTAAATCGCGTTCTCCCTGCTTCACGAGCTGCAAACTTCTGCAGCACAGACTGTTTGATCAGCTGTGTCCTGTTTTCGGAGTGTGTAATACAAAATCTGATAACACCGCAGAGCGTAAAAAACTGAAAGTTACAATTCTGCAATCCGATTGTTTTGCATGAGTTTGTTTTCACTCATTATAAATTCCATTGCAGATGATTTTTTTCCACATACCTTATCTTCTTTTTTCCAGGATATACAATTCAGGATAAAGATCTGATTGGAAATGTGCCATCGTATTACATTTAGGTTCATAGCTCTAATATTAAATCCTATAAATTTATCATCCAAAATCGGTAAAAAAAAATAAATAAAAAGAGCCTTCTATTTCGTGGTCCATGTTAAGCAAAGTTAATCAGTTTCTTAACTTTCTTAATTTTCATTCCTGTCATTTCAATGGCCTACTAATATATGTCCAGTGAGGTTTCCATCTCTGTTATTGCCGCTGAGCAAAATAAAAATTCAGCTGAGCTCAATGGCCACAGCATTATTTATGATTATGTGACCATGTCTGGTACTGCAGGTCATTACCATTGACCTGGATTAGTCTACTTTGAAGTACCAGTCACAATCCCATGGAGATGATGTAATATGTGAGATACAGAAGTGGGTTAAGCTAAGGCTGTGTCATGGGGTTACTGCAACAGTGTGGAGCCAGAAGACTGAAGCGTCTGAATGCTCCTACTCCTGTGCTGAGAAGAAGCTCTTCTCCTTCATTTTAATGGTGTTTATTTCTTTTTGCAGAACAGGGGTTAATTGCCAATGTTGGAAAACTCTGTGCTCGAGGCTGAGCTCAGTTACCCACTCCATTACCGTTTATAATCTGGGCTCTGATGCAAATCCATGTCAGAGCTAGCATTTGCTGCATGGCTTCAGGAGGAAGAGGTGTTCATATGAGGAGAGTTGTAGGAGTTGTCTGTGACCGTTGCATGGTTTGTAAGTGTGGTAATCCCCTTCTCTACTTTAGTTTATTCCCCTACCTTCACTCCCCGGTGCATTCCTCTATTATATGTGAGTGAATATTTTGCATGCCTGGAGTTTTCTGTTAATCCTTGTTTGTGTAGCCTTGTTTGTAGGGTTGGTGTACTGCTGTGTACAATAGCGCCCTTCTTCCCTGAGTGGAGGAAGAGAGCAGATGCAGGGCTAATTCAGGAGATAGGGCAAGGGTGGAGGCTCCAGCATGTTCACCGTCAAAAGTATCCCAGGGAATAGGGTGAGCTACGGCACCCCCTAGTGGAAGGGTCAGGGAATGAACCCCTGGTCCCAAGTCACCTGAGAGCTGTTTTGTGACAGGCTGGCCTAACACATTATATGGCTGTTGGCTAAATGATGCTTCGACTGATTGTTCGTCTAACAGGACAGCCACCTTAGTTGACTCTTGGCTGATCGATTTCTTGTGTTCTCTATGAGAAACCGACTGATACGTTGGACGGCAGCTTATCTTCAGGAGAACAATGATCGTCAGTCCATAATTGGACAAGTCCAACCAATATGATCAGTCACCTGGCTCCCCCATTCATATTAGACAGTCGGCTGAACCCATCAATATCAGGGGTTCAGTTGATGTTAGTCTAATGTTTACGGGGGCCTTAAGCTACAGCACTAATCAAAGCCAGAAGGAGTAATACTTTAGATACTCTGTCAAAAATTACCATGTCGGAGACCCTCTTTAGATGTCAAGTCTTAACTGTTTTGGTAGTAGGGGTCCCAGCATTTAGACCCAAATGATGACATGATAACGTATCCTCGGTAAGGAACACTTTATGGATTAGTCTTGAGTCTTACACGGGACAACTATTGGGTCTGTAGTGCTCTCTGTGGCCCTTTATTGGGCATATCATACTTTTGCCCTAACATTTCTTCATGGAACGTTGAAAAATGGTTGACTAAGTTTATAACTTCCTAGTATCATAGTTCCATGGTTCTTCTAAAATCAAAAGATTGATCTGTCCATAATTGAGAGCTGAGCCATTGACTACAAACTAACTACAACCAAGTGATTCAGGAAAGATGTATATCTTTGTACCGTGATAGCCAGTAGATAGAAAAATATTCAGAATTGAGAGTCCTCAGTGGTTGATACCTTTTAATGGCTAAGTGAAAAGATGGTAACACATCAAATGTAAAACCTGTCCATCTATAATGACCACGGACAAGATAAAGATCCCCAATTCACATCAGGACTACAAGATCCCAGGTACTTTCAGCTGCATTACATCTAATGTTGTGTACTTAATTATTTGTACTAAATGTCCAACTGGGGGTCTGTATGTGGGGGAGACAGGGCAAAAGCTTAGAACAAGGATGAATGCTCAACGTCACACAATAAGAGAAAAAAGAATGGATCTAACTGTGGCAAAACATTTTTGTATGATGGACCACAACACCATGGATATGAAATTACTGGTATTGAAAGGTAACTTCACATCTCAGAGAGAGAGAAGAGTCTGTGAGTATAAATTTATGACGACCTTTGACACTCTCATTTCTGCTCTTATGGTCTTCATATATTACCACTGAAACATTATATGTTATTCTTGAGGTCTGCTCTACCTTCTGTTGCAGAGGTGATATATGAACGATCTCTGGCTGGACGGGTTAGCAGATATTCGGGAAGAGAAGGGTCTGACAGGTTGGTTTTCAACATGCCAGATTAATTTGTTCTCCAGAGAGTTTAGTGGCCACCAGATTTTTGGTAGCAGCTTACTAAAAACACATGCATGCTTGACCAAGCTGAGGGATCGGGAGAAATAGTTGTTGGCTTGCAATCCTCTAATGTGTACGGCGACCTCTAGACTACTATGTCATGAGGTTAAGAGCTTTGGAAGAGAAAATTTAAGGAGGCTAAAGATGAAATGTAAGCCTTTGTCACATTATAGGCTTTGGTCTACCCAGTACACGTCTCTTTTTTGTCACAATCCTGACCAGTTTTAGATTGGGGTATCAGGGGGTGCACCATTTTTAGTGTCGATACTTTATTTATTAAGAACTTGTGCACAGGGGACATCATTATTTTTGTACATAAAGTAGGCATCACCCATAGCATCTAGTAGGCAAATTGTGAATCTTTCCTATAAGACTTAAGTTTTACAAGTCCCACGCTAACTAGTATTGTAAAGGTTTTTTCAATTTTGGAAAACATCTGTCCATCAGCTACAGTTTGTTTTAAATAAAAAAACAAAACAAAATAAATTGTACATTAATCATCCTTGCCAGGTCCAGCGCTGAGTCTCAGCTGCAGTTTCTGGTGTCTATCATTGTCTGAAGCATCATAACAACAGCACTACTGCCCATAACTGAAATCAGCGGCACTGCTCGATGTAACAGCACAAGCTGCTTAGGACCCCTGAGCTCACTGATTGGCTGCAGCGCTGTAGATTTCAGCAGCAGCGGAGAATCCATGCTAGACCTGCGCAGGGTGAGTCGAGACAGTTTGCTTGTTTTTGGTTGGGGCAGAGCTTTTCTGCAATAAGAAAATCCCCATTCTTCTTTGATAGACAAAGTGATTAATTGACAACCTACAAATCAATTTATTTATAACTCATTTTTTCTTACCCCTGAAAATTCACTCCCTAGCGACACTATATCGGTGTCTGCATTCTGTCCATTGCCTGTTGTCAAGTGTAGTCAGTCTGTATCAGCAGAGATGCCGAGACAGATTACTGGAAGCTGGAAGTCTTTGTCTTTGTACAGGAAGAAGGGATGGACCATTTTCGCTCAACAGGAAGTATTGTCCGCCAGTGGGTCTTTGTCTCTCTTCTATTTCTTTTCTCTTTAACAAACTACATGTATGTACGACAGAGAGGTAGGCTTTGTGAAAAGTGCAGGCTAGACACTGGGCAATGTCAGGATCAATGCATCCTAGAAAGCAAGGGGAAAGAAGTTCCAACTCCTAAAGTGCTGGCAGAATGCTGATGAACTGTCCACTGAAAAAGAGTGGATGGCACATTGCAAAGCATGATATTCAGAACAGTCACTGAACATATAGGTCTGGTATGTGAACTAAAATCACTTTTAACTTGTTGTGGGGGGGGGGATGAAGGCTACAGAACCATTGTTTTCTACAGCTATGAAGGAACAAGTACAGTAACTTGAATCTGCAGATATCAAATGGTCCTTCAGAGGCACTGAACCCACTGATTGGCTACCGCTACCAACGCCAGATGCTGGAAGCAGCAGAGGGGGCTCACCGGTGGATCTGAGGAAGGTGAGTACAGAGCTTTAGTTTTTATACACCAACCTTCAATTAGGGACATTCATTTATTAAATAGGACCAACACCTTTAAGGCTATGTTCACACATGGTTTTTGAGGCATTAGAAAATGACAACTTTTTCAAGTAGAAACCAGTGTTAGACCATGTGCACACATTGAGTATTTGGTGAGTTTTTTACCCCAGTATTTGTAAGCCAAAACCAGGAGTAGAACGGTCAGAGGAAAAACATAAGGCTGGAGTCACTGAGGCTGCGCAGACTCCCTGCCTGACCCACGGTGAACTGACAGCCTGTGAAAATGTTCAGAAACTTTCCCATGCTAATGAGTTCATCTCCGGTCAGGCGGGGAGGCAGCTTTTCATTCATTCCTCCATGGTTTACAGCCGGGCCAGTCGCATTAGCACCGCTCCTGGTTGTAAACTATTTAACCCCTTGAGATGAATTGCAGCGTGAGACATGACTGTATGATGGACAGGTATGGGATATTGTTTCTTTTTTATTTTGGACTTTTTACAGGAGAGTTAAATAAAGATTGGAAAAAATGTGTGTTTATTTATTATTATTATTATTATTATTTATTTATTGTTATAGCGCCATTTATTCCATGGCGCTTTACAGGTAAGAAAGGGGTATACATAAAAACAAGTACAATAATCTTAACCAATACAAATCATATGTATGGAGGAGACAGGTTGTGGATGGCTTTGTATGTCATGGTTAGGGTTTTGTAATGGAGTCTCTGGGCAATTGGGAGCCAGTGAAGGGATTGACAGAGGGGAGAAGCTGGGGAATAGGGGGGGGACAGGTGGATTAGTCGGGCAGCAGAGTTTAGAATAGATTGGAGGGGTGCGAGAGTGTTTGAGGGGAGGCCACAGAGCAGGAGGTTGCAGTAGTCAAGGCGAGAGATGATGAGGGCATGGACTAGGGTTTTTGCAGATTCTTGGGTGAGGAATGAACGGATTCGTGAAATATTTTTGAGTTGAAGTCGGCAGGAAGTGGAAAGGGCTTGGATATGTGGTTTGAAGGAGAGATTAGCGTCAAGGATTACTCCGAGGCAGCGAGCTTGTGGGACTGGGGAGAGTGGGCAGTCATTTACTGTAATTGATAGGTTCGTAGGGGGGGTCACGTGAGATGGGGGAAAGATGATGAATTCTGTTTTGTCCATGTTGAGTTTCAGAAATCTGGCGGAGAAGAAGGATGAAATAGTGGACAGACATTGAGGGATTCTGGTTAGTAGGGAGGTGATATCTGGTCCAGAGATGTAGATCTGTGTGTCATCAGCGTAGAGATGATACTGAAAGCCATGAGATTCTATGAGCTGTCCCAGGCCAAAGGTGTAAATAGAGAACAGCAGGGGCCCAAGGACTGAACCTTGTGGGACTCCGACAGATAGGGGGCGAGGTGAGGAGGTGGTGTGTGAGTAAAAGTCTTTGTTCTTAATGTCTGTATGTTTTTTTAACCATTTCAGACTAGTGGATTAATAATGGAGAGGTGTCTTATTGACACCTCTCCATTATTAACCATGCTTAATGTCACCTTTCAATAGCAAGGTGACATTAACCCCTTATTACCCCATATGCCACCCGCTACAGGGCAATGGGAAGAGAGAGGGTAAGTGCCGGGATTGGCGCATATCACAGATGCGCCTTTTCTGGGGTGGTTGGGGGCAGATGTTTTTAGCCAAGGGGGGGCTAATAACCATGGTCCCTCTCTAGGCTATTAATTTCTGCCCTCAGTCACTGGCTTGCCGTCTCTGGAGGAGAAAATTGCACGTGAGCCCACGCCTGTTTTTTCTGTGAATTAATCCCTTAATTTAACACCTACAGCTCCAAAATTTTACACACACACTACTAACATTATTAGTGAGGGACATATATGAATCTAACGGATATGTAATGGTTTACTGTATGTAAACCATGTTTCATATCCTGTCGGGTTCTGTAATGATTTTACAGATGCCGACAATTGAATTTTTACCTATTCTGCTATCTATACCTCTATGAAATATATATATATGTGTGTGTGTCAATGACATATACATATACCTATACTATGTGTATACATGTATTCTATCTATTCTGTTTTAACATGTCAGTGTGATTTTACTGAATTGCCGGCTTTTCCAAGGGACACCGGTGCATATTTCTCGCAAGTCACACGCATGGTCCGTGTGTAATACATTTTTTCTCGCACGCATAGACTTGCATTGGCGATTCTCAGGCGTAATACGGTGCAAATCACAGCATGCTGCGATTTCACCCGCACGTATAATACGGGCGAGAAAAAAATGGATGATGGGAGCTGCCCTATAGATTAACATTGGTCCGAGTGCTATGCAATTTTTTTCTCGCATAGCACTTGTCCGTATTTCTCTCTAGTGTGGCTCCTGCCTAATAGAAACATTTGCACCACTTCTGCATTTTTCACCCACTCCTGGCTTTGGCTTACAAATACGTAGGTAAAAAACTCACCAAATACTGAATGTGTGCATGTGGCCTTAGGGCTCATACCCATATGTGAGAAAAAAAAGTTCCGATATCAGGACCGATAAAACAGATGAGTGTCATGCGGTGTCATGCGAGTACAATGCGATTTTTCTCACATAGCATCTGTATGACATCCGTATGACATGCATATGCAATGCGGTTTTTTTCTCTGCAACTATTTTTCTACAATCATTTACAGGACCACTAAGAGTGTTCTATGCCACAGAATGGTAAGGTATCTGTAAAAAACGGATGGCAGACAGATGGTCCGTATGCAGTGCAATTTTTTTCTCACACCCATTGACTTGCATAGGCGAGTGTCGTCCGAGATACGCTGCAAATTTTTTTTCTCTGTCCGATTTCAGATGAGAAAAAAAATTGCAGATGAGATGTAATCCATTGAATAACATTGGTCAGAGTGCAATCTGATTTTTTTCTCGGATTTCACTCATCCATTTTTCTCGCAAATAAGTATGAGCCCTTAGGCTAAGTGCACACTAGGCGTTTTTACATGTTTTTTTACATCCTTTTTGCATTTTACAGTACCAGCAAAATCTATGAGATTTCAGAAATGTCATGCACACACATTGGGTTTTTTGTCATCAGGAATTTGCGCTTCGCGTGTTTTTTTGCACAAGGGAGTGTGTCACTTCTTTCAGTGTTTTTTCATGGTCTTTTCAGCAATTAAAATGAATGGGTGGTGAAAAAAACGCTGAAAAAACACACCAAAAACGCAGGTATAAGGTTTTGCTGTGCTTTTTGTGCCAAAACATGATTCTACAGAATAGGACTTTTTTTTAGCACTAAACTTTATCAGGATGAACAAGTGAAAAATCTAGTATGCCAAAAAGATCAGGTTTTGCTGTAAAAAGAAATGTTGAAAAAACTTCTAGTGTGAACTTACCCTAAGAAACGCTCTTCTATTGGAAGGTTCTTGGAGGTTTATTCTTTTTCCTGAAGTCTTTTTTTTTTTTTTGCAAGCTTTTGAATTAACATTTTTTTAAATTATTCGTCAGGCAAAAAAAATACTGAAAAAAATCCTCATATGAACAGAAAAGTAGATTTTCCATAAAAATAAATAAGAAAAGTTTTCAAAGCATATATAAAGTGTTTTTTTGATGAGGATTTTGGTGTAGATTCACTCCAGAAAACTCCTAAAAAAACCTCTGTATGAACATAGCCTAATAGGCTTTTTGATAAGTTTTTAGAGAGGAAACGGAGCAGAATGCTTTGAAATTTTTAAGGAGGATTTGGAGAGTTTCTGTTCATTTTTCACTCAGTTTCTACTCCAAAAATACTCTTTGTGCACAAACACTATGTTTATACTGAATTTTTTTTGTCTTTTTGCTGAGTTTTGGAATGAAAGCCAAGCAGAAACCTTAAGTTTTTGAGGAATTAAGAGTTTTTAAGAAGGATTTTTGGAGATTGGTTATGTGCATATGTAGCCTTTAGGAAGTGTTTTTGGAGCAGAAACTGAGCAGAACTTCCAAGTTTTCGAGTTTGAGTTTTTTTCAGGAAGATTTGGAAAGTTTCTACTCCAAAAACTCTTTAAAAAAAACTGTGTGCACATAGCCTTAGCAGTAGCAGTAGCAGTAAGATTCAATCACAAACCTCACTGATCTTTGCTGCACGTTTAGGCTTCCATGGTTGTGTGTTTTTTTTTGATAGCGGGTTATTTTATTATCTGAAATGCTCTATTTCTATCCAGCACATTAATCATCATCATCTGTGATGGGAAAACCAACAAAGAAAATATCCATCAGCAGATTAATAGTTTTGGTACATAAAAAAAGCAAAAAAACACCTTTCCATGGAAAATATAATAGAAAAGGGCAGAAAAGATAAAAAAAGACAAAAAAGTAGAAAATGTTCTTGTCAAACATCCAAAAGTGCAAGGTCAGTTGAGATTTTTTTCTTTTAGAAATTAACCAAATTTGGTAGAGAGGAAACAAAAAAGGAAATCAGTATTTAACCACTTCAAAGTGCTCTTATTAATCCAGATTGTCACAGAGATTATTCGTAAAAACATCCTCTGACAGGCACTGCCCAAATATGTTTAGACTGTGGAAAGGAAACAGACCAAATCATGGGGTTATATGAAGGGTCAGAGGGCCAAAGTTCACATTTTTTTGTGATTGCAAAACCCCATTTGGCACCGGGTCATTATCTGAAATGTCTGTGATTCATGGAGTCATAATAGGTTCCAGATCTGAGAAAAAAGTCTAGAAACATAATGGAGACGACCTTGGGTAACCTTGAACCAATCGTGAGCTCCTTCTAAAGTCATTAGGGGTCTTGATGAGGTGCAAACAGGATGCATATGATGAATCCAACCTCTGAGTCTAGCAAAATTCCACCGGGAGTGGATCACATGGGTGACAGCCATTATGTATAGTAAGACCAACAACAAGCTCTTATACTAAAAATAATTGTGTCTAGTGCTAAAGTAATTGGACATTGTTAGAGACGGGTAAAAAGATTTACACCAGCCTAGTCTGGTATCCACTTCGGTAATACATGGCCGCTGGATCAGGGCAGTGAAAAACTTCTTATGCCCCTGCAACCTCATGACGTCACGTGGGGCTTAATCCCTAGACCGCATACAAAAACATGACGTGTGCTGCTGTTATGCACCTGTCCTGGATCCGGGCTTTTCTCACCATGGTCAGTTAAATTCAGATGGCCCATCGTGATCCTTTGTGATCAACTGCCTACCAAGACACACACCTGTGTCTTGGTATTAAGACTTTTAGTTTGTGCACAGTTCTCTGTCTGCGGTCTTCCATGACAACTGCTATCTGCCTGCAGCTTCCAAAATCTGAGCTACCTCTCGGCCTATGGCATCAAGTAACAGTTACCTGCCTGCCTGCGGCTACCAGTACCTTAGCTACCTGTCTGCCTGCGGCTTCTAATACCTCAGTTACTTGTCTGCCTGTGGCTTCCAGTACCACAGTTACCTGCCTACCTGCAGCTATCAGTACATTAGCTGCCTGTTTGTCTGCGGCTTCCAGTACCTCAATTACCTGCCTGCCTGTGGCTTCCACTACATCAGTTACCCGTCTGCCTGTGACTTCCAGTACCTCAGTGACCTGTCTGCCTGTGACTTCCACTACCTCAGTTACCTGTCTGCCCAAGGTTTCCAGCACCTCAGCTACCTGCCAGCTAGCAGTACCTTAGCTACCTGTCTGCCTGTGATTTCCAGTACCTCAGTTAGCTGTCTGCCTGTGGCTTCCAGTACCTCAGTTAACTGTATGCCTGTGGCTTTAAGTAAGTCAGTTACCTGCTTTCTGCGGCTACCAATATCTTAGCTACTTGTCTGCCTCTGGCTTCCAGTACACTAGTTATCTGTCTGCTTGTGGCTCCCAGAACCTCTGCAATCAGTCTGCAACTTCCAGGTATCTCTGTTATCCATTTTCTGTGTGACTCACCTGCCTGCTGCACTGACGCCTGTGTCCTGTGTGCCAACTGGACCTTGTGCTTGGAGAACCTGCCTTACTAGGTGATCCTAACAGCTGCAACATCAGGCAAAGTAGTTGCAAGAGGAGCCCAGCCATTCACGTACTAGCCAAGAAAGTTTGTACTGCCTTGATCCAGCTGCTATGGAGTACTGAAGTGGTACTGCAAATCTTTTCGCCTGTCTTTAGCAATATCCAATTACTTCAGCACTACAGCCAAAATTATTTTCATTATAAGAGCTTCTTTCTGGTCTTACTAAAAAAATCAAAACTCTGACCAACCTTGCTGTCAAGTACAAAAGTAGAATCCGGACCAGGGTAGTGTGAATCTTTTTGCTCATCTCTATAATTAATTAAAAGTCAATTGTAAATACTATGATAAAATGTTGACCCAATGGACACCAGCGACATACGACCCGTTACTAAATAGTTATAAAGTTCATCAGGTCCGCAGAGGTGTCCATCATTTGATGAGAAAAGTAGTGCCTGCTGTTGTGAATTCCCTTGCTCGGATCTCTGAGCCGAAGCTCCCTCTGCTCCCTCTGGTGGTTACTGAGAGTAGTGGAGCTGGCCAGGTTGATGGAAGTTCCCCACCTGATGACGATAATTGGGAACCTGGGATTACTGGCTGGGAGCATATAATTGAGCTGGCTGCTCTTGAAGGTTGCTGGTGATTTTCCTCCTTGTGCATTTGTAGTTCTTTTGTCCCCTGCCTGATCTGCATGGTTCAGTTAAGTGATTCTTTTGCTAATCCTTTGCCTCTAATTTGGTTGTGCCTTTTTTTTGCTTTCTGCTTTTGCTAGGGTTCAGTGTACTCCCTGCTGGGGGGAGCTGTGGGCCCTGCTCTATATGTTACAACTTGTGTCAGTTTGTTCAGTCCCCTGTTATGTTAGTATCTTTTGCTTTGCTTCCAGTTTATACCAGAGTGCTGATCTAGCGGGGGTGAGGTCGTGTGACCTCAGGTTTTCTGTATATCAGAAGTGTTGGATTTTTCTAGGGTTTTGTGCGTGATTGCAGACAGTATCTTTTCTGTCCTGTACTGTCTAGACAGCTTGGGCCCCACCGTTTGCTCAGTCTGTTTTCTGCTTGTGTTTGTGTCTCATCTTGTCTCACCGACAATATACAGTGGGGAAAAAAAGTATTTAGTCAGTCAGCAATAGTGCAAGTTCCACCACTTAAAAAGATGAGAAGCGTCTGTAATTTACATCATAGGTAGACCTCAACTATGGGAGACAAACTGAGAAAAAAAAATCCAGAAAATCACATTGTCTGTTTTTTTTCATTTTATTTGCATATTATGGTGGAAAATAAGTATTTGGTCAGAAACAAAATTTCATCTCAATACTTTGTGATATATCCTTTGTTGGCAACGACAGAGGTCAAACGTTTTCTGTAAGTCTTCACAAGGTTGCCACACACTGTTGTTGGTATGTTGGCCCATTCCTCCATGCAGATCTCCTCTAGAGCAGTGATGTTTTTGGCTTTTCGCTTGGCAACACGGACTTTCAACTCCCTCCAAAGGTTTTCTATAGGGTTGAGATCTGGAGACTGGCTAGGCCACTCCAGGACCTTGAAATGCTTCTTACGAAGCCACTCCTTTGTTGCCCTGGCGGTGTGCTTTGGATCATTGTCATGTTGAAAGACCCAGCCACGTTTCATCTTCAATGCCCTTGCTGATGGAAGGAGGTTTGCACTCAAAATCTCACGATACATGGCCCCATTCATTCTTTCATGTACCCGGATCAGTCGTCCTGGCCCCTTTGCAGAGAAACAGCCCCAAAGCATGATGTTTCCACCACCATGCTTTACAGTAGGTATGGTGTTTGATGGATGCAACTCAGTATTCTTTTTCCTCCAAACACGACAAGTTGTGTTTCTACCAAACAGTTCCAGTTTGGTTTCATCAGACCATAGGACATTCTCCCAAAACTCCTCTGGATCATCCAAATGCTCTCTAGCAAACTTCAGATGGGCCCGGACATGTACAGGCTTAAGCAGTGGGACATGTCTGGCACTGCAGGATCTGAGTCCATGGTGGCGTAGTGTGTTACTTATGGTAGGCCTTGTTACATTGGTCCCAGCTCTCTGCAGTTCATTCACTAGGTCCCCCCGCGTGGTTCTGGGATTTTTGCTCACCGTTCTTGTGATCATTCTGACCCCACGGGGTGGGATTTTGCGTGGAGCACCAGATCGAGGGAGATTATCAGTGGTCTTGTATGTCTTCCATTTTCTAATTATTGCTCCCACAGTTGATTTCTTCACTCCAAGCTGGTTGGCTATTGCAGATTCAGTCTTCCCAGCCTGGTGCAGGGCTACAATTTTGTTTCTGGTGTCCTTTGACAGCTCTTTGGTCTTCACCATAGTGGAGTTTGGAGTCAGACTGTTTGAGGGTGTGCACAGGTGTCTTTTTATACTGATAACAAGTTTAAACAGGTGCCATTACTACAGGTAATGAGTGGAGGAAAGAGGAGACTCTTAAAGAAGAAGTTACAGGTCTGTGAGAGCCAGAAATCTTGATTGCTTGTTTCTGACCAAATACTTATTTTCCACCATAATATGCAAATAAAATGAAAAAAAAACAGACAATGTGATTTTCTGGATTTTTTTTTCTCAGTTTGTCTCCCATAGTTGAGGTCTACCTATGATGTAAATTACAGACGCCTCTCATCTTTTTAAGTGGTGGAACTTGCACTATTGCTGACTGACTAAATACTTTTTTTCCCCACTGTATGTTTGGGGGCTGTCTATTCCTTTGGGGATCTACTCCGGGGCAGTTTAGATTTCACCTTTCGAACTTCAGGCTTAGTTAGTTCTCCGGCTATGACAAAGCATCTAGGGCATCGTAGGAACGATCCACAGCTACTGCTAGTTGTGTTGATAGGATCAGGGGTCTGCAATCCACTTAGTTACCAACCTCTCTGGTTTTCTGGTGGTTTAGCCTGTTCCTGCCATCCTCCTTGGTGACCCATTCATAACAGAATCACCAGACTAACTGTAGACTCTAGGGTATTCAAAAGAAGGAAAGAATTGCAAAAAAAAAAAGTGTCAGATTTTTTTAAATATTTTTTCCTCTTTTTCTCTGGGGCCGTAGGAGGATTTTTTCCTTAATGGAGACTAAGCAATTGTCCGATCATGTTGAACAACTCGCTGCTGAAGTGCGGGGAATTTCTGCCTATCTCGCTCAGTCATCTGCTGTAGAACCAAAGAACCCTACTCCTGATGTGTTTTCAGTGGATTGGTCAAAATTTTTGAATTTCAAGAATAACTGTAAACTATTTCTTGCTTTAGAGCCTAATTCATCAGGGAGCTCGGTGCAGCAGGTTAAAATTGTCATCTCCCTGCTGCGCGGCGATCCCCAGGATTGGGCTTTTTCTCTGACACCGGGAGATCCTATTCTGGCTAATGTAGATGCGCTTTTTCAGGCCCTGGGGTTGTTGTATGATGAACCTAATGCTACTGACCAAGCTGAGAAAACCTTATTGGCATTGAACCAGGGTCAGGATGTTGCGGAGTTATATTGCCAGAAGTTCCAAAAGTGGGCGGTCCCTACTAAATGGAATGATGATGCCCTAGCAGCTCTCTTTTGGAAGGATCTGGCAGAAACTGTAAAAGATGTTATGGTGGGATTTTCTGTCCCCTCTGGTCTTAACGACTCCATGTCATTAGCCCATTCAAATTGATCGACGTTTACGTGAATGTAAAAGTACGCGAGAGGCAGTGCTGCCTTTTGAACAAACCTCTGAAACCATGCAATGTGATAGGGTTTTGTCTAGGGCGCAACATCAAGAGTTCAGAAGGCGTAATAAGTTATGCTTCTTTTGTGGGGATGCCTCTCATGTTATTTCTGTCTGCCCTAAACGAGAAAAACATTTTGCTCACGCATTTGCGGTGGGCAGTGTACAGCCTAAGTTCCTGTTGGCATTTACCTTGATCTGCTCTTTGTCTACATTTTCTGCTAAAGCCTTTGTTGATTCAGGAGCAGCCTTGAATCTGATGGATCTTGACTTTACCAAACATTGTGGTTTCCCCATGGTGCCCCTGAGAACCCCTATTCCCTTGAGGGGGATTGATGCTACCCCTTTGGAGGAGAATAAACCCCAGTTTTGGACCCAGGTAATAATGCGGGTCGCCCCGAACCATCAAGAGAATTGTAAATTTTTGGTGTTGTACAATTTTCATGATATTGTTTTGCTGGGTTTTCTTTGGTTGCAGGCCCATAATCCTGGTTTGGATTGGAAATCTGTGTCTGTGGTGAGTTGGGGTTGTCAATGTGTTCTTAGCGACATTCCTGTTTTCTCCACCTCTCCCCAGTCTCAAGATGTTCCTGACTATTTGGCTGATTTTTCTGATGTATTTAGTGAGAGTAAGTCCATGTCTTTGCCTCCTCATAGGAGTTATGACTGCGCAATTGAGTTAATGCCCAGTTGTAAATTTCCCAAGGGTCGGCTTTTCAACTTATCGGTACCTGAACATGATGCTATGCGATCTTATATCAAGGAATCATTGGATAAGGGTCATATCAGACCATTCTCTTCGCCTTTGGGTGCTAGTTTTTTTTGTGGCCAAAAAAGATGGCTCATTAAGGCCATGTATTGACTATCGTTCCCTTAACAAAATCACTGTTAAATATCAGTACCTGTTACCCCTGATTTCTGATTTATTTTCTAGAGTTAAAAGTGCTTACTTGACCTTAGGGGGGTGTATAATCTTATTCGTATCAAGCACGGAGATGAATGGAAGACAGCGTTTAATACTCCGTAGGGACATTTTGAGTACCTGGTGATGCCTTTTGGGCTCACTAATGCCCCTTCCGTCATCCAATCTTTTATGAACGATATTTTCCGAGACCTTGTGGATAAGTTTTTGATCATTTATCTGGATGATATTTTAATTTTTTTCCAGTGATTGGGATTCTCATGTGGAACATTTTCAGACTGTGTTCCGGATCTTGAGAGAAAATACTCTGTATATTAAGGGATCGAAATGTCTTTTTGGTGTACAGAGGATTTCGTTTTTGGGATTCATTTTGTCCCCGTCTGCTATTGAAAAGGGCCCGGCCAAGGTACAGGCCATTTATGATTGGGTTCAGCACACTTCTCTGAAGGCTCTTCAGAAGTTTTTGGGTTTTGCTAATTTCTACCGTAAATTTATAAGTAATTTTTCTGGTATTGTTAAACCACTGACGGATTTGACCAAAAAGGGCGCTGATGTGGTGAATTGGTCTCCAGGGGCAGTCGCAGCACTTCGGGAGCTTAAGCAGAGATTCACTTCTGCTCAGGTTCTACGGCAACCTGATGTTTGACTCCCATTTCAGGTGGAAATAGATGCTTCTGAGATTGGTGCAAGAGTCGTTTTGTCTCAAAGGGATCCGGTAGCCTCTAAGATGAATCCCTGTGCCTTCTTTTCTCGAAAATTTTCTCCATCTGAATGAAACTATGACATGGGGAATCGGGAATTATTGGCTATGAAGTGGGCATTTGAAGAGTGGAGACATTGGTTGGAGGGAGCTAGACATCAAGTTGTGGTCCTCACCGATCACAAGAATTTGATTTATCTTGAATCAGCCCATCGCTTGAATCCTAGACAGGCTAGGTGGGCCTTGCTTTTCACGCGTTTTAATTTTGTGGTCTCCTTTCTT
Organism: Dendrobates tinctorius; assembly: GCF_039654945.1. Taxonomy (NCBI): domain Eukaryota; kingdom Metazoa; phylum Chordata; class Amphibia; order Anura; family Dendrobatidae; genus Dendrobates; species Dendrobates tinctorius. The sequence goes on from NW_027361674.1 coordinate 5,627,150, forward strand.
AAAGGGCACTAAGGCGGACGCCCTTTCTAGGAGTTTCTTTAGAGATTCTCTTGATGTGACCAAGCCTACTACCATGCTAAATGAGGGTGTAGCTCTTTCCGCCATCTCTCCTGATTTGAGACGTGCCCTGGAGGAATTTCAGGGGGATAAACCTGAACGATGCCCTATGGGAAAACTGTATGTCCCTGACCAGTGGAGGAAAAGAGTAATGTCTGAAATTCATTGCTCTGTGTTGGCTGGTCATCCAGGTATCTTTGGTACCAGAGATTTGGTGAGTCGGTCTTTTTGGTGGCCAGCCTTATCTCGTGATGTCGGGAACTTTGTGCAGTCCTGTGGGACTTGTTCTCGGTCTAAGCCTTGTTCTCATGCTAGTGATTTGTTGATGCCCCTGCCGCTGCCCAGGAGGTCGTGGACCCATATCTCAATGAATTTTATCTCTGATCTCCCTGTCTCTCAGAGAATGACTGTTATTTGGGTGATCTGTGATAGATTTTCTAAGATCGTCCATCTTGTACCACTCCCAAAGTTGCCATCTTCTTCTGAGTTGGTGCCCTTGTTTTTACAACAAGTGGTTAGTTTGCATGGGATTCCTGAGAACATTGTGTCAGACGGAGGCGTCCAGTTTGTTTACAGATTTTGGAGAGCTTTTTGTTCCAAAATGGGAATTCAGTTGTCTTTCTCCTCTGCATTCCATCCTCAGACCAATGGGCAGACTGAAAGAACAAACCAGACTTTGGAGTCCTATTTGAGATGTTTCATATCTGCTGATCAGGATGATTGGGTCTCATTTTTGCCCTTGGCCGAATTTGCGCTAAACAGTAGGGCTATTTCTGCCTCTTTGATGTCCTCTTTCTTTTGTAACTTTGGGTTTCATCCTCGATTTTCTTCGGGGCTGGTGGAAGCTTCTGCCTGCCTGGGTGTGGATTCTGTGGTAGAGAGAATGCATCAGATTTGGGACCAAGCAGTGGATAAGTTGTCCCACTCTCAGGAAAAGGCCCAATGGTTTTCTAACCAGCATAGGACCATGGGTACCCGGTTTAAAGTGGGTGATATGGTTTGGTTGTCCTCAAAAAATATTCCCATGAAGGTTGCATCTCCAAAATTCAAGCCAAGGTTTATTGGCCCTTATAAGATTTTAGAAATTCTTAAGCCTGTTTCTTTCCATTTGGCTCTTCCAGTTACGTTTAAGATTCATAGAGTTTTTCATAAATCTTTGTTGAAAAGGTTTGTGGAGCCAGTAGTTCCCATGGCGGCGCCACCTGACCCTGTACTGGTTGAGGGTAATTTGAAGTATGAGGTAGAGAAGATATTGGATTCTCGTCTGGCTAGACGGAGACTTCAGTACTTGGTCAAGTGGAAGGGTTACGGCCAAGAAGATAGTTCTTGGGTCTATGCTTCTGACATCCATGCCAAGAGATTGATTCGTGCCTTTCACTGGGCCCATCCTGTTCGGCCTGGTGGCGTGGATGAGGGTTCGGTGACCCCTCCTCAAGGGGGGGTACTGTTGTGAATTCCCTTGCTCGGATCTCTGAGCCGAAGCTCCCTCTGCTCCCTCTGGTGGTTACTGAGAGTAGTGGAGCTGGCCAGGTTGATAGAAGTTTCCCACCTGACGACAATAATTGGGAATCTGGGATTACTGGCTGGGAGCATATAATTGAGCTGGCTGCTCTTGAAGGTTGCTGGTGATTTTCCTACTTGTGCATTTGTAGTTCTTTTGTCCCCTGCCTGATCTGCATGGTTCAGTTAAGTGATTCTTTTGCTAATCCTTTGCATCTAATTTGGTTGTGTCTTTTTTTGCTTTCTGCTTTGTTGCTAGGGTTCAGCATACTCCCTGTTGGGGGGAGCGCTGGGCCCTGCTCTATATGTTACAGCTTGTGTCAGTTTGTTCAGTCCCCTGTTATGTTAGTATCTTTTGCTTTGCTTTCAGTTTATACCAGAGTGGGGGTGAGGTCGTGTGGCCTCAGGTTTTTTGTATATCAGAAGTGTTGGATTTTTCTAGGGTTTTGTGCGTGATTGCAGACAGTATCTTTTCTGTCCTGCCCTGTCTAGACAGCTTGGGCCCCACCGTTTGCTCAGTCTGTTTTCTGCCTGTGTTTGTGTCTCATCTTGTCTCACTGACAATATATGTTTGGGGGCTGTCTATTCACCTTTCTGACTTCAGGCTTAGTTAGTTCTCCGGCTGTGATGACGCATCTAGGGCATCGTAGGAATGCGCCACGGCTACTGCTAGTTGTGTTGATAAGATCAGGGGTCTGCAATCTGCTTAGTTATCAGTCAATGTCAGTGCCTCCGTTAGGTGTAGTGACAGTTTTCTCACATACTGGAGACAGTGACACACGTAGACCCATTCAAATGAATGGGTCTATGCAGATGTCAGCGTGTTTTCACGGACCGTGAAAACATACCACAACATGTGCTGCACACGTGCAAACGGAGAACAGTGTACACTGACCTCCGTGAGCACGGACGGCTGCTGGGGAAGAAGCGCTACTGTAAGCGCTGTTCCCCTGCTTGTGGTGCTGAAGCGGCTTTCATTCTTCCTGTTCTGCCAGCAATAATGTGAGCAGGGAAGAATGAATGAAAAGAACCCAACATGGGGTCCCCCTTATATTTGTAACCAACCCAGCAAAATTGTACAGGTGCGGGCTGCTATTCTCAGGCTGGTAAGAGGCCATGAATATGGGCCCCTCCAGCCTAAAAACAGCAGCCTGCAGCTGCCCAGAAAAGGCACATCTATTAAATGTGCCTATTCTGGAACTTTGTTGGGTTCTTCTTACTTGCCCAGTACCAGTGGCAAGTGGGGTTATAAGGGGTTAATGTCACCTTGCTGCTGTAAGGTGACATTAAGCCTGGCTTTGTAATGGAGAGGTGTCAATAAGACACCTATCCATTACTAATCTTATAGTAAGTAAAGGGATAAATAAACACACACACAGTAAGAAAAAAGTCTTTTAAAGGGAACCTGTCACCCCCCCCAGGGAGTTGTTAAATAAAAGAGCCACCTTCAGCAGCACTAAGGCTGCATTCTGTGAAGGTGGCTCTTCTGTTTCTGACCCCTAGTAATGCAGAAATATTGACTTTTATAAATAGGTCCTCATACTTATAATGCGTCCCATAGGTATGGTGTGTCCCCCTGTATCAGCTGCCTCCCAGCCATCCATCATGCCCCTGTTGTGCCTGGGCGCCACCTCCCAGCCATCCATCATGCCCCTGTTGTGCCTGGGCGCCACCTCCCAGCCATCCATCATGCCCCTTGCCTTGCGTCTGGGCTCCGTCTCCCAGCCATCCATCATGCCCCTGTGCGTCACCGCCTTGTGTGTAGTATGCTGGCGCCTGCGCTGTGACAACAGTTCTCGGGCATGCGCAGTGCGTGCTGCCCGAGAACTGACATCAGGCTATCGTGCCTGCGTTTTGCAGAGGCCCCATTTTTGTAAACCACTTTTTAGTCCATAGGAAATATAATATATTTTTTAGATTAATTTTAATATATATTTTTTATTTTTAAAAATTTTTATAAAAATTAGGCAATCGCATCTGCGTGTTGCGGAGGCCCCACTTTTGTTGCCCGGCGCCAATCTCTGCTGGCTTAGATCAGTTACAGACGGCTCCTGCTGGTTATTCTGCAACTTCTTTCTGTTGAATGGGTGTCTCTTCCGATGTCATGCTGATTGACAGCCAACTCTCCACTGCCTAACTGCGGGGAGCTAGCTGTCGAGCCCCATCGACAGAACAGACTGGAAGAAGAAGATCTTCTCTGTTGATGTGAAATCAAATAAAGCAGTAGATTCAGGAGCAGTCTGACCTGGCAGAGATTGGCTCCAGGCAGAACATAGCAAAAAAAGAAGTAAAGTCCTTACAGCATGTAACCAAGCAGTAAATCACAGCATAATTTGAAGAACTGATTGACTGAAAAAAGACTACTAATTATTAGAGATGAGCGACTTTGCCTTTTTTCGGGTCGAGTCGGGTTTCATGAAACCCGACTTTCTCAAAAGTCGGGTTTAACGAAATCGGCCAATTATCGTGAAAAGTCGAAGGCCGACTGAAACACGAAACCCAATGCAAGTCAATGGGGAAGAAAAGACGGTAGTGAGTAGAGGACAGGAAACACACCTACAGTGCCCATTTTAATGCCAAAAACATCAATTCTTATTACTTAAGCTTGTCAACCTTAATTTACTTTATAATAATAGTTAGGCATTGAAAACTGGGGGTTATTTGGCTAAAGTTGTGGGGGGGGGTAGGGCTGGCTCCAGATTTTCGTGGGCCCAGGGCCAAAGAGTGTCAATGGGCTCCTTTAACACATGCCACAATTCATGATCCTCTGATATGGCAGAGAAATAGCGGTATAGTACAATGAAAAATACTTCACTTCTTACATCTCATGACTGATATCCATTTTAAATTCTCCAATAGCTCCAAAAACGGACAGTATATTACTCCATACAGTATTATGGCCACCGCATAGTGCGCTATACAGATTAATGAGGCCCATATATTTCTCCATACAGAATGATTGGTCCCATATAATGTTTGAAACAGTATATGATGAGCTCCATATAATGCTACAGTATATGTTGGTCCCCATGGATGAAGCTCCACTCTGTTATGGGCCCAAATAATGCTCCATATATAATGGGCCCAATTTCTAATGCTCCAGTGCATAATGGGCCCTGTAAATGCTGCTCCAGTGTCTGATGTCCACCTTTGGAATGCTCCAGTGTATGGTGGGCCTCATATATCATTCTCCAGAGTATAGTGCTCACCAAAAATAGCTGTCCCAACATTGAAAACAATTAAATAAGTCTCCTTGCTAGGGAATCCCTGTACTAGTCTGGACTCGTCCCCATCTTCCATCTCACTGCACTTGGACTGTTTAGGCAGAGGGCGTACAGACGTGATGTCATCGCGCTCTCTGACCAGAATGTCACTGTCAGGAAACGCGGAAGACGTCACGGCGGTGGGGCAGGGAGAGGTAAGTATTTCAACTTTGCAAGTGCTGTGATCCTGAGCAAGCAGGGGGGCCCACTCGTTAGCGACGGCATTGGCACAGGCCCCCTCATAGTACGCCAGTGTGTCTGACGGCGGGTGTGCACCCCCACCGTCAGAGACACTTGATTCTACTATGAGGGACCTTGTGCCAGTGCTGTTGCCAAACAGGGCGCCCACCCACCTGTTCAGGGCAATGGCACTCGCACGGATGCGTGCACCAGGTGGTGACCCCGGCCCTGGGGGGGAGGCAGCCCAGTTAGGGAGGTGGAAAAATTGGCATATGATGATGTTGGACATTCAGCAGCTGCAAATGGAGTAGAATTACATAAATATTGGACCAGTACATAGATAAGGAGTCCGGATGTTTTAAAGTCCTCTGATTGGGGTCTCCTAATGTGTTGCGATGCCCCCACAAGGTCTTGGAATATTTATGTTTCTCCCTCTCCCATATTGATAGTTCTGCTTCACGTCACTTGTCTCATCTATTGCATTTTTTCTGTGTTGTATTGTGCATAAATATGTGACTCTTCAGATTTTGTATTAGTCTAGCCTGATGAAGAGACCTGAGTAGTCTCGAAAGCTTGCAATGTGTTGCCATCTTTTCAGTTAGCCATTAAAAGGTATCAACCACTGAGGACTCTCAATTCTGAATATTTTTCTATTATTGGTGAGAATTTGAATCTCACTAAAGATTTGAGGAAGCAGAACTATTGTCTCTGGCCCAGTAGAGATTACACCTCAATGTAACAGACTGAAATTGGATGGTGTATGACAAGGTGGAGGGTGTCTATAGGATTGGTGAGATTTTGAATCTCACTATAGATTTAAGGATGCTGAACTATTGTCTCTGGCCCAGTAGAGATTACACCTCAATGTAACAGACTGAAATTGGATGGTGTATGACAAGGTGGAGGGTGTCTATAGGATTGGTGAGATTTTGAATCTCACTATAGATTTGAGGACGCAGAACTATTGTCTCTGGCCCAGTAGAGATTACACCTCAATGTAACAGGCTGAAATTGGATGGTGAATGACAAGGTGGAGGGTGTCTACAGGATTGGTGAGATTTTGAATCTCACTATAGATTTGAGGACGCAGAACTATTGTCTCTGGCCCAGTAGAGATAACACCTCAATGTAACAGGCTGAAATTGGATGGTGAATGACAAGGTGGAGGGTGTCTATAGGATTGGTGAGATTTTGAATCTCACTATAGATTTGAGGATGCAGAACAGTCTCTGGCCAGTAGAGATTACACCTCAATGTAACAGACTGGAAATTGAATGGTGTATGACAAGGTGGAGGGTGTCTACAGGATTGGTGAGATTTTGAATCTCACTATAGATTTGAGGACGCAGAACTATTGTCTCAGGCCCAGTAGAGATTACACCTCAATGTAACAGGTTAAAATTGGATGGTGAATGACAAGGTGGAGGGTGTCTATAGGATTGGTGAGAATTTGAATCTCACTATAGATTTGAGGACGCAGAACTATTGTCTCTCCCAGGAGAGATTACACCTCAATGTAACAGGCTGAAATTGGATGGTGTATGACAAGGTGGAGGGTGTCTATAGGATTGGTGAGATTTTGAATCTCACTATAGATTTGAGGACGCAGAACAGTCTCTGGCCAGTAGAGATTACACCTCAATGTAACAGACTGAAATTGGATGGTGTATGACAAGGTGGAGGGTGTCTTTAGGATTGGTGAGATTTTGAATCTCACTATAGATTTGAGGACGCAGAACTATTGTCTCAGGCCGAGTAGAGATTACACCTCAATGTAACAGGCTGAAATTGGATGGTGAATGACAAGGTGGAGGGTGTCTATAGGATTGGTGAGAATTTGAATCTCACTATAGATTTGAGGACGCAGAACTATTGTCTCTCCCAGGAGAGATTACACCTCAATGTAACAGGCTGAAATTGGATGGCGTATGACAAGGTGGAGGGTGTCTATAGGATTGGTGAGATTTTCGATCTCACTAGAGATTTGAGGACGCTGACAATGGTGCTCTCAGTCCAAGTATGGACGCAGGCAGCCTAATAAGCAGGACTGCTGCACAGTGCACACACAAAAGGGTGGAAAAATGAACCCTTGGTAACTGTGCAGAAAAGCGGAAGAAAAGTATTTTTGCTTTTAAAAAAGCAGTTTGCACAGCAGTGTGCAAACAGCAATGCAGCTATCAGGGAGCCTTATAAGGCAGCCTAATAACCAACAGAGCTGATGCACAAAAATAGAGCCTCCCCGTCACTGCACACAAAGTGTTGTGTTGTAAGTGGAAATCGCTAACAGCAGAAGCAGTTTTTTGGTTCTTCTTCCCTGCCTAACGCTCTCCCTACAGAATCAGCAGCACAAAAAGAAAACACAGAATGACAAATGTGCAGAAATACCCAGCAGTAACAAATATGACAGTAATCAGCAAGTGCTGGTAAAAAGATGGCAACAAATACAGGGTATTTAGTCGATACATATTTTTGCAAAAAAATGTATACCAAGCTACTCCACCTCGTCAAGGTAACCCTTAATGGAGCAGTCCCTATCTAATGTATTTAAAACCTGAACATATGAACTGTGTCTAACTGAACAGGATTCAGGCAGGCGCTTCCTAGTATGGGCACATGGTGTAAGACAGCTCTTTATGTGCATGTCACACAAGAGAGGGGTCTCTCAAACCATGCATAAGCAAGGAAAAAAAGGGATTAAAAACACATGCGACATGCACAAATGTGAACAAGTCGGTCGGACAGTGTTCACACCACCCACTGACTGAAACACAAGAAGAAAACACAGAATGACAAATGTGCAGAAATACCCTGCAGTATCAAATATGACAGTAATCAGCAAGTGCTGGTAAAAAGATGGCAACAAATACAAGGAATTTAGTCGATACTTTTTTTGCAAAAAAATGTAAACCAAGCTACTTCACCTTGTCAAGGTAACCCTTAATGGAGCAGTCCCTATCTAATGTATTTAAAACCTGAACATATGAACAGTGTCTAAATGAACAGGATTCAGACAGGTGCTTCCTAGTGTGGGCACGTGGTGTAAGACAGCTCTTTATGTGCATGTTACAAAAGAGAGGGGTGGGGTCTCTCAAAATATGCATAAGCAAGGAAAAAAAGGGATTAAAAACACATATGACATGCACAAATGTGAACAAGTCAGTCGGACAGTGTTCACACCACCCACTGACTGAAACACAAAAAGAAAACACAGAACGACAAATGTGCAGCAGCAGCAGCTCTCCCTATGCTAAGATCGGCATAATTAAGATGGCGGTCGGCATTCACGCCCTTTTATAGCCCCTGTGATGCCACACAAAGCCAGCCAATCACTTGCATGCCCTTCTCAAAGATGGTGGTGACTGATGCCTATGTCATCGCGTTGCCCACAGTGTGCGTCCTCCATCATTGGCTGAAAAAGGGCACTGGAAGCATCTTTTGAAATGCGACTTTGGCACTCTGGTCGCCGACCTCACGCTATGGTCGGGTTTCGTTTCATGAAACCCGACTTAAGCTAAAGTCGGCGACTTTTGAATATGACCGACCCGTTTCGCTCAACTCTACTAATTATCTCTTAAGACTATAAACCTCTTATTGTGGCTATTTTTTCCACCACATATGGACCTATTAACTGGATAAAAGTTGGTAAAAAAAAACTATTTTTATAGATTTGGGTTCGTTGATCTTCGTCATGTATGAGATGACTGAACAAGCTACTATTACACAAAAGCTAGAGACTGTCCCCTATTGACGGCAAATTGCAAGGTTAAGAAAAATGAACCCATGTCATCCCTGGAACCCCAACCCTGTAGGAGCGTTCATGTTAGCATTACTTTTGTAGTAGTAAAGCAATCAGCAGCCAAAATAAAGCCTCACAACTGTCTATGTAAAACATTTCCTTACCTATCTATATTCATATGCAAGAAATCGTTCTCTATCCGACCCTGATGACCTTAAGATGAAGAATTCCATGTGCTGTCTGAACCAATAAATTGCATGGCACACAATGATTTTTTTCCCTGGTAATATCAAATTTTGGCAGCTCCATAGTAATGGAGAAATTGTGTGCGCTCCATATCAATGCTTCAGGTTGGCGGAGAGATGATATAATTTCAGATTTCCTCAACTACATGATAAATGTGTCTGTGTGAATTTCTTTCTGATAATACACGGGAACTCATATTCCAATATCTATTGTGCGGATTGCAAGTGAAAATAGGAACGCTGGTGGGGAGGAGGTCCGCTGTCTGTAGATGCTTCATCACAAAGAAATGAATAGATACATGCCTATATACATACTGTATATAGATAGGTGGTTGTACTTTATATGTAAATACAGTTTACTTGTTTTTTTTATCAGATTAACTTAAAGGGGTTGTTCGGTATTGTAAAAAAAGGCTGCTTTTTGGAAACAACAGAAGCACACCAACTGAAGATCAGCTCTGTTCACTTTAATGGAGCAGAGTAGAGTTGAGCAAAATGATTCTTAGATCTGTGATGAGTAGGACTGCCAAACTAGTGCCCTGCAAAGCTGCTACTGCCTGCCGTTGGCCCAAGTGTCTCATCCATTTGATAGGCCACCTGGCATTACATCATGCCGCAACAATGACACTTCCTCGGACCTACTAATCAGATGAGGAGCCGACAGGAGGAGTGATTTGGACTACTGACATGGCCCCTGGACCAGAGTTCTAAGAATCGTTTAACTCAACTTTAGAACAGAGCTGCAGCACAAACCTTGTAAAAGGAATGACGCTGTATATCTTTAGCAATCCTTTAACTATCTAAACAGTAAAGACTCTATCTTTTTAACATACAATATACAAAAAAGGTTGCACTCTATCATGCTAAAGCATGTCAATGTGAAATATGAAATGTGAATAGCAATATGGATTTTGAATATTAGGAAAAAATTTAATGAGACACTTTGCACAAAATTTGGCCAAATATTGTCTGCCCATCAACCATCGTTAAGGTGGTCTCAAAACTGATGGATCCCTGACCTGTGTGAACACCTCTCTTAGGCTGATGTCTGAATTCCTGGTTGAATGTGGACTCCTCTCTCAGTAAAGGAGCATTTATGGGTCAGTAGAGACTTGCTGTAATTAAAATCACTACATGTTGAAGGGCGGAGTGCTCAGTCAGTAAGCTAACATTATTATTATTATTATACATTTTTATAGCGCCATTTATTCCATGACGCTTTACATGTAAACTGGGCAAATACAGACAAGTACAATAAACATGAGAAAAACAAGTACAGAAGGAGAGAGGATCCTGCCCGCGAGGGCTCACATTCTGCAGGGAATGGGTCAGGATACACTAGGAGAGGGTAGAGTTGGTCGTGCAGCAGATCAGCAGACTGAGGATTGCTGCAGGTTGTAGGCTTGTCGGAAGAGGTGGGTCTTCAGGTTCCTTTTGAAGGTTTCCGTGGTAGGTGAGAGCCTGATGTGTAGGGATAGAGAGTTCCAGAGTATAGAGGAAGCACGGGAGAAGTCTTGTATGCGGTTGTGGGAGGAAGAGATGAGAGGGGAGCAGAGGAGATCTTGAGAGGCTCGAAGGTTGCGTCTAGGTAAGTACCAGGAGACCATGTCATAGATTTATGGAAGAGACAGGTTATGAATGGCTTTGTATGTCATTGTTAGTGTTTTGAACTGCAGCCTCTGGGCATTAGGGAGCCAATGAAGTGCCTGGCAGAGAGGAGAGGCTGGAAAATAAAGGGGAGACAGGTGGATTAGTCGGGCAGCAGAGTTTAGGATGGATTGGGGTGGTGCCAGAGAGCTAGAGGGGAGGCAAGAGAGTAGAAAGTTGCAGTAGTCGAGGTGGGAGATGATGAGGGCATGCACTAGTGTTTTTGTGGTTTCACGGTCAAGGAATGCATGGATCCGGGAAATGTTTTTGAGTTGGAATCGGTAGGTGAAGGCAAGGGCTTGGATATGTGGCTTGAAAGAGAGGGCAGAGTCAAGGATCACCCCAAGGCACCGTGCGTGGGGGAAAGTGAGCAGCCATTGACATTGATGGATAGGTCGGGTGGAGGGGTAGAATGAGGTGGGGGAAAGATGATGAATTCTGTTTTTTCCATGTTCAGTTTTAGAAAGTGAGCAGAAAAGAAAGATGAAATAGCAAACATTGTGGGATTTTGGTCAGTAAGGAAGTGAGGTCAGGTCCAGATAGGTAGATCTGCGTGTCATCAGCGTATAGACGATATCATAAACCGTGGGATTCTATGAGCTGTCCCAGGCCAAAGGTGTAGATGGAGAAGAGTAGGGGTCCTAGAACTGACCCTTGGGGAACACCGACAGACAGGGGGCGAGGTGAGGAGGTGGTGTGGGAGAGGGAGGGAGACATTGAATGTCCGGTCTGTTATATATGATGAGAGCCAGGATAGAGCCAAGTCTGTGATGCCAAGAGATGAGAGAGTCTATAACAGGAGAAAATGGTCCACAGTGTCGAAGGCAGAAGACAGGTCCAGGAGAAGGAGTACAGAATAGTGTTGTTTGCTCTTTGTGGTTAGTACTGTAGGTCGTTGGTGACCTTAGTTAGGGCAGTTTCAGTTGAGTGATGCAGTCGGAAGCTAGATTGTAACCAGTGAAAGAGGGAGCAGGAGGAGAGGTGGGAGAACAGTTCAAGATGGACATGCTGTTCCAGTAGTTTTGAGGCATAAGGGAGAAGGGATATGGGGTGATAGCTAGACACAGAGGATGGGTCGAGGGATGGTTTTTTGAGGATAGGTGTGATTGATGCATGTTTGAAGGATGAGGGGAAGACACCGTTTGTGAGAGGTTGAAGAGGTGTATTAGGGTTGGGATGAAGACGTTGATGAGGTTAGGGATGAGGTGGGACGGGAGTGGGTCAAGCGTGCAAGTGGTGAGATTTGATCTTGACAGAAGGGTGGAGAGCTGATCTTCTGTCATGGTGGAGAAGCTGGTTTTGGAAGAACAAGGCTGAGCAGTCAAGAGGAGGGGTGTTGGGGGCTGTGGGCCAAAGCTTTCTCTGATGCTATCGATCTTCTGCTTAAAGAAAGAGGCAAAGTCTTCAGCAGAAATGAGAGGAGAGGGAGGAGTGTTGTGAATTCTCTCTCTGACTTCCCTCTGGTGGTTACTGGAGGTAGTGGAGCTGATCTGATTGACAGAGGCTTGCCACCTGATAATGAGGAAGACGATTGGAGATCTGGGGTTTCTGATTGGGATTTAAGACAGCTGACTCCCTCTATCCCTGCTGGTGATTTTCTTCCTGTGCCTCCTGAGGTCTGATGTCTCCTGCTCTTTCCCTGCATGTTCAGCTAAGTGGTTCATTTGCTATTCTGTTTGCATTTGATCTGGTTTTGTTTATCTCTGCTTTGTGTGGGTCAGCTAGCTCTGGCTGGGGCTGTGCTGAATCACCGTCCATATGTTACTGCATGTGCCAGTTTGTTTTGTCCCCTTTTATATTGGTCTTTTTGCTTTGCTTTTAGAATATACCAGAATGCTGATATAGTGGGGGGCGAAGTCGTGCGACTTCAGTGTTTTTGTGCATCAGACGTGTTGGACTTTTTGCAGGGTTTTTTGCGTGATTGCAGACAGTGTCTTTCCTTTCCTGTCCTGTCTAGTCAGTGTGGGCCCCATCATTTGCTCAGTCTATTTTTCTGCCTGCGTTTGTGTTTTCATCTTGTCTCACCGACAATATATGTTTGGGGGCTATCTATTCCTTTGGGGTCTGCTCCAGAGCAGTTTAGATTCCCTCTTTCTTGCTTTAGGCTTAGTTAGCTCTCCGGCTGTGCCGAGGCATCTAGGATCATCGTAGGTACGCTCCACGGCTACTGCTAGTTGTGTGGACAGGATCAGGGGTCTGCATCCGCTTAGTTACCAACCTCTCTGGTTTTCTGTGGCTTAGCCTGGCCTGCTATCCTCCTCGGTGACCCATTCATAACAGAGGAGGTACTGGGGGACGGAGATGAGAATTGAAAGTGTTGAAGAATTGTTTAGGGTTGTGAGACACGAAGGATATGAGAAATGAGAAGTAGGTTTGCTTTGCGACAGTGAGCGTGGACTTGAAACTGGTAAAGGACTGCTTATATGTGATAAAGTGCTCAGCAGAGCAGGATCTCTTCCATCTCCGCTCAGTGGCCCTGGAAGCCAGTCTTAGTTCTCTGGTCAGGCTGGTCAGCCAGTGCTGCCTGTTTATTGTACGAGTTTTGCTATGCATGTGGGGGCAGCCGAATCAAGTGTTGATGTTATTGTGGTGTTATAAAAAGTGGCAGCAGCATCTGTGTCATGGAAGGAAGCTATGTCTGTAAGAGGGAGAAAGGACTCAGAGAGTAAGTGTAAATTGAGGTGTTTGAGATTTCTGCAGGGATGAGCGAGTTTGTGGAGTGGGGGTTGCACACTAGTAGAGGAGAGGGAAAAGAATCTCAGTAGTTCGTGATCAGACAAGGGAGGTGTGAGGTAGTGAGATTAGTAAGGAAACAGAGGCGGGTGAAGATGAGGTCCAGTGTGTGGCCATCTTTGTGGGTGGCTGCGGAGGACCATTGAGTGAGACTAAAGGAGGCAGTGAGCGACAAAAGTTTAGAGGCAGCTGAGGTGGAAGTGTCAATGGGGATATTGAAGTCACCCATGGTGATAGTGGGGATGTCAGCAGAGAAGAAATGAAGTAGCCAGGTGGTGAAGTGGTCAAGAAAGGTGGAGCTAGTTCTAGGGGGCGGTAGATGACAGCCAGATGGCGGTTGGAGGGGGAGTAGAAGCGGACAGAGTGCACCTCAAACAAGGGAAGAGCAGCAGAGGGAGGTAGCAGAGTTGGGGTAAAGGAGCAGGTATTGGATTGGAGCAAGCCAACTCCTCCACCACATTTGTTGGTGGGGCGAGGGGTATGAAAGAGATTGAGTCCGCCATAAGAAAGTGCAGCTGGAGAGGCTGAGTCAGAGGGGGTGAGCCAGGTTTCAGTGATGCCAAGGAAGGAGAGTTTGTTAGTGATAAAGAGGTAATGAATAAATTACAGTTTGTTGCAGACAGAGCGTGCGTTCCATAGTGCTCCAGGTAGGGGGACCGGGGGAGTGGGGGATGGATGAATGGGTATGAGGTTATCATGATTGCGAAAACTTGTAGAGGATCATGGCAAGGTGTTAGAAATGAGTGTGGGGATGTATTGAGGAGGGCCAGGATTTGGGGATACGTCGCCAGCAATGAGGAGTAGCAGACAGTGTTAGAAGGTGGGAGCAGGATAGGACATGATGTGGCATTGTGTGTGTCTGGTGAAAAGGATTGTATGTGGAGGAACAGTTCTGAGGACGACGTGAGATGGCTGGGGAGGATGGAGGGTGAAATGATTAATTCCTTACTAGGTGGAGGGATTACGGGAGAGAGGGAAAAATAGAGTAGTATGGAGGTCAAATTCCAGTCCAATTCTAGTCTAGTTCAGAGTAGAGCAATTAGAAATCTGTAATTTGAAATATGGAATCTAAAATAAGACTGGTCAGACATGTCTGGTCAGACTCATGACCCTGAATATATGTGCAGCTGAGAGGGATCAGCTGTGAGGGGGTTGTGGGTGTGTGTGCCCAGATCACATGTTCAGAGTTAAGCAAAGGTGATAAAAGGGGGGGGGGACTTACCACTCAAAGATATGCTCCTGGCAGCTGCTACTGGTATGCACCTATTCACACTAGTTTGGATGTGCCAGTCAATCTTTTGTGATTTCTATATTTTTTTTAAAGTATTTGAGAATAGTTATAATTTTGCAATCATTTCCTTGAACTGGACTGCAAAAGAGGACAAATGTGACCCTTTGGGGGCTTTCCAATGGCTGGGCTGACAACTACTTTAAATGGCTTATCCTATAAAGGGCAGACCTTTCTCTAAAGATCACCTCAGCCATCTACTGACCCATTATGGATCATGACCTTGGAACCCCAGTGATTAGTCTTTGTTCCAAGTGGATGCTTCAGCTATCCCACGCAGTAGTATATGAACTATTTGAATGAAACAGATGAGTCTAGTCTACATACCAGTTTCCTATACTGCTACTTTTCATGTATTTATCCACACACCTGGCTCTGCTTCATCTGTGCTACCTGCTCTGCTTGTTTGTGTGCCATCCTACATACCTGGCTTTTTTGGTTCTTGCTCATCCATGTGTCTTCTGTCAAGGCTCACTAGTTTGCACTGTGGCCTCCAGTCCATGCTGTTCACACAGACCTTTCACTTAGAGAATCCACCTCAACGTATGAGCCCATAACAGCCTCTTTTAGATTAAGAAATCAGTATGCTTATGCTTCCCATGTGAATTGTCATGTGGACTGACATTACTTCTCTATATATGTTACATACCTGTCCTGGATTTAGTGGGCTCTGCTTCCTTCCTCTAGGTCCACTGCCCTCTGTCAGACTTGGCAAGTTGCCCGGTGTGGATGAATGGCACCATCTCCCTAGACCAGTGATGGCAAACATTTTAGAGACCGAGTGCCCAAACTACAATCCAAAACCCACTTATTTTTCGCAAAGTGCCCTGAATACTGAGGTTTTAGATTAGCAAGACAACTCGTACATTAGTGTGCTATAGAGTCAATATCAAAGAGCTTGTAAGCACTGCACTCCAAGGCTAAGATACTAGCCACCATTTGTAGTGAAGGTCTGTTCTTGAGAATGGAAAGGATTTTTAATCAAAAGTAAAATTGCAAGGTTGTTTGTTTTTACAACATCTTTGCAATAGTAACCCTTTACCATGATGAGAACAAACCCTTTAAGGCAGGGATAGAAAACTCAAATACACAGAGGGTCAAAGTTAAAAGCTTGCAGAAAGTTGAAGGCCAACCTTGATATTTGTTAAAAAAAATGTCTACAATTGAGGAACTTTTTCCTTGTCAAATAAAACGATTAACTTTTGGAATTATAGTGGAATAATATAATATGTTATGTAACAGCAGTAAAAAGCATATGGCCCAATGGTCTAATTTACATATGTAAACTGTGACTCGCTGCTCTCCGCTCCTCCTCCCCCGCCGTCTTCTAGTCCTGAGGAGATGGCGTGCATGCCCACCAGGAAGGCTCTGCATGCCCCCTGGCATGCGTGCCATAGGTTCGCCGCCACTGCACTACACCATTTGCAGGCCCATTAAAACACACAAACAACTGTGTCTTGGGATTGAGACTCTTGACCTACATGTTTGGTGTGCTCCAATGTCTGTGCATATTGTGTGTTTGCTTTCTTCCTTCTCTGCTGGTTTTCACTTCATCTGTCCTGCTGCTCCTGAGATTCCTGAGTGTGCCAAGTCATGGCTGCCTTCATGCCTTTCTGCTTGTGTAGGCAGGTTGCGGGATGTGTGGCGCCCCTGAGGGTCCAGTCGCCACAGAGGTACTGCATCTCACCCAGAGGTGTGGTATCCCAAAACCAGGTAAGGTGGAGACACCCGACAAGACTCCAACACCCACATCCCACACACACCAGTAGTGTAGCAGAGCATCCTTTATGGCCTCTGCTTGGAACACGAAGAGTGCTGGGAGGTGGGCAGAGCGTAGCTTAGAGCAGGAGAAGGATAGAAAACAAGATCAGATCCTTCTGAGGGAGGGAAGGAGAAGGACGTGTCTGCAGCAGTTCTACAGATTAGAGGTTGCTGGACGGATTTGACTATAAGGAATGCTCCCTAAAGTAAAGAAGGTTCTTCTGGGACATGGCTGGAGCATACTCCCTGTGGGTCCCTTCTCCATGCTGACTACAGGTCAGGTGGAGGGAGAAATTGGTCGCAAAGGGGATGGCCCCTAGTCTAGTTCGCGTACCTCAGGGTGCTACTAGCAAGCCAATAGCTTTGGTTACTTTATGGACCATCGCCCCTACCACAGTTAGTACAACTGGAAAGGCAGCTATATAGGATCACAGAAACGGAAGATTACACGTTGTCTGACAGGATTCGCAGCTGCTGGCCCAGAACGATAACTGTGAAACAGGGGTTAACTCCTCTCAGGGAGATAAATTGTTAAATGAGGGTTAAACAGTTCAATGACAAGCAATAGGCAAAGTTAATGAGCAACAAACAAGATAATGGCAGTTCTTTAAATCACTTATCGTGTCAGAGGCTTCCCAGTCCACAACTGAAGCTTTGAAGGCAGTGGCACCAACAACGGCTTGCGTGGTGCTGTTCCAGTGCCGTCCTGCAAACAACGGTCCATCTTCTGGCTGCAGCGGTCGTTCTCCAGCACCCTACGCTGAGCCCCTAGTAGATAAGTTGGTGCGGCACATGCGCTGTACTTACAGTCACGGAGCGCACGCCTCTCTGAGCAGCTGCCGTCATCTGAATGGCTCCTCTGCACGGCTCTGCTCGGTTTGCGCTGCTCTGCACGTCCACCGATACCAGTAAATCTCTCACGCAGTAAGTCTCTCACACAGCTGTCCCTGATCTGTGGCTGGGAGCTTTTCCCAATCAACTCCCGTTCAGTGTACTCTGACCAACATGGGTGCTGCTGCGCGTCTATTAGCCTTGGGGAACACACCTCAGGATCCTGCACCTGGCCACCACTCCTCTGCGTGAGCACCGCACTCTGCACAGCTGGACACATGGTGCTCTGGACACACACTGTCTCACCGGAGCACCCGCTGAAGTTCTGCTGGAGCACAGCTCCGCACTGCCTCCGCACTCACTGCCGGCGGGGAACTGACTCTTTCTTCGTGTGCTTTCTCCTCACAGCCACACCCCCTCTTCTTGGGTCATGGGGCCTGTCCTCTCCCCTATTCTTTCCCCCAGGCAACGTAGGACGCAGCCTCATCAGTTCCGGTCCCAGCATGATGCTGGCACCTGCAGCCTGGTCTTCCTCCTTACACTTGCTATATCAAAGCCCCGGGGCTTGTGTGCCCACCCGGACCTGAGGCTTAGAGAAGCCACCTCACTAGGTGAGCCTAACAACACACAGTTTTGCACTGGTGACCAGGAGTTTCATGTTACACCTCTGTCTTATCTCTAATAAAGCAAAAACCTCTATTTCTACTATTCCCTTCTGCCAAAATTGAAACCAGCCCATTATAATCAGAATTTAAACAATTCAAGTAATTTCTCTCAATTGATGCATTATCAGTAATTTTGAGATCTGTAATTCCTGGGTTAAAGTGCCACAGTTGCATAAATCTCTTTTGTGTGGGAGGATAAATGAACATTTTAAAATACAAATGAAAAGCGATCGTGGCCCCCCGCCTCTCACACATGAAATCGTTGTGTTATCAGAAAATGAATTTATATTAATTACAGAATTAATTCCTCTGCTCGGGTACTAGAAAGCCTGGCATCACTAATATTATCAGTGTGAGGAGTACCCAATGATCCACGACTAAATGACTGGAATCTGCTTTGTACATTGATGCTTCATACTCTATAGAAAACCAAGAATTTACATTGAACAATTTGCATTTTAATTATTTCTTTCATAGAACAAAGTAATAAAATCCTTTCTGTTCTTTTTCTTTTTTTTCCCAACTTGTTTAATTTTTTTTTACTTTCTTTTTTTGCCAATGACTAAAATTAAACTTTATTCCTATGTTATATAGAGCGAAACATTTTTTTTTTAATTTAAAATAATTTTATAACTTCCAAGACAAGTTTCCTTTGTCACTGGTACAATAAGGCACTTGGAGAGCAATTAAGAAATGTATCACATAATATATCTGGGCATGACCTTGTGAATCAAAAATACTGTCTTGAATGCTGCAGCCAGGATCATATTCCTTGTCAATCATTACACCGATGCCTCTACCTTGTGCCAGTCATTACACTGGCTACCCATCCACTCCAGAATCCAGTACAAACTTATACCCCTCGCCCACAAAGCACTCCATGGCTCAGCACCACCCTACATCTCCTCCCTCGTCTCAGTCTACCACCCTACCCGCGCCCTCCGTTCTGCTGATGACCTGAGGTTAGCATCCTCAATAATAAGAACCTGCCACTCCCATCTCCAAGACTATACAGGTGCTGCACCAATTCTTTGGAATGCACTTCCCAGGTCAATACGATTAGTCCCCAATCCCTACAATTTTAAGTGTGCCCTGAAAACGCATTTATTCAGACTGGCCTACTGCCTCAACACATTAACCTAATCTATCCCGGTGTGGCACAGCCAAAAGTTTTACCATAACCAGGTTCCCCGCATCATGTTCCCACATGCTTTATACATCCATTAGCCCTCTGTGTCCCTACTGTTACATACTCAACACTATGGCTGGTCCAAACAATCAGGGCAACTGTTACCACCCACCTTTCGTGTCTACCTCTTTCCTCATAGACTGTAAGCTTGCAAGCAGGGCCCTCATTCCTCTTGGTATCTGTTATAATCTACGTGATTATTGTTATGCAATAATATCTATCATCTGTACAAATCCCCTCTGAAATGTAAAGTGTTGCGGAATATGTCGGCACTATAGAAATAAAATTATTATTATTATAATTATTAGCAGTCTTCTAGCTTTACAGACTTGATGGCTGACTGGTTTCACAGTAATCAGCCTGCTCGGCTTACATTCATCCAATGTGAACGGGAGTCTTAGGGTACCGTTACACCTAGCGATGCACCAGCGATCCCGACCAGCGATATGACGCGGTTAGGATCGCTGGTGCATCTCTAGGTGGTCGCTAGTGAGCTGCCACTCAGGCAGCTCTCACCAGCGACATCGCTGGGGACGGGGATTGCTACTTAACTGTCAGACGCGGCGATCCTGCGTCCTCCCGCCCGGCTCCACGCGTCGCTCGTCGTCACAGCAGGAAGCGCCGCAGGAAGTGACCGACGAGGAATGGTCCAGCAGCTTCTCGCGCGATCAGCGATAACCAGCGGGGGAGCCGGTCGTAGGTAAGTATCACATGCAGCGATATCGCTAGTAATATCGCTGCAACGTCACAAAATCAGTGACTTTACAGCGATATTGCTAGCGATATCGCAGTGTGTAACGGGGGCTTTAAGTAGAAGGAACTAGGACACTTGACCACAGATCTCCATTTAAAGCTCCACCAACAATTGTTTTGGTGGTCATCTCAAAGAGATTTTACTATACAAAGAGGTAGGCAAATTGATTAGATAATAATCAAATCTGTGTTGATATTTTAGCAATTTGAACAATTTACAATTCACTTCGCATGAAAATCGACATTTGAGAAGATTTGAGAAGATTGCATCAGCCAAAGAAGTCTCACATGACCTCAGGAGCATCCGGGTAAGGCTTCCATATAATACCTTGCCACTATCACAACACATGGTATATCACAGTCAATTAGTGGGGAATATTAAAGCCTATATAAAATAAGAGGCAGAGAAAGCATCCGCCTCTTTGTGGCAAATTCGGAGAAGCATTATATCAATGGGGGATTGTACCTGACTATCAAACAGGCATCTTATACATCATATAAGCTAAGTACTCCATTCCATCTTGCTCCTGATGAACCTCTAAAGAGGGGAAACGCGTCAAGCTGGATTTCTAATTGTAGTTTTATTGGCCAGATTTGGGCTGATTTCAATCATTTAACATAGGGGTATTTTGGCCATTTGTTATACAAGTTATCTGAATGGGTGCCATCTTTATCAGATAGGAAGTTCTATTGACCTATGTATTGGCCATTGCAATTTACACACTATAAAGATATCTAACTGTCTGTTTTATAAGTTGCATGACTGGGTGCAGCGATTTGTATATATACTATGTGGCTTGCAGTGTTTTATGGAATCTATGCACTGGGTTTTTGATTTCAGGTCCATAACCACATATGGACTTGCTGGTTTGTGATATGTTTTTCTGTTTTTTGTCTGTTTACTCTGGCTGAAATAATTCTGGGTACGGATATATTGAAAATTGATTCCTTGACAATTCGGTATATTATACACATGCTCTTTATTATCTATTAAGCTCCGTATAACAAAAGGGAATTTTTTATATACTAGTTCTGCAGGAGTAAATTAGATCAGTTAGCGATTAGAGTCTATTATATATCTCTTTGAAGGAAAAGACTATCTAGCTATAACATAGGCCAAGAAGAAAGAAGAACATTGACCATCTACAATTCAAGCCAAGAAGAATCAGAATTTATACCTCTTTCTTTCTCACCTACCTATTTCATCTCTTTATCACATCCCTGCCAGTTTAGGGCCCTATAGGGGAAGCAGGGTGAGCCGTCGTTGAGTGGGGGGGCCAATTGCGCAGGTCCTAGGGCTCTAACCTTCGCTGATAGGTAGGGAGAGGCTAGCCAGTGCAGGGGAAGGCACCTCCCAGTGGTGTTCATTTCTGTTTGGTATGATGCAATGATATTTTTGATTATTAAGTGTTTGGTATTTTTGAAATAAAGTTCAAATTTTAAGCAGAGTTACAAGAGAAACTGTGAGCCTCATATGAATTCGTCTTTTGTTACATATTTTTTTTGAGACCGTGATTTCAAATTCGGAGAAGATTGCATCAGCTTGATAGAGAAGGCTCACATGACCTCAAGAGTGCCAGGTAGACTTATTCATAATATCTTGCAGCTATCACAACACATGTTATAGCACAGCCATTTAGGGGAGACCATTAAAGCCTGTATAAAAGCAATGCAGGATATGCAGCAGCTGTTTTGTGGCAAATCTGGCAAGGATTGCCTTAGCCTGAGAAGGCTCACATGGACTCGGGAGTGTTCAGGCATGCTTCCACATAATACCTTGCAGCTACATATATAGCAAAGCCAATTATAGGCTGTATAAAAGCAGAGGCAAGGAATGCAGCAGCAGATTTGTGGCAAATCTGGAAAAGATTGCATAAGCCAGAGAAGGCTCACATGACCTCAGAGCGACCAGGTGCGCGTATTCATAATACTTTGCAGGTTTCACAACACATGGTGTAACACAGCCAGTTAGGAGGGATTATTAAAGCCTGTATAAAAGCAGAGGCAGGGATTTCAGCAGCCGTTTGTTGGTGAATCTAAGAAGATTTCAGCAGCCAGAGATGACTCGCATGATCTCTGGAGCGGTCAGTCTTCCCCATAATAGCTGGCAGCTGTCATAACACATGATATAGCACAGCCAATTAGGAGGGAACTTTAAAGCCTGCATAAAAGCAGAGGCACGGAATGCAGTGGCAGTTTTGTAGTGAATTTGGATAGTGAGAGGATGACACAGCTTTTCCATGGAAATAGATATAGAAAGCCATAAAATCCTAAAGACACTGTGCATATGTTTTACAGTACAGCAGTGAAAAGGATTAGTGTGAAGAAAAGAGAATAATACAGATTTAATTGATAGGGACAGTGAGGGTTTAATCGAGGATTTTCCATGAATCAAATTTATTTTAAAAACTCAGTAAAGCTGGTAAATTCAAATTTCAAAAGATTTGACCATCGTGACCTATATTTCAACATTTTGCCGGTCATAAGTCATGTATGGCGGCTATCAAAAGGTGCTATATACTGTAGGCAACATACATTTTCTGCAATATTACAAATTGATATTCTATCCTGGATCTTTAAAGCTGCATTGAATCAAGCGAATAAAAAGAAAAGAGGATAAATAATGCACTTTTGGTTAATCCGATATTACATTGTGCTAAATGTTGAATGGGATCTTTTGTTCGTTTCTTTTTTTCCCTATCTATGGCTGAAAGCTTTATGCCGTTCTCCACCACTAGGTTGACTTATCCTCCACGGCTGAAATCAGAATTAAAGCTAAGGTTTAATTTAGCGTGTTGTTCACCTTGGGCCATTGAGTGTCAGTCTTTTGGTTGCTCGCCTGTCAGTAGAGGACAGCCTGCAGCCCCTCATTATCACTTCAAACGTGTAGACAAGCAGATGTATTGTGATGGTTTGTTTAATGTGTGCTGCTGTACTGTAATTAATCTTCACAAGAAAGAGAATAAAATGCTGTTGTTTTTGTTGACGCGTCCCCTTGCAGTCATTTAGAATATTGTATACTTGATATGCTTGGAACTTTGGCAAAATGTGTTTTTTATAGGAGCCTTTGTGCCAAGATAATTAAGGGATGACAAGCAAATTACAAGGTCTTGTGTTTTGTAGATTTAGTACTATAAAGCGGGCTCTATCTGACATTGTATCGCTAGTGCTTAGCCTAAACCTATACAGAATGTTTTAATGCAAATGGACATGTAAGTGGAATATCATCTTACGTGATTTTCTATTTTTTTTTTCTAATTAATTTCCTACTAAAGTTATATAATGTTTAGAGGTTCTGATATAGACTCCAAATCCTCAAACACTTTGAAAGTAAAACCTAGAATGAGCTTAGGAAGTTACTATGCTCTTATAGACGGCAGAAAATGATTGATTATTTACATCAGGTTTTATTTTACACTAGCTGAAGAGCCCAGCGCTGCCCGGTCATAGTAACTAGCTACGGTTAGTTATAATAAATTATAAAGATTATATCTCTATATATAAAGCTGAGTGTATAGCCTCGCCCTCTCCGCATAGCCACATTCACTATAATATCCCACATCATCCTGTCAGCCAGTGCTACCGGACTACTACCCCTAATATCCCACATCATCCCATCAGCCAGAGCTACCGGACTACAACCCCTAATATCCCACATCGTCCCGTCAGCCAGTGCTACCGGACTACTACCCCTAATATCCCACATCATCCCATCAGCCAGAGCTACCGGACTACTACCCCTAATATCCCACATCGTCCCATCAGCCAGAGCCACCAGACTACTACCACTAATATCCCACATCATCCCGTCACATCCGCCGGACTACTACCCCTAATATCCCACATCATCCCGTCAGAGCCACCGGACTACTACCCCTAATATCCCACATCATCCCGTCAGAGCCACCGGACTACTACCACTAATATCCCACATCATCCCATCAGCCAGAGCCACCGGACTACTACCCCTAATATCCCACATCATCCCGTCAGAGCCACCGGACTACTACTCCTAATATCCCACATCATCCCGTCAGCCAGAGCCACTGGACTACTACCCCTAATACCGCACATCATCCCATCAGCCATAGCCACCGGACTACCACCACTAATATCCCACATCATCCCGTCAGCCAGAGCCACTGGACTACTACCCCTAATATCCCACATCATCCTGTCAGCCTGGGGTCAGAACCAGAGCGCTGCGTGGAACGGTGCTAACTTTCACACCGGGGATCCCTTTAAGAGAGGCCTGGCATCAGAACCAGAGCGCTGAGTGGATTTGCCCTGACTTCCATACCAATGATACTTTTTCTAGAAGCCTGGGGTGAAAATCAGAGCGCTGAGGGATTTACCCTAACTTCCATACCAGAGATCCCTTTAAGAAAGCCTGGGATCAGAACCAGAGCGCTGTGTGGATTTGCCCCGACTTGCATACCAATGATCCCTTTATTAGAACCCTGGGGTCAGTACCAGAGTATTTGAAGGCAATTGCCCTGACTTCCATACCGGGGATCCCTTTAAGAGAGGACTGGGGTCAGTACCAATGTGTAGATTGGATTTGCCCTCACTTCCATACCGGGGATCCCTTTAAGAGGGGCCTTGGGTCAGAACCAGAGCACTGAGTGGATTTGCCCTAACTTTCATACTGGGGATCCCTTTAAGAAAGCCTGGGATCAGAACAAGAGCGCTGGATGGATTTGCCCTGACTTCCATACCAATGATCCCTTTAATAGAACCCTGGGGTCAGAATCAGAGCGCTGAGGGATTTGCCCTAACTTCCGTACAGTAGATCCCTTTAAGAGAGCCTGGGGTCAGTACCAGAGCATTTGATGGCAATTGCCCTGATTTCCAAACCGGGGATCCCTTTAAGAGAGGCATGGGGTCAGAACCAAAGCACTGGATGGATTTGTCCTGCCTTCCATACCGGAGATCCATTTAAGAAAGGTCTGGGGTCAGTACGAAAACGCTGAGTGGATTTGCCCTAATTTGCATACCATCGATCCACGGGAGGGGGGATTCATTTATGTCATGTGCTCTGTGCACCTTTCTGGGGGGCAGACAATGGCTGGGAGCTTATGTTACTGGGGATGCTAGATTTCTCCCACCATGTCAGTGTCTGCTAAGGTGTTGTCAAGTGGGAAAACTTGCTCATAGCAACCAATCACAGCTCAACTACTTTTAACCAGCTCTGTTGAAATGAGAGATGCTTAGTGATTGGTTGCAAGGAAAACTGTTGATCATAGCAACCAATCACAGCTGACCTTCTTTTGAACAGATCTGGTGAAATGAAAGATGCTTCGTGATTGGTTGGTGATACACGCATACATACATTCATTTTTATATATAGAGATGTATTTTTAAAGAATTTCTGGCAATGTTAATATATTTTCTTCAAATGACAATGTTTATTTAAAAACAAAATTAAATTAGTAACCTTGCAACTCTCACACTGGCCACTGGAGCTTTTCTTTCGACATATACTTCTTGTCCATTCAGAAAGAGTTTTCAGCAGCCTCAATATCATCAGAGGTATGATTACAATGACAAGTAACACCTCTATGCACAGCTGATAAAACAGGATTCACCAATTACACAGCCTCCCCCCTGCCTAAAGACCTTTCGACATGTTGATCTGATGCTTCTATCTAAAAGGAAGGGTCATAGTCTGTTCATTGCAGCTAAAAAAATGTGCAAGTGAACTTTGTAAACAGGAAGTTAGAGTCTAAAAAAGCTCTGGTGTCCAGAGTGAAAATTGCAAGATTTATGAATATATAAATAATATTATATATGTATTATTATTTTTTTGATATACTGTTGGGAAAATGTGTGGAAAATGTTTTGCTTTTTTTTTATAAAAAAAATCCTGATTTTAACAGTAAGTTATTTTCTGACCATAGCTTCCATTTAGGTTATTCCCAATTATTCTCAAATATTAAGCTATTCCCCATCCATGAGATAGGAGATAACTTACTGCTCATCTGGTGTTCATCCGCTGAAACCTCGGGCTCTTGAACCCCAAAACTGGGCTCCACTCCAATCAATTTCTGTGGAACTATGGGAGAAAACTGAGTACTATGCTCCTAGATTTCTGACAGTCCAATAGTCAATGAAGTTAAGCATATGCACATCTACTCTCCATTCAAGATGGTTCCAGAAACCCATTCTCAAGATTTCTGGGAATACCTGTCATGTCACACAACTTGGGAATCATACGCCATTATATTGTATTGTTGTTGTTTTTTTGCTGTGGAATAAGGCTTGCCTTTTAGACATTAGTCCTCCCTCTCTCCCTGTCTGCCTCCCTAGCTTCGATATCAGCAACCCCCTTTCTTTTTTCCTTACTGTAAGTTTGGCAGCCATCTTAAGAAGCCACATGTCTTGCAGCTCGGGTTCAGAATAGTCTTTTTTACCTACTGTAAATATGCATACTACAAGAATTCAGTCTCCTGCAGTCGAATCAATCTATCTGATGAAATCGCTTAGTGTGAGTAATGGTACATACTGAGGCAGCCTAGAAACAGTGTCTCAAATGCCCTATGCTCGCATCCTAGTTATGGAGTCGGAATTCCTCCAGTAAGAAGTTATTTTCTATCCTATGGATTAGGGATGACTTAATATATTGGGAATAACCCTTAATTGTGCAAACAGGAGGCAGTTATCTCCTAAGCCCTCTGTACAGACAGCCGGAGACAGGAGTTAAACAGAACACAGGACTGGAGTGGGACTACATGGTTGGCCAGGTAAGGCCTGTTTCACACTTCAGCTTTTTGACGTCAGTCAAAATCCGCCACTTTAAGAAAAAAACGGATCCGTCCATTTTTTGGCGGATCCGTTTTTTCCCCCATAGACTTGCATTAGCGGCGGACTTTGACCGATGTTCGTTCGTCAGATCCGTTTTTTGACGGATCCGTGAAAATTTTAGCGCCTCCTGGGCGGAAGAGACGGACGATGCAACGTTTTTTTGCAGCGACGGTCCGCTATTTTATAGAGTGCATGCCCGGCAGATTTCCCCTTCCGAGCATATTAACCCTAAATACCGTTCTGGAAGCGCCGAAAAAATCTCTCTCTCTCCCCGGACCGCGGTTCCTTTAAATTTTGCCCACATGCCAACTCCAGCGGATCCATACACAACACGGATCCAGTAACGATCGTTTCGCCCACAACGGCAGCGGATCCGTTTTTAACAGCTCTGGCAGATTTGGCCTTCCATCAAGAAACGGAAATGTGAAACAAGCCTAAGGCGTAAAGTGAGCTGAATAAAAAAATGTAATCCTTCCAGCCATTTAGGTTCTAGCAAAATTGGTAATCATCCAGCTGTCATTTTGCTGTAAATAAATACCAAAATATCTAAATCCTGCAATTTCAATTTATTTTGTTGTAAAATGCAGATAAATAAATTAAGCTCAAAGTGATTAGATCAGCACTAGTTCTGATTCACCCTAGATTTTAAATTTTATAAAGTATCACAGAGATAGATAGATAGATAGATAGATAGATAGATAATGTGGTAGAGCGGCTCACTCGGCTGGACACAGAGGTATGACCAGAACACTGTCTCCTTAAGAACGTGCTTGGTTTATTAAAGGCAGCATAAAACAAGCTTGGGGAAATAAACACAGCCCTCTGGGCAAAAACAGCAAAATAAAGAAACAAAAAAAAGAAATACAGTCCTTTTCCTAGCGGGGATCAGCCTGCTCACAGGTAGCAATGTCCACGGCTCAGGTTTAGCACACTCTTTTCTGGAGTGCTCCCTATCCAGGCACACACTGAACACTGAAAGCTTTGGCAGTCAACCATTAAAGCCCAGACCATGTGACTCCTCCCTCTTGTGACTGATCACATGATGTTGACATCACACAGGTCCTCTCAGGACTCTGCAGGTGGAGATATGGTGGACATGCCCCCCCACTCTATGAAAGTCCACTAAAACCAGCCCATGACATAACTTTCACTTAATCCTCACAACATGCAGTGTGCTGGAGGAAACTACTCTGTTTTAAAATCACTGGCGCTACCATCTCCTCTCCATCACCTCACCAGTGACTCTGTCATATATCCCCCCCCTCTGCCCAAAGCCAGGGGGGTTCGCTCCTTCACTGGTCAAGCAGGGGACTCTGGACAGAATATCTGCGTTCGCATGCAAAATCCCTGGCCTGTACTCCATATGGAAAGTAAAGTCCTGGAGTGCCAGAAACCACCTAGTTACCTGCACATTTTTCCCATTCTTTTCCTTCAGCCATCTCAGGGGTGCATGATCTGATATTAACCTGAACCTTCTGCCTAACAGGTAATATCTCAGGGTGTCAATTGCCCACTTGATGGCCAAGCACTCTTTTTCCATAATGGCATATTTCTTGTCACAGGAGGAGAGTTTCCTACTCAGGTGTAGGACTGTGTGTTTGTCCCCATCTATTTCCTGGGAAAGCACAGCTCCTAAGCCTACTTCGGAGGCATATGTCTGGAGCACAAATTCCATAGCAAAATCTGGTGCTACCAAGACTGGCTGTCTGCACAGGATGAGCTTCAATTCCTGGAATGCCATCTCTGTTTCAGAGGACCACTTGACCATCGTTGACTTTGTGCCCTTGAGAAGATCAGTCAGGGGAACAGCTATCATGGCAAAATTCGGGATAAATCATCAATAATATCCCACAATTCCCAGAAAAGCCCTAACCTGCTTTTTTGAGATCGGTTCTAGCCACTTTTTGATTGCCTCCACTTTGTCGATTTGTGGCTTTATCTCACTGCTTCCAACAATATAGCCAAAGTACTTTGCCTCTTCTTTCCTGAGAGTGCACTTGTATGGGTTTATGGTAAACTCCGCCTTCCTTAGTGCATCGAATACCACCTGGACCTTCTACAGGTGACTTCCCCAATCGGGCTAGAAATAACGATGTCGTCCAAATAAGTGGCAGCGTACTTTTTGTGAGGGACTAGTATCCGGTCCGTAGCCCTCTGGAAGGAAGCTGCGGCTTCTTGTAGTCTGATCGGCATCCAGGTATTTTGAAATCACCCATCAGGTGTAGAGAAGGCCATCTTCTCCTTTGCACTTGGAGACAGGAGAATTTGCCAGTGCCTCTTCATTAGGTCCAGGGTGGTGACATATCTGGCTGACTCTAGCCTCTCAATAAGCTCATCGATCTGAGGCATCAGGTACGTATCAAACTTGGACACCTCATTGGCTTTTTGTATTCATTACAGAAGCGCTACTCTCCATCTGGCTTTGGCACCAGGACAATAGAGCTGGACCAGCTGCTCTTTGACTCTTTGATGACACCTAGGCTCAACATTTCTTTCACCTGCTGGGAGATCACCTCACGCCGAGCTTCAGGAATCTGATATGGCCTTTGGTTCACCCTCACAAGTGGTTCAGTCAGGATTTCATGCTTCATAACCGCATACATCCTAGTAATTCCGAAAACAGGTATCGGCTCGGCTGAAGCAGCTCACCGCACTGTTGTTTCTGAGCCAGCAACAGTGTCTCTGCCATGGTGACATCCTCACCCATATGATGGGTGCCTAGGCAGGTTGCTTCTACCGGATCCCTGTTTCACCACGGTTTCAGCAGGTTGATGTGGTACACCTTGTACAGCTTTCTTCTCCCTGGTTGGTGGACCTTATAGTTGACATCACATAACTTCTCGACCACCTCGTATGGCACTTTCCACTTGGCCAGGAATATTCTTTCAATGGTGGGGATCAACACGGGCACCCAGTCTCCAGGGCTAAACTGTCTCAGCCTTGTGGCTTGGTTGTAGACCCTCGCCTGGGCTTCTTGTGTATGAAGCAGGCTCTTCTTCACAATCGGCATCACCCTTGCTATACGGTCCAGAATTTGGACCACTTGCCTGATGATGCTGTAGTGGGGTGTAACTTCTGCTTCCCAGGTCTCCTTTGCAATATCTAGAAGTCCCCGGGGGTGTCGTCCACATCTTGACCACCTGGAACGATTCTACTAGGCCCAAAAGTTAATCCGTATTTCGGGGATCTCCCTGGGCAACCCAGGTCTGCACCGGCCTAGGAAGGCAGTGCATGAACTTGTCCATGACAACGCGCTCGACAATCTGGCCTGGAGTGGAGGATTCTGGCTGCAACAGTTTTTGCACCAGATGCAGTAGGTGAAACATTTGGGATTGATGTGGTTTGTTCACACAATAGGTCCAGTGGTGAACCCTTTATGCTCTGACTGGCAATCACTCCTGCGCATGCCAAAATTTCAGTTTTTAACTTGGCATACTCCTGTGCATCATGTAATGCTAAATCATAATAGACCTTCTGGGGCTCAACAGTCAGACAGGGGGCCAGCACCTCTGCCCACTGCTCTGGTGGTAGATTCTCATGCTTTGCTACTCACTCGAACACAGTAAAAAATGCCCCCACGTCATCACTCGGGGTCATTTTTTGCATCACTCGTCTTACCATCTTCCGGACGTATGTGTCGTCAACTGGACTTGAGGGAGGGGCTGTTGGCCCTCCACAAACCACCTCTGTAAGCAAGTTAATCTGCTGATGGTGTTGCAGATGCTGCTGCTGCATTTGTAGTATAAGCAACTTACTGGTCTCTTATTGCTCCACCTGTTACTGCTGTAATTGCTGCTGGTGTTGTAGCTGTTGTTGTGCTTGAAACAGATGTTTTAGCAGGTCCATCATCTTGCCTGACATCGTAAACTGGCTTGTGGTCATCACATGTGTTTGCTTGAAATGCTGCCCACACTTCTAACACCACCTGTGGTAGAGCAGTTCACTCGGCTGGACACAGATGTATAACCGAAACACTGTCGCTTTAAGAACGCGCTTGGTTAATTAAAGGCAGCATAAACCAAGCTTGGGAAAGTGAACACGGCCCTCTGGACAAAACAGCAAAACAAAGAAACAAACAGAAACACAGTCCTTTTCCTAGTGAGGATCAGCCTGCTCACAGGTAGCAATGTCCTCGAATCAGGTTTAGCACACTTCCCTGTAGTGCTCCCTCTCCAGGCACACACTGAACACTGAAAGCTCTAGCAGTCAGCCATTTAAGCCCAGACCATGTGACTTCTCCCACCCGCTCTTTGAGTGTCCACTAAAACTAACCCATAATATAACTTTAATTTAACCCTCCCAACACATAGTGTGCTGGAGGAAAAATTCTGGGTTTACATCACTGATGCCATTATGTGCAGTGATACGTATCTCCCCTCCATCACTTCACCAGTGACTCTGTCATGATAGATAGATAGATAGATAGATAGATGTCATGACCCAACAGGGGTCGGTCCTGCGGACAGCACAGCCACCACCAGCAACGGGATGAAAAAATAGAGAAGCCCTAATAATAGGGAACGAGGGATGGGGCACTTCCTAACACAGCCTGTGCATATCCCTAAGCTCCCCTAATGCCCTATGTGGGTCCTTAGTTCTTAGCTGTCACCTCACTAAACCCTGGCTAGTGCACTGGCTGGAAAGGGTGCTTGCCTCACTACTGCAGATGGTATAAACACAGGGAGTAGTGACAAGCATGAGACAGACAAGGAAAGAGAACAACAAAAATAACTCAAGCCTCTGCTGCAAGCTCCACACAGCAGATGATACAGAACCAGCAAACTGACATTAACCCTTCATGGCCCAAAAGTAAAAAGTAGATATAGGATAGATAGATAGAAAAAACAGATAGCAGCACAAACTTGAGCACATTTTGGGTGCAATAGTCCTGAATAATGCGGTTGTCCAACGCAAAAATATAAATAGAAAAAAACCAGGCAGCACTCCAGTTAAAGGGAAAATTGTGGACTTTAATCCAGCACCAAGTGGTGCAACGTTTCGACCGCACAGCAGGGTCTTTGTCAAGCACAGTGTTACCATAGAATAGTGCAGTTTTTATACATAACTCTTCAATTTACCAATATACAAAAATTAGCATATATTAAATATAAATCATAATCGAAGTGTATGAGAATTACATTGCAGTAAATATGAGAACCATCATAGTGTTTGCATACATAAGGTGCATGTTAGAGAGCAAAAAATTATATCCAACCGTACCTACAATCATTGATACAGCTAGATTAACAATGGTTAAAAGATGTGAAACACCTATGTGATATGTAAAATGCATAAACATTATAAATCACCTGGAACACCCAGACCCATGTTGTAGTTCCAACATAACAGCATTCTCAGAGCACAACTGAGCATGTCAGTAATCAGAGACTCCCGATTGGCCACTCGACAGTGATGTCAGCGATGATATCAACGCACACGCTCACTAGGCATTTCCACGCCCTACTCCACTCTTACAAGTGCTGGCAACTATGCCCACACAGTATTTCATAAGAAAAAGCAGCATTTGTTCACAAAAGAGATAAGTCTCAATACTTAAATGGAATGGAGCACTTGTACTGATCGAATTAAGTGATGAACTGGACACCCAAAACATTCAAACCAATGGCTGTGCATAAGCTACAAGCACTACACCACATGCCCCCTAGAGAAGTGGTCCCCAACCTTTTTTGCACCAGGGACCGGTTTCAAGCAAGACCATTCTTCCATGGCCCGGCAGGGCGGGGATGGAGGTGTGGCAGGGGCGGGGCTTTGGTCATAAAGGGACGGGGCTATGGACGCGGTTGTAGTGTAGCAGTGCATACTTATAATTAAATAACATTTATAATATGACTCAACTCACCATAGGTTTTGAATGAGTGCTCCATCACCCCCATGCTTGCCTGCTCCATCACCCCATCACTCCCTTCTCCCCATCACTGCCGTCTCTCCATCATTGCCTTCACCCCATCACTGCCGTCTCTACATCATTGCCTTCACCCCATCACTGCCGTCTCTCCATCATTGCCTTCACCCCATCACTCCCTTCTCCCCATCATTGCCTTCACCCCATCACTGACGTCTCTCCATCACTCCCATCAATGCCTTCTCTCCATCACCCCCATCATGGCCTTCTCCCATTACCCCCTCATGGCCTTCTCCCATCACCCCAGGCATCATGGCCTTCTCTCCCCATCACGGTCTTCTCCTCATGTCCCCATCTCCTCCAGGGCCAGGCTCCACCTACACAAACACAGACAAACACACACACACACACACAGACATACATGTACACACACAGACAGACATACATACGCACACCACCTCTCTCCTCTCACCTGTCCGCAGCATCGCCCGCGCTTCCTCGCTCTGACACAGCAGCGGCGCGCTCCTCTCTGTCAGTCAGAGACAGGAAGCACGGGCGGCGGGCAGGAAGCTGGACGGGTCCTTGCAGCTCTGCTCCTGCTATTCCCTCTTGCAGGCAGCGGAGCTGCCTGGATCGCTCCCTGGCCGCCGCTACACATGAGGGCAGTTTAAGAACTGCTGCGCGCCGCCCCAGCCCCCGCTACGCCACTGACCGCCCCTGGCTCCCCTTGTGTCTGCGGACCGGCAAGGGCACTGCAGCGGCCCGGTGCTGGGCCGCGGACCGGCGGTTGGGGACCCCTTCCCTAGAGGACAGAGGCGGAGTACCAGCACACAGCCAGCAATCACAGAGGGGATTAACCCCCTGCGTCACTACTATGCACTACGGGCTAAATGCACATGCCAGCAAACATTCACCATATAAAATGGGTGCCAGATGTCACTAGCAAAACTCGGGCCTTAGGATAAATTTATCTCATACTTTATACAATATACAAAAGGAACATACAACAACCATTGGGAAGAGTTTCTATCCAGGGATTCAACTTTTAAAAATAAAAAAGAGTATTTAGTCATTATTAAAAAAACAAAAAATAATGAACCAAAATCGGCTCAAATAAATACAAGTAAACTCATATCAGAGTACAATACAAGAAGAGAGATCTATAAGGGTTTACACGGAAAAAAATTTTTTTAAAAGAAAACTTTTTTAAAAAAAGATAACATTTTCAAAAAATCCATCAATATCGATTAACACATGTACTGCATATTAAGACAGAGAATGAATCTTAAAATCAACATTAAGGCCATCATTTTCCGCTTATTTTCCTCAACTTCATCACGTAACTTTGAAACATGTGAAGAACGTTCTCAGAAAAATTCTTCCAATCAATGTCCGACATACATCCTTTTAGTTTTAGTTCCAATTTTGTAAGAAATCTTACAGACCCTTGCACAAAGTTCTGGAGAATTCATCATTAAATTCGGCCTCACATTCGAGCGTAAGCCCCTTGGTATGATTTCCGCCTTATAGTATTCACCCAGAGTCAATAAACGCAGCTGAATTGTAGTTAACCGCTTCAGGTCATTCTCATATCTCCTTTGTTTCTCACACAGAAGGGTTTTCCAAAAATTCAGCAGAACCCCCTATAGTCCCTATGATCCTCTCCTTGTCCTCCACACTGTAAGAAAAAAAACCACTGGCTCATCTGGATCCATATCCATAGTCCACAGACAAAAGATGTATATATCAAACAAAAAATCTTATTTAGTGCAAGCTATCAATGGAAAAAATAGCTAAATAGAAAAAACAGATAGCAGCACAAACTTGAGCAGATTTTGGGTGCAATAGTCCTGAATAATGCGGTTGTCCAACGCAAAAATATAAATAGAAAAAAAACAGGCAGCACTCCAGTTACAGGGAAAATTGTGGACTTTAATCCAGCGCCAAGTGGTGGTGCAACGTTTCGACCTCAGGTTTTGGGTGTCCAGTTCATCACTTAATACGATCACTACAAGTGCTCCATTCCATTTAAGTATTGAGACTTCTCTTTTGTGAACAAATGCTGTTTTTTCTTATGAAATACTGTGTGGGCGTAGTTGCCAGCACTTGTAATGGTGGAGCGCGGGCATAGTTGCCAGCACTTGTAATGGTGGAGCAGGACGTGGAAGTGCCTAGTGAGTGTGGCGCCCAGGAGTATGGTCACCACACTGGCATTGCCTTCCTCCAGGGAGGTGATGTCAGGCTTGGAAGCAATGAAGGGTCTCTCTGGCAGTTAACCATAACATGCAACACAGTTCCCACTCCAGGCCAGCAGAGGGAGCTCTGAACCAATACTAAGGGGAAGAGCTTCTCTCTGGGGGCCAGGAGGGGAAATTAGTCAGTTCTGTGAGGAGGGCGAAGTGTGTGGACGTGGAGAGAGGAGCTGGTGGACTGAGCGGAGTTGAGAGCTCGTTCCCAGCTGGAGCGCATGATCTGGAGCCTGGTCTCCAAGGTTGTATGGATACTGAAGGGCCTGCAACAGAAACCAGAGGAATAGGAAGCTGTAAATGC
The DNA here is from genome assembly GCF_039654945.1 of Dendrobates tinctorius. NCBI lineage: Eukaryota > Metazoa > Chordata > Amphibia > Anura > Dendrobatidae > Dendrobates > Dendrobates tinctorius. The sequence continues at coordinate 5,662,215 of NW_027361674.1, forward strand.
TCTATTCCCATCTAAGACTCGGAGGCACAACAGCGACGTGTGAGCCAAAGGAGATAGAAGGCTACAGCTGTCTGCCATACGAGGTAGATCCAAAAGGGAAGAAGAAGGAGGAACGTCAGTGTAACACAGTACTGCATGTACCTCAAGTAAGCGCTAGAGAGGAGTCTACACAACCCATCTGATAGAGAGTTCCCTATGTTGCTTCCAGGCTGATTAGCTCCTGTGCCATCTGTAATCGGGACCCTGGACTGCATTTGCCAAGCCAAAGTAAAGGTAAAGAAACTGCACCCTGTTGTGTCCTTGCCTTCTTCCTACAAAATCTACGGCACTGCTACATCTCTGTGCCAAACACTGCACCCTCTTCCTAAACACCTATCCTCACTGCCCTTGGACTACAGCCCTGCCTGTGGAGGGCTACAACATCATTGTTGCACTACACCATCTGTCCCAGAGGATCTGTCTGCAGCGTCGGATTAACACCTCCCTTGCCGAACACCACAGGTGGCATCACGAATCATCCACTCATAAACTTTATTCCCATCACTCAATCCCTTTTACATGGGCGCCCAGGGCCACGGGCCGGGTCCCAGCTGCCGTGACATCTCCCATTGAAGCTCATCGGGCCTGGTACCGAGTACCCCACAGCCCTGGGAGGGCAACCCATGAGCGTGTGCGTTGATATCATCACTGTCGAGTGGCCAATCGGGAGTATCTGATTACTGACATGCTCAGTTGTGCTCTGAGAATGCTGTTATGTTGGAACTACAACATGGGTCTGGGTGTTCCAGGTGATTTATAATGTTTATGCATTTTAAATATCACATAGGTGTTTCACATCTTTTAACCATTGTTAATCTAGCAATCTAGCTGTATCAATGATTGTAGGTACGGTTGGATATAATTTTTTGCACTCTAACATGCACCTTATGTATGTAAACACTATGATGGTTCTCATATTTACTGCAATGTAATTTTCATACACTTTGATTATGATTTATATTTAATATATGCTAATTTTTGTGTATTGGTAAATTGAAGAGTTATGTATAAAAAGTGCACTATTCTATGGTACTGTGCTTGACAAAGACCCTGCTGTGAGGTCGAAACGTTGCACCACTTGGCGCTGGATTAAAGTCCACAATTTTCCCTGTAACTGGAGTGCTGCCTGGTTTTTTTCTATTTATATTTTTGCGTTGGACAACCGCATTATTCAGGACTATTGCACCCAAAATGTGCTCAAGTTTGTGCTGCTGTCTGTTTTTTCTATTTAGCTATTTTTTCCATTGATAGCTTGATAGATTTTTTGTTTGATATATACATCTTTTGTCTGTGGACTATGGATATGGATCCAGATGAGCCTGTGTTTTTTTTTTCTTACAGTGTGGAAGACAAGGAGAGGATCATAGGGACTATAGGGGGTTCTGCTGAATTTTTGGAAAACCCTTCTGTGTGAGAAACAAAGGAGATATGAGAATGACCTGAAGCGGTTAACTACAATTCAGCGGCGTTTATTGACTCTGGGTGAATACTATAAGGCAGAAATCATACCAAGGGGCTTACGCTCAAATGTGAGGCCGAATTTAATGATGAATTCTCCAGAACTTTGTGCAAGGGTCTGTAAGATTTCTTACAAAATTGGAACTAAAACTAAAAGGATGTATGTCGGACATTGATTGGAAGAATTTTTCTGAGAACATTTCTTCACATGTTTCAAAGTTACGTGATGAAGTTGAGGAAAATAAGCGGAAAATGATGGCCTTAATGTTGATTTTAAGATTCATTCTCTGTCTTAATATGCAGTACATGTGTTAATTGATATTGATGGATTTTTTGAAAAAGTTATCCTTTTTAAAAAAAAGTTTTCTTTTAAAAATTTTTTTTTCCCGTATAAACCCTTATAGATCTCTCTTCTTGTATTGTACTCTGATATGAGTTTACTTGTATTTATTTGAGCCAATTTTGGTTCATTATTGTTTGTTTTTTTAATAATGACTAAATGCTCTTTTTTAGTTTTAAAAGTTGAATCCCTGGATAGAAACTCTTCCCAATGGTTGTTGTATGTTCCTTTTGTATATTGTATAAAGTATGAGATAAATTTATCCTAAGGCCCGAGTTTTGCTAGTGACATCTGGCACCCAGTTTATATGGTGAATGTTTGCTGGCATGTGCATTTAGCCCATAGTGCATAGTAGTGACGCAGGGGGTTAATCCCCTCTGTGATTGCTGGCTGTGTGCTGGTACTCCGCCTCTGTCCTCTAGGGGGCATGTGGCGTAGTGCTTGTGGCTTATGCACAGCCATTGGTGTGAATGTTTTGGGTGTCCAGTTCATCACTTAATACGATCACTACAAGTGCTCCATTCCATTTAAGTATTGAGACATCTCTTTTGTGAACAAATGCTGCTTTTTCTTATGAAATACTGTGTGGGCATAGTTGCCAGCACTTGTAATGGTGGAGCAAGGCGTGGAAATGCCTAGTGAGCATGTGCGCTGATATCATCACTGACATCACTGTCGAGTGGCCAGTCGGGAGTCTCTGATTACTGACATGCTCAGTTGTGCTCTGAGAATGCTGTTATGGTGGAACTACAACATGGGTCTGAGTGTTCCAGGTGATTTATAAGGTTTATGCATTTTAAATATCACATAGGTGTTTCACATCTTTTAACCATTGTTAATCTAGCTGTATCAATGATTGTAGGTACGGTTGGATATAATTTTTTGCTCTCTAACATGCACCTTATGTATGTAAACACTATGATGGTTCTCATATTTACTGCAATGTAATTTTCATACACTTTGATTATGATTTATATTTAATATATGCTAATTTTTGTGTATTGGTAAATTGAAGAGATATGTATAAAAAGTGCAGTATTCTATGGTAACACTTGCTTGACAAAGACCCTGCTGTGAGGTCGAAATGTTGCACCACTTGGCGCTGGATTAAAGGCCACAATTTTCCCTGTAACTGGAGTGCTGCCTGTTTTTTTCTATTTAGATAGATATATGATAGACAGATACTCAAATGTATGTTCTAAATAAAAATTTGTCCATACTCTACAAAAAAAAAACTTTCAGGAGTTTAACTGTCTACATAGGTCTTTCTGGGATGCATAAGGTGGATGATGTCTTCAGCTGTATGCCTTGTCATAAATTAGGATTGTATTTCTCAGAAATTTTTCTGTTTTTGTAGCTGTGGATTCATTCTTCCTGTGAATTACTGGTGTTATGTTAAAAAAACAACAAAAAAACTATTCACAGGAAGGTTATAAATGTGATCAAAAAGGTGTCAAAACACATTAGTCAGGGCTGCTATCAAATGACTTGACCTTTCTGAGAGACATGGTCAAGGTACAACACGTACTCTGTGGCTCACTCCGTTCTCACTTTTCAAGGGTTTTCGGACTAGAGCCCACATGTAATCATGGCTTGGGGCTAGTTAGTAAAACTCCTCACATCTTGTTTAGGTGTGCGCTGACAGTTGAAAGGTTATATCCAAAAGTGGAAAGGAGCAATGTCAATAGATATTTCTAGAAATTCAGTTTTTTTCATTATTTCCTGCAGAACAGTACATTAGAGATCCATAACTCATAGATGCTAACTGACGAAAGGAGGCTATTCGGATTCTGAAGCCTTCAGAACAAGGAACACTGGTGTCATGGTGGTCTAAGGATTTATAGGATTTTTTTTTCTGAGGATTCTGATATACATTACCTCAGTTCACGTATCAGTGGTCTTTATGGTTTGGAAGCAAAGCTGGACAAAGGGCTATGCGAGCCCTTGGGAATCCCATTGGGCCCCTTCTTCCCTTTTTGATTTTTCCTCTTCACCTTTCAACAGCTATAACTTTTTTATTTTTCAGTTTATTCAGTTGTATCAACAATTACTTTTGCTGGGTGAGCTGTGGTTTTTATTGGAGACATTTCATATGATTTTCTGATCTCTTTTGATTCTGATCTTTGGGAAGATTAAGTAAAAAAAAACAATTGTAATGCTGACATTTTGATTAGATTTTACTTTTTAAAAAACACTGGGAAAAGTAGGTTTGAGTTTATATATATTCTGCAATACACAGAAATCCTGGCATCAACGGCTGTGGCTGCTATCACTTAGGTAATAACCATTAGGTATTAATGGTCGTTTGAGGAATATTTTGCCATGCTGAATACACTTGGGAATAAAACTCATCAAAATCCCCAGCTGGCAGCTCCGTATGCAACTGCCAACCAATGTTCTCTTGGTAAACAAGTCCGGCCATATTTCCAAAATGTTCCATGAGCCATTTTCAACATGATGCTTGGCCACATGCTTGTAATCTAGTGAGGAGCCTCCGTGGCCTAAGCATGCTGCCATGGCCTGCAGCATCTGCAGACTTGTCTGCCATTGAGCACATCTGGGTTGTCACAAGCAGCTGCCAGCAGCAGATATTGATGATGTGTATTCAGCGAGGGAGAACATTTCCTGGATGACCATTAACACCCTCAGAAATTGCTGCCAACTATGTACGAGGATTTTTCGAGTGGTTAAACCATGTCAACTGGAACCAGGGCCGGCATTAGGGGCAGGCAGACCAGGCAGCCACCAGGGGCCCCCAGCCAGCCGCTATAGGGCCCCTGAGTAAGATGGGCCCGGTGCCACCCCCTCCCCTGCATCGAGCATTCAACTTGTGTGTGTATGCATTATAGTGCGTGTGTGTGTCTGCTACACGATACTGTGTGTGGGGGGACTGCACTATACTGTGTGGGGGGCTGAATTAGAGTGTGTGGGGGGTTGCACTATACTGTGTGTGGACTGCATTATACTGTGTGGACCGCCAATTTATATTTTTTTCTTTTCTCCTATTGATATTTGATGTAACTTCCTGGTAATAGTGCACTTCACTATAATGGTGCATCTATTTTTTTATTTATTTTACTTGCATTATATAGCGCTATTAATTACACAGCGCTTTACAGACATCATCACTGTCCCCATCATCACAATCTGAATACCCTATCAGTATGTGTTTGGAAGGAAACCCAACACAGTGTGACTGATATGAGCACCCACCCTTATCCAAAAAGGTGCCAACTTCTCTTCCTAGGGACAACACATGTGCATAGTCTACCAGAGCTCTGGTGACCGACCAATGTATTTCCTCTTGTCCCTCATCACTGCATTGGCTTTAAATTAATAAATACAAATGGCGCTTATTATTATTATTATTATGTAGCTAACCCCTTTTCACATGTAGAGTGCCATGGAATAAATAGCGCCATAATATTTAATAATAATAATACAATTTATTGGCATTCAATGAGAATTGGTGACATCATTACATAACTCCTCCTTATTTTAAACTGTTTATGACATCACAATCCGCTTTACTTCACTACACTATTTGTCTTAGTTTTAATAAATGTAGCCACGTAGTGATTAAGTAAATATATATACTGCTCATAAAAATAAAGGGAACACTATAACATAGGATGTGGTATTTTAGTGTTCCCTTTATTTTTTTGAGCAGTATATATATTAGCACTGACTGGAGAGTGTGAGACATGATTATTAAAGGTCAGTGATCAGGTCCGCTGCTTGTCAGGGACGGCTGTCATTAGTTGTTCCAATAGAAATATCTGGTAGACACTAATGCATGTTTAATTATCAGTGTGCACAGCGCTTGGGGGCTAGATCTCAGAAGTCTTTTGTAGTAAAGTGCAAAGATGAAGGCTGAAGTACACCGGGATCGCGGCATCAGGAATTGGAACTGAATTACACTCATAATAATTGGACATAAGTCTGGGAGAAAGAAAATGATTTTAAAGGAATTGCATGAGAATAGAAAATCAGACATTTTATTTTACTAGAAACAGCGCCACTCTTACCCTTAAGCGCTGTCTGGTATTGCAGCTTAGTCCCATTCATTTGTGATTCCTTCACTATTTTCTGCTGCCCAGTAATTTTCCCAGATGCCTGCTATGTGGGGTACTACAACACAACTCTGTTCTCCTGAATGGAGCTCTGGTTTATTAGCCTGCACAGCTGGAGCACCGCTATACAGAGTACACAATCAGCACACAATCAGAGTACCCGATGGTCGGACCTGTGGCTTAGCTTTTCTGCATCAATCATAAAGCCGGAAGTGGAACCGATGAATGGTTTAAGATCGGAGCACGCAAATAGAGATGAATGAATCAATTCTAGATAAATCAAATTTGCATTGAATTTTTTTTTAAAAATTGGATTTCCCAAATGCCACAATTTTTGCTATTCACTTTTCTGCACCATCATTTTGCTGAATTTTAAAGGGCCAGAAAGGGATTAAGAAAATAAAAAGACTCATACTCACCTCTCTCTAGCCCTCTACTGCAACCTCCTGCTCTGTGGTCTCCCCTCGAACACTCTCGCACCCCTCCAATCTATTCTTAACTCTGCTGCCCGACTAATCCACCTGTCCCCCCGCTATTCCCCGGCCTCTCCCCTCTGTCAATCCCTGCACTGGCTCCCCATTACCCAAAGACTCCAGTTCAAAACCCTAACTATGACATACAAAGCCATCCACAACCTGAGTCCTCCATACATCTGTGACCTAGTCACCTGGTACTTACCCGCACGCAACCACCGATCCTCACAAGATCTCCTTCTGTACTCCCCTCTTATCTCCTCTTCCCACAATCGCATACAAGATTTCTCCCGCGCACCCCCTCTACTCTGGAACTCTCTAACACAACATATCAGACTCTCACCTACCATCGAAACCTTCAAAAAGAACCTGAAGACCTACCTCTTCCGACAAGCCTACAACTTGCAGTAACCACCGATCGACCAAACCGCTGCACGACCAGCTCTATCCTCACCTACTGTATTATCACCCATCCCTTGTAGATTGTGAGCCCTCGCGGGCAGGGTCCTCTCTCATCCTGTACCAGTCGTGACTTGTATTGTTTAAGATTACTGTACTTGTAAGTATTATGAATACCCCTCCTCACATGTAAAGCGCCATGGAATAAATGGCGCTATAATAATAAATAATAATAATGGGGTGTTGTGCAGAGAGGATGGTAGCAGTGGAAAAGTGAGTCTAATTTTTTGTAATTTTAGAACCCTACATTTTTTAAGCTCTTGGATGTGGGGAGATCTTAGAGCATAATAAGGCAAATTTGTTTTGCATCGAATAAAAATAATATGGCTTGAATTTCAACAGCAAATTACAGCAAATCTGACTCTTTCAAATTTCAGCAGATGAATTCATCCTTAGTATTTCTTTATAATCATATTATAAAAAAAGTCTGCAATCTCATTCCTTTATTCATTTTTTTAACCCCCTGATATATGATATGCAGCCTTATCCAAGTTTCAGATTTTTCTTTAGAAAGAGTTTCTCTCTCTGTAATACAGACTGGATATAAGCTCTATATGTATCCAGAGTGCTACTGTCTTCATTAGCTCATATTTCAGCACAGCTTCTATCCTGCACATATTATCTCTGCATGTCCTTTCCTTCTCATTGGTTGACTTTTTTCTGCCCTCCCTGACACTGTAGATGCTTTCTTCTCTCTCCACTCTTCAGATCTTTGTACAATCTCACCTTCCCGCTATCTGTAACTCTGAGAGAAGAGACTGGGTAGCAGAGAGCGTGGTTGTATTTGTAACATTTTTGCAAAGCATTCAGCTTGATAAAGGAGTTACAGATATTATGCAATGGCAAAAATATTGAACATCTTTAATGAAGACTGTTTAGAAAGTTGCTTAATTCTGCATTTAGGAAGCACATAAACAATAATTAAAAAAAAAAATATGTTTGAAGGTGTCCATAGCCTTTTATGTAGAAATCACCTAGTACCTTCAAGTTGTAACTTTACAATTTAACAACCAGTTTTTAGCTAAGCAGGAAATTTAGCACTTTGTGAAGGAAAAGCAAAAATCATACAACTGTAACTATATAGTAAAATATGTATCAGAGCAGAAATGTGGAAAGAGTCCTACAAAAAAAATAAATTTAGGCTGTGTGCCCACATAAGTGTCTTTTTCGCATTTTTTAAGTGTTTTTTCCATTTAAAAAAATGCTTAACAATGCATACATTAAGCATCCCATTCTTATAATGCATTCTGCAATTTTTGTGCACATGATGCTTTTTTTTCTGCAAACAAAAAAGCATCGCGGTAAAAAACGCAGCATGTTCATTAATTTTGCGATAAAAAACGCATTTCCAACTATATTCTATGAGAATGTGGATGCTCGGGAAAAAAACGCATAAAAAACGCAAAAAAAGCGCGTTTTCTGGGAAGGTGTCAGGTTTTTAGTGGGTACATAGCCTTAGAGGCAAAATTTTAGCCCAAGGTATATAGAAAAATTACATTTAGAGGTGGACGTTCACCGCTTGCAATGTACAAAATAAAAAAAATACATTCAGTGTGGACACAAAGTAATTCCATTTTTTTTTAATATAGAAAAGTCATTAATCATGACTCATTAAAAGGCTATTACTTGTTGATAACAGACGACATGAAAAATGCCACACGTGTCCCAGCAGCCCTCACCGTGCAGCGAGTCCGTGCCTTTGGCCTTTAGGCATCTTATGTTGCCTGTAAAACCAAACATTTCATAAAATGCAACAAGAGGATCAGAGTTTTTTTTAACCCCCTCCGTAGTGATCCCCATCGTGCCCGGATCAGGAGTTCTGTTTGCAGAGATGTGTACAGTCTTGATCTCAGTATTGATTGAGATTTCCCTGTGGAGACGCCATATAAATAAACATCAGCTCAGTGAACTGTAAGGCAAAGAAACAGAATCCTATGATCAATAAATAAAATAAGCCCCTTTTTTCTTTCCTTCAAGCATCGCATCTCAATGTGTCCCTTATGGTTTTTCAATACTATAACAATGCATGAATTATTTTTCTTTGAAGTGTATATATATGCAGCACAATGATAGATTTTGTTGTAGGTTTTTACCTGGAGTTCCATGAAAAACTTTGCTCTGCTGCACACAGACACGACCACAAACCCACACGTTATATTCAAATCCCTATTAAACTTCTATGGAAAGAAGAGGAACCAGGGGGGAGCACTCAGCACACTAAGATATGGGTAGCTGGTGTTGTGGCTTCAATCAAATATTTTATCTGCGTTCAGTGCTGGATTCACAGCGACACAGCTCAGTACTTCTGTATTAAGTCTTTATGTTGCTGCTTCTGATTATTTGCTACTGAAAGAGAGGAGAACAGGAATCCCTCATGTCTATATCTGCTGTTCACTGGAAATATCACAGCAGCTACTCTCTACTCACTAGCTCAGAAGCAACTGAAAATTGGAGATGGGGAAATTGGTAAAAATGACTGAAGTATACAAGTCATATCAGGGCACAAAATAGTGTTTGTAATGAAACCTCCACCAGGGGGAGCTGGTGAGGGAAGAGAGGTTACATACAAAGAGCAGCAACCCTGAGCAACAGCACACGTGCCACAGGTAACGAGACAGAATAGTCAGACGAACAGAGTCAGAAACTAACAGGAGCAGACGTACCAGAAGGAGCAGCAATACACGTAGTCAAAATACCAAAGCCGAGAGTCAGAAAACCAGAACATGAGCACGGGTCCAAAACGTGAGACGAAATACGTGGTCGGGGTACAAGCCAGGGAGTCAGATGCCAGAGAGGGAACGTAACAGCAGAGACGAATACCAAGAGACGGGGTCAGAAATCAGTCCGGGTCATACACGTGAATATCAGTCAGAGGCAGGAGGATCACCAGTGTTCAAGGGTCAGCGGCTCTAAACTGCAAGCTTGAGCTATCACTAACACTGGTCAGCAGGCTGTGAGGGATTGAAATAGCCCTGCAAGCTCCAGAACGAGGCTGAGGTGATTAACCCCCGCATGACCAGTCCGGAGTGAAGACAGCAGAAGATAAACTCCGGACTGGACCATGACAATACCCCCCTCTCAATGGGGCCACTGGACCCCCAGGCTTCCCTGGATGACGAGCGTGAAAGGCCCGGACCAACCGATCCGCATGGACCGAACGCGCCGGCACCCATGACCGATCCTCCGGACCGTATCCTTTCCAATGGACCAAGTACTGAAGTGAACGACGGAGCATGCGAGAATCCACCACCTGTTCCACCTCGTACTCGGTCTGCCCATCTACCATAACAGGCGGCGGGTGCGAGGGAGACTCATCAGAGGAAGGCACCGACGGCTTCAGAAGCGCTTTATGGAACACATTAGGAATCTGTAATGACGGAGGCAACCGCAAGCGAAAAACCACAGGATTAATCACCTCTAGGATCTCATACAGACCAATAAACTTGGGACCCAACTTAGCAGAGGGAATTCTCAGCCTTATGTTTTTGGTGGATAACCATACCTTATCCCCCACCTGATAAGTCGGCCCACCGAGCGTCGTTTATCCGCAAAAAACTTATATTTGCCCTGAGCCTCCCCAATGTTTCTCTGAACCTCCCTCCAAACCTCCTCCAACCGCAAAAAGGCTGAATCAGCCCCTGGACACTCCGAATCTAGTCTGGAGAATTCACCATAATGAGGGTGAAACCCATAGTTGCAGAAGAAAGGAGAAGTACCAGTAGACTGATTGACACGATTATTGAAGGTGAATTCCGCCATCGGTATCACAGAGCACCAATCATCCTGTCTGGATGTGACAAGACACCGCAGGATCTGTTCTAAAGACTGATTGGTCCTTTCAGTCTGACCATTGGTCTCGGGATGGTAAAAGCTCTCCAGAATTTTGACACGAATTGCACCCCTCTATCAGACACCACACTGACAGGCACACCATGCAACCGAATCACATGCTCAATGAATAGCTTAGATAGAGTCTCAGCATTAGGAAGGCCCGTTAAGGGTACAAAATGTGCTTGTTTACTGAACCTATCCACAACTACCCAGATCACGGTTTTGCCATTAGAGAGTGGGAGATCGGTGATAAAATCCATGGACAGGTGAGTCCACGGTCTATCCGGAATTGGCAGTGGCACCAATTCCCCGGCCGGCTGGTTGTGGGAGGCTTTAGCACGGGCACAAGTTTCACAGGAGGACACAAAACCAGTGACGTCAGAAGTCAACGAGGGCCACCAGAACAGCCTAGTGATGGCTTTACGAGTGGCTGAGATTCCTGGATGCCCACTCAGAGCTGAGTCGTGGAACTCCCGAAGCACCCTTAACTGATACTGGACAGGCACAAAGAGCTTATTTTCAGGTATGGACGGGGGAGCAAGAGATTGGGCCTCACGAATCTCCTGCTCCAATCTCTGGGACACCAAAGCCACCACCACCCCGCGCTGAAGAATGGAGGAAGGAGTCTCCGGAGGCGATACCGGGTCTAGGCTGCGAGACAAGGCATCCGCCTTCACATTCTTGGAACCTGGTCTGAAAGTGATGGAAAACTGAAATCGGGAAAAAAAAAGTGACCACCTTGCCTGTCTCGGAGTCAGACGTTTGGCGGATTCGATGTAAGACAGATTCTTGTGATCTGTAATGACGGTGATACGATGGACAGCCCCCTCCAAAAAATGCCTCCATTCTTCAAAAGCCAATTTAATGGCCAACAACTCTCGGTTACCCACATCATAATTCTTTTCAGCAGAGGAAAATTTTTTAGAAAAGAAGGCACAGGGTCTTAAGTTAGTTAATGTGGTGGGCCCCTGGGACAACACCGCCCCCACTCCCACCTCAGAGGCATCCACTTCTACGATGAATGGTTTAGACAAGTCAGGTTGCACCTGTACCGGAGCAGTCATGAAACGTTCTTTTAACAAAGAAAACGCCGCCACAGCTGGAGCTGACCAGTTTTTAAGATCCGCTCCCTTTTGGGTGAGATCAGTGAGGGGTTTGACCACTTGAGAGAACCCCTTGATGAATTTTCTGTAATAATTGGCGAAACCCAGAAATCGCTGAAGACCCTTGAGATCTCTGGGTTGCACCCAATCCACAATGGCCTGTACCTTCCTAGGGTCCATACGAAACCCCTCAGTGGACAGGATGACCCCTAGAAAAGACACTTCTTGAGTAAAAAATGAACACTTCTCCAATTTGGCAAAGAGTGAGTTCTCCCTGAGCCTCTGGAGAACCACATGAAGATGACCCATTTGACTTTGTCTATCAGAAGAATATATAAGTATATCGTCAAGATAAACAACTACAAAACGTCCAATAAGATCAGAAAAAACATGGTTAATGAAATTCTGGAATACCGCTGGTGCGGTAGTCAAACCGAAGGGCATAACCAAATTTTCAAACAGACCCTCAGAGGTGAGAAACGCTGTTTTCCATTCATCCCCCTCCCGCATACGGATGAGATTGTATGCTCCCCTGAGGTCCAACTTAGAGAACCACCTGGCCCCCGACAATTGATTGTACAAATCAGGTATCAGTGGGAGAGGGTAAGCGTTTCTTATGGTTATTTTATTCAGTTCTTGAAAATCGAGGCATGGGCGTAAACCACCATCCTTCTTTTTTACAATAAAGAACCCCGCTGCCACAGGAGAGACAGATGGCCGTATATGCCCTTTACGGAGGCTCTCAGAGATATACTCCTTCATAGCAGCCCGCTCAGGGCCGGAGAGTTTGTACAGCCGGGCTTTGGGCAATTTGGCACCGGGAACAAGATCCACGGCACAATCGAATGGGCGGTGTGGTGGTAGAACCTCAGCCTCCTTTTCGGAGAACACATCCTTAAAACCCTTTAGGTACTCCAGAATACCCTCCAGGTTGACGGATGACATAGACACAGTAGCAAGACAATTTTCAGAACACCCAGGTCCCCATTTAACAATATCCTGGGACCCCCAGTCAATAACTGGGTTATGCCGTTGCAACCAGGGAAACCCTAACACCAGGCCAGCAGGGAGGTTATACAAAACAAAGCATGACATGCGCTCCTGGTGTAGGGCCCCCACCCTGAGGGTAAATTCTTTAGAACTGAAATGGAGACCATCCTTAGTGAGAGGTATAGAATCAATAGCCACAATTTTTAAGGGAGTCCCCAACCTAACTGTCCCTAATCTACAGCGAGCCACCAGCTTAGAGTCAATCAGGTTCAGGGATGACCCACAGTCTACAAGAGCCGAAGTATGGAAAAAGCCGTTCTCAACACCAAGTTCCCCCTTTAGCAGTACTCTTGAAAAGGAAGAAAAAGGTACCTGAGAGTCTGGGTGACCTCCACGATTATCACCCAGACTCAGCCGCTTGTTAGTCGGAGGACAGGAGGGGCAGTCTTTTTTCCAATGTCCAGGATCTCCGCAGTAAAAACGCAATTTTCCATCACGTCGCCGTCTCCTCTCTTTCTCCTGGGGGTTGGTGGCTCCCACTTCCATAGGTTCAGATGGAAGCAAAACATCAGGGTTAGCAGGGAAAAACGGAAACCCTCGCTGAGTAACACCTCTTTCCCGCAGTCTCCGATCCATACGGATAGCCTGAGTCATAGCCTCCTCCAATGAACTGGGAGGTGGATGAGAGCCAGAGCGTCCTTCAAGCAATCCGACAGTCCCTTCCTGAACAGACATCTCAGTGCAGAGTCGTCCCAGGATACCTCAGTGGACCATCGACGGAATTCGGAGCTGTACCATTCGGCTGAGTGCTTCCCTTGCCCCAGACCCAAAATAGTGTCCTCTGCCACCCTAACACGGTCCGGTTCATCATAGATAGGTTCTTTGAGGCCCTAGGACTTATCTACCGACATCCGTTCAGGGTCAGTAGGGGGCAACGAAAAAACCCAGGATTGGGGACCCTCCCTAAGTAAGGATATAACAATCCCCACCCGCTGAGTCTCATCCCCAGACGATTGGGGTCTAAGAGAAAACCATAATTTACAACTCTCCTTGAATATATGAAATTTATCTTTTTCGCCAGAAAATGTGTCAGGAAGTTTAACTGAGGGTTCAGGAGAGTGCAAAATAACATCTACAGAGTCACCTGGCGGACAAACAATATGAGAGGTGTTTCCCTGCATGGTCTTAATAGTCTCAGTCAGTTCTCTCTGTAAGTGGGTCTGAGACATGACAAGGGACTGATGATTCACAGAAAAGTCCTGCGCCATCTGTGTCAAACTGGACACTTGATCTGCCAAGTTATGCAGCAGATCCATGGCCAGAGAAAAAAAAATGCAAAATCCCGTTTAAATGTGTGGTTAGTGATAATGTAGTGAAACCTCCACCAGGGGGAGCTGGTCAGGGAAGAGAGGTTACACACAAAGAGCAGCAACCCTGAGCAACAGCACAGGTGCCACAGGTAACGAGAGAGAATAGTCAGATGAACCGAGTCAGAAACTAACAGGAGCAGACGTACCAGAAGGAGCAGCAATACACGTAGTCAAAATGCCAAAGCCGAGAGTCAGAAAACCAGAACATGAGCACAGGGTCCAAAACGTGATACGAAATACGTGGTCGGGGTACAAGCCAGGGAGTCAGATGCCAGAGAGGGAACTTAACAGCAGAGACGAATACCAAGAGACGGGGTCAGAAATCAGTCCGGGTCATACACGTGAATATCAGTCAGAGGCAGGAGGATCACCAGGGTACAAGGGTCAGCGGCTCTAAACTGCAAGCTTGAGCTATCACTAACACTGGTCAGCAGGCTGTGAGGGATTGAAATAGCCCTGCAAGCTCCAGAACGAGGCTGAGGAGATTAACCCCCGCATGACCAGTCCGGAGTGAAGACAGCAGAAGATAAACTCCGGACTGGACCATGACAGTGTTATTCCTCATGTACACACATGACAGCTTATTCTGGAAAGTCAACTAAAATGACAGGTGCACGTTTATATTTTCAGGCCTTAATTAAGTTAAAATTCATTGATAAGTACAATCTCCTGTCCCAAACCAACTTTATTACCCCATTTGCCTTTGGAAACAATGTAATAATAACCATATACTGTCATTATGGTATTATGTAATGTTGGTGTTAGGCTCACTTGGTGAAGTGGATCATCCAAGGTCTGGGAGGGTACACGAGCCATGGTCGTCGATGCAGCAATCAGATGAGGCACATGGGAGACAGGTATCAGAGGTATTGAAGATCATAAGTTGACAGGAGACTGGGAACTGGTAGCTAAGGTACTGGAAGCTTCAGGCAGAAAGGAGACATCCTGGAGACCACAGGCAGGCTGGAGACATCCTAGACACTGTCGACTGGCAGCAGAGGAACTGGAAGCCACAGACAGACATGAGACATCCTGGAAACCACAGGCACGTAGCAGTGGTACTGCAGACAGATGGCAGAGCACACAGGAGATGTCCTGGAGACATTAGACAGGTTGCACAGGTACTGCAAACAGGTACCAGAGGTCCTGGAAGCTGCAGGCAGAGAGAAGACATTATTCAGTCCACAGACAGTTAGTTTAGGTACTGCAGACAGGTAGCAGTGGTCATGGAGACTGCAGACAGGTAGTAGAGGTACTGGAATCTGTAGGAACACTAGTCTTAATGCAAAGACTCAGGTGTGTGTCTTGGTGAGCCTTATATATGCCCACACAAATAGATAATCACATGGAATCATGTTAGGCCATTTACAAAGCCCGATGTGGAGCACCACAGAGTTTTGCAGATTGGGATGAGGGAAGCAAAGCCTGTATCCAGGACAGGTGCGTAATAATTGGTCACCAGATATTAACTCACAACTGTCCAAGACCACTATGTATAATATATTTCCATATGAATCAGATTTGTGAACTTTCACAGGACATCCAAGTTTTTCCCAGAAAAAGGAAAATCCTCTTGGATTTTTTGAAGACTTGACAAGTCCCTCATGCTCCGAACAAGCTTTTCACAAAGCAATGTTCCCCCAAAATTTTCTTGGCCTTGATACAGAAATTGGGCATCATCAGACTCAGACTACGGGGCTGGATTAGGATGTGGATAATGCTTGGTCTTCATAATGGAGATGAGTCTATGAAAATAAAAATTTGAGAGGATACAATTAACTTCACAGCCCCTGGGTGTCCACATATGAACACATACAGCGCAAACATTTCCGGACAGAGTATCACAATTTTTTTTTTTATTTCAAAGCCAGTCATCTCACATCACTTATCTGTCACGCACAGTGTAGGAAAGACTAAGTACAACATGAAGGGATGAGGGGAAGGGAGCCCAACAGTAGGGAAGGGGGGTGAAGACCACTAGGCAGGTCTAAAGTCACCCTGTCTGCCCTAAACGCCCCTATATATGTTCTGCACCTATCACCGAGCAGGAACCTAATCACTGCCTGACCCTGGTGATAAGCCATACTTAGGGAATGACGGGGTAGGCACTAGTCGATCCCCACTACTACTAAAGACAGCTGCGATAGATGAACAAGGGGAACAATTATTTTGAGTAGACTCAGAGATGTAACACAGACATCCTCCAGCAACACTAAATAGGAAGATAGTCGACTTCTATAGCTCCAAGCCTCAACAGGGAGAAATGGAAATATCACTGGAAACTCCCAGCAGCAGGCTGGGAGTCTATAAACACCCAGGTCCAGATGTGTCAATTAGAGCCGGAGCAAGATTGCCACTGGGTCAAAGAGTCGGAAGGGTTAAGGAGGTGTCAGCAAGGCCAAATACAGGGACCTTCTGCACCTAGATGCAGTACGACTGTTTGCAGCCTCTGACACATGTGTAACATCTCAGGATATAATCAGCCAAGACATTAAGGACGTATCAGGTTAAATTATATTATTAGGTGTGCCATAAACATGATCTCAAGTCATGTGTCACACCAGCTCTCCACTCAATGCTATTGGTAATCACTGCAAACATGAACTCTTGAACCAAATCCTATACTTTTTTATTAAACTAAGACAACATGCATAGATTAATAAAATTTACATGAAGGTATATTTAGAAAACCTGAGAACTCATTAAGTCTATAATCAAAGTTCAATTTGACAAGAACAATTAATTGAGTGTTCAGCAGAGTAGGTGGAATTTCTCCGCCTGATATTAGGGTGTGTGAAAAGCTAATTACTAGTCTATTTTCAGGTGTTCTTATTTTTGAAAGTGAACTATGATATCACTGCTCCATCTTTAAGAAGAGACAGATTAAAACTAATTTCACTGCTCATCCGTTCTTATGTTGAGGTTGTAGATCGGAACCCACATTGAGCATAATTGCTATTTTCTGCTCAGCTGCTCATCATCAAATTGAAAAGTTTCTTTGGATAAAATTCTTTTATTCCACCGAGTTATCTACTGCTTGCAGAATATAAAATACATCTTTACACTTTTGTTATCTACACTTCTGTGAACACTAATTTGCCCTGTAGTTTTCATCTCTCCCCATTTCATAAATGCAATGTATCTTGTTACACTCTAGAAGTGTTGAAAATGTAACATCTAACTGGTTACTATTAAAGTGGAAACAAAGAAAATACAATTCATTGAATAATTTGGATTGACAAGCTGAAAAAAGGCTAGGTTCACACTCATACAGAGCTTGCCACTTAGTGCTATGTCAGGGCTTCTGGCAGAATCTCCAAAAAGCAGGATTCCGATAAAAAGTTCAATGGAATCATTCACTTCGAAGGAAAAGGCAGCACGATTGTTCAGTAGTTAGTACTGATGGCACAGCTGTTGGGTGACCCAGAAGCAGGGGCTCCTTCCCTGACCCTACCATTAGCGCATGCCCTAGCTTGCCCTATTCCTGGGATACTTCTCAAGGTGAAGATGCCTGAGCCGCCACCCTTGTCTTATATCCTGAGTTAGCCCTCCGTCTGTTCTCTTCCCCCACCCAGGGAAGAGGGGCGCTAATGTGCTCCGCAGTACACCAATCCGACAAACAAGGCTACACAAACAAGGGTTAATAGAAAACTCCAGGCATACAAAATATTCACTGACATATAACAGAGAAATGCACTGGGGAGTGGGGGATGGGGCATAAACAAAAGTAGAGAAGGGAAGGGAATTACCACACTTGCAAACCACGCAACAGTCACAGATAACTCCTCCAACACTCCTCATATGAACACCTCTTCCTCCTGAAGCCATGCAGCAAATGCTGGCTCTGACATGGATTTGCATCAGAGCCCAGATGATAAAGGGTAATGGAGAGACTAACCAAGATCAGCTTCGAGCTCAGAGTTTTTCAATACGGCCGATTAACCCCTGTTCTTTTCCAAAGTTTTATTTTTCAAAACAAAACAAGACAATAACATTGAGTCATTAATTGACGCAACAGATGTTAGATCATACAAAATCAAGTGCAAGCGCAAACATAGTGATCGAAGTAATGGATAAAGTACAATAAACGGTATGTCACAAAACAAGTTGAGGGATCACTTTGTTAAATAAAAATCCTACCAAACTCATACTAATGGGGGAGGGAAGACATGGTCCCATACAGACCATTTCTTGAAGAATTTGTTGAAGTGATCATTATGAAGAACGAATTGTAGCTCATGTGATCTATGTTGATTGATCAGTTTAATTATGTCATTAGAACTAGGCAAAAAATTGGATTTCCAATGGTATGCTATGGTGTTCTTTGTGACGAGACATATATGATTGAAAATAGATCTCAGTGAATGATCTATTTCACCCAAATTTAATGAAAGCAGGGCAATGCAGGGAGTAAGGTTGAAAGGCTTTCCAATTATTTTGTTGATAATAGATGAAGAGATTTGAGATCATAACAATTTAGTCATTGGGCATCCCCAAAAGACATGCAGAATATCCCCTTTTTGGCTGCATCCTCTCCAACAAAGTGGGGAGTTTGAGGAACCTATGTGAGCCAGTCTGTTGGGAGTGTAATACCATCTGGAGATAGTTTTATAGTGGGTCTCCTGTAGTGGGATGGACATTACAGATTGGTAAGCTGAAGAAAGAGCGTCCTCCCAACTTTCAGCAGAGAATGAAGAGTTGAGATCCTTCTCCCAACTCAATATTGAGGAATTTTTAAGTAATAATGTGTCGTTATTAAGATTATCATATATGAAGCTATGGCTCCAAAAGATCTGATGTTCATGATTGTTCAATAACTTTACAGATGCTTCAGAGAAATTGAATTTTAGGTCCAGAAAGGATTGTATGGTGTCTTTGAGGATTTGGTACTCCAGGAAAGAAGATGAGGAAATATTATGTTTTCTCTTGAGAAAAAGAAAACTCGAGAATTTGTTTTCGTGTAAGATGTCTCTTAATTTGAAAATATTGGAATCTGCCCAGATAGGAGACAGAGTACGGTTGACGAGATTTGCTATGAAGGTAAGGGGGAGTTTTTTTTTAATTTCAATTTGCTGAATTTTTAGTCTTGTTTTTGAGAACTTATTCCAGGCTGTAGCAATGGCCTGAAAGATTGGGTGAGCAATCGTGTTGGGGAGGTTATTGGTAATAGCTTTGATAAGTATGGCTTTGGGGTGTACATTGTTATTCAGAGTAGTTTCCATTCAAGCCAGGCTGGGCTGTGAGAATCATTTAGCCAGTGAGCACTCTGTTTGATTAAAAGCGTGTTATAGTGAGCTGTGATATTTGGTTTGCAAATGCCTCCATGTATTTTCTTTTTATATAACATTTGTGTTGCAACTCTTGGCTTCTTATGGCCCCATATAAAGGAATTTATCTGTGATTGCATGCTGGTAAGGTGGATAGAGAATATTGGGAGAGGAAGACATCTAAGTATGTGAAGAAGTTTAGGAATAGTGAACATTTTCATTGTCAAGACCTTCCCCCACCAGGTTAAGTGTTTAGTTTTGTAGGTGGCATTGTCTTTATTGATGATTTCAGTCATTTTATTAAGATTGGATTTGACCATCTGTGTGAGGTTTTTGGAGATGAGTATACCTAGGTAGGGAAGAGTTTTGTTGGTCCAATTAAGAGAAGTAACTGTTTTGATATAAGAGACTGATTTTTCATTAACGTTAATCGGGAGAATATATGATTTTTGGTGGTTAATTTTAAAGTTAGATATGGCAGAGAATTGGTCAATTTCGAGGATAGTTTCAGGGATGGAGATGCAGGGGTCCGTAAGAGTAAGGAATAAGTCGTCAGCATAGAGGCTAATTTTATATTGGCGGTTTTGCGTGTCTATACCTTTGATAGAAGGATGGTTTCTAATTCGTTCTGCTAGGGGGTCCATGGCAAGATTGAAAAGGAGAGGAGAAAGGGGGCAACCTTGCCTAGTGCCGTTTTTTATGAGGAATGTGTCAGATACATGGTTATTGCAAAATACTCTGGCTTTGGGGGATGAGTAAAGAGCCATTATGGAGGTTACTAATCAATCATTGAATCCAAATTTAGTTAGGGTTTCTCGAAGGAAAGGCCAGCTTAATCTATCGAACGCTTTTTCTGCGTCGAGCGATATTAAAGTCATAGGGTGTTTGGTAGCATTGGCCCATTTTATGGAGTTTATCAGTCTCCTTGTGGCATCCGCTGGTTGCCTTCCTTTGATAAAGCCCGACTGATCATTGTGAATAAGCCTAGGGAGAATGGAGCTAAGCCTGTTCGCTAGAATTTTAGAATATAATTTAACATCAGTGTTAAGGAGTGATATGGGTCTAAAATTCTCGATAGCCTCTGGATCGCCTTTGTTTTTAGGTAGAACTGAGATGGAAGCTTCCAACATCTCAGAGGGAAATTGACCTGTATTGGAAGCATGGTTAAAGGCCAAGGTGAGGTGAGGTGAAAGGATAGTGTTGAAAGCTTTATAATACATATTGGTGAACCCGTCGGGGCCTGGAGATTTGTGGAGGTCGAGCTTGTTGATGGCTTCCTCAATTTCTGATTTGTCTATTGGGGCGGATAAGAATGAAAGGTCATTTTCAGAAAGATGGGGGAGGTTAAAAGATGAGAGGTAATTGGTAATTTCTGCTGTATTCTGAAGCGAAGATGTGGGGTTGGTATTTAAGTTGTAGAGATTGGCATAAAATTTTGCGAATTCATTTGAAATCTCTTGAGGATGGGAAATTTTGGAGTTTCCTACAAGAGATTTGATTCTGTTGATTTTATTTTGAATTCTGCTGTTTTTAATTTTGTTGGCCATGTATATTGTGGGCTTGTTTAGAGAGGTATAGTAATTGAATTTGGATGATCTCACTGCGGCCTCATAGGGGGCCTGAATTAGATTCCTAAAGTCAATTCTGAGTTTTGATAGGTCCGATTGATGTTGTGGTGATGGCGAGGGCTGTTAAATAATGCTTATCCTGTAAAATACTCAGGACTAGTTACCAGATAAAAATATAGTGGTTTATTTGGATTCTTCCATCAAAGAAAGGTTATTACAGAAAAACAGGTGAATAAAAATAGGTGAAAGAGAGATTGTCCATTAGTTTATAGCAAAGCAACGTGTATTCTTCTTTCTCTCCGGGATCTCACATGGCAAATGGTGACTGTCTCTCTTAGGCTTCTTCGTAGTAAAGTAACATACCAGCTGTTATGTCATGTCATGGCCCAGCACAGATGACATCTTCTTGTCTGTCTTTCATGATGGTGAGGGAAGAAGACAGCGACCTCTACAGTTAGCCATGAATTATATACGTCTCTTGAAGCACGTGATCTCGGTATACAGTGGGGAAAAAAAGTATTTAGTCAGTCAGCAATAGTGCAAGTTCCACCACTTAAAAAGATGAGAGGTGTCTGTAATTTACATCATAGGTAGACCTCAACTATGGGAGACAAACTGAGAAAAAAAAATCCAGAAAATCACATTGTCTGTTTTTTTTTCATTTTATTTGCATATTATGGTGGAAAATAAGTATTTGGTCAGAAACAAAATTTCATCTCAATTGCCTTTGTTGGCAATGACAGAGGTCAAACGTTTTCTGTAAGTCTTCACAAGGTTGCCACACACTGTTGTTGGTATGTTGGCCCATTCCTCCATGCAGATCTCCTCTAGAACAGTGATGTTTTTGGCTTAATGCTTGGCAACACGGACTTTCAACTCCCTCCAAAGGTTTTCTATAGGGTTGAGATCTGGAGACTGGCTAGGCCACTCCAGGACCTTGAAATGCTTCTTACGAAGTCACTCCTTCGTTGCCCTGGCGGTGTGCTTTGGATCATTGTCATGTTGAAAGACCCAGCCACGTTTCATCTTCAATGCCCTTGCTGATGGAAGGAGGTTTGCACTCAAAATCTCACGATACATGGCCCCATTCATTCTTTCATGTACCCGGATCAGTTGTCCTGGCCCCTTTGCAGAGAAACAGCCCCAAAGCATGATGTTTCCACCACCATGCTTTACAGTAGGTATGGTGTTTGATGGATGCAACTCAGTATTCTTTTTCCTCCAAACACGACAAGTTGTGTTTCTACCAAACAGTTCCAGTTTGGTTTCATCAGACCATAGGACATTCTCCCAAAACTCCTCTGGATCATCCAAATGCTCTCTAGCAAACTTCAGACGGGCCCGGACATGTACAGGCTTAAGCAGTGGGACACGTCTGGCACTGCAGGATCTAAGTCCATGGTGGCGTAGTGTGTTACTTATGGTAGGCCTTGTTACATTGGTCCCAGCTCTCTGCAGTTCATTCACTAGGTCCCCCCGCGTGGTTCTGGGATTTTTGCTCACCGTTTTTGTGATCATTCTGACCCCACGGGGTGGGATTTTGCGTGGAGAACCAGATCGAGGGAGATTATCAGTGGTCTTGTATGTCTTCCATTTTCTAATTATTGCTCCCACAGTTGATTTCTTCACTCCAAGCTGGTTGGCTATTGCAGATTCAGTCTTCCCAGCCTGGTGCAGGGCTACAATTTTGTTTCTGGTGTCCTTTGACAGCTCTTTGGTCTTCACCATAGTGGAGTTTGGAGTCAGACTGTTTGAGGGTGTGCACAGGTGTCTTTTTATACTGATAACAAGTTTAAACAGGTGCCATTACTACAGGTAATGAGTGGAGGAAAGAGGAGACTCTTAAAGAAGAAGTTACAGGTCTGTGAGAGCCAGAAATCTTGATTGCTTGTTTCTGACCAAATACTTATTTTCCACCATAATATGCAAATAAAATGAAAAAAAACAGACAATGTGATTTTCTGGATTTTTTTTTCTCAGTTTGTCTCCCATAGTTGAGGTCTACCTATGATGTAAATTACAGACGCCTCTCATCTTTTTAAGTGGTGGAACTTGCACTATTGCTGACTGACTAAATACTTTTTTTCCCCACTGTATATGGAGTTTGACATTTACCTCAAGGCTAAACTTAAATATGTAGTGAGCTGACATTTACCACTTGCTAAAATAGCACATGCAATGGAAGGCAATGTCCCGTACAGAACATATAAGAATACAACTCCATAACTAATATAAATCCATAACTAATATAAATCCATAACTAATAATATTTAACAATTCCCCCTTTTGAGGGAGACAGACATTAATTGGAACCCTCAAAATATAATGAGATCTTTTTTCTTCTTTTCTTCTTCTTTGACAAAATAATTTAATATCAATAATATCAATTAATATCATCCACTCCAGAATTCAGTATAAACTTATTACCCTCACTCACAAAGCCCTCCATGGCTCAGCACCACCCTACATCTCCTCCCTTGTTTCAGTATACCACCCTACCCGCGCCCTCCGTTCTGCTGATGACCTGAGATTAGCATCCTCAATAGTCAGAACCTCCCACTCCCGTCTCCAAAACTTTACACGTGCCGCGCCAATTCTTTGGAATGCACTTCCCAGGTCAATACGATTAGTCCCCAATCCCCACAATTTTAAGCGTGTCCTGAAAACGCATTTATTCAGACTGGCCTACCACCCCAACACATTAACCTAATCTATCCCTGTGTGGCAGAGCCAAAAGTTTTACCATAACCAGGTTCCCCGCATCATGTTCCCACATGCTTTATGCCTCCATTAGCCCTCTGTGTCTGTACTGTTACACACTTAACATTATGACTGGTCCATACAATCAGGGTAACTGTTACCACCCACCTTTCGTGTCTCCCTCTTTCCTCATAGACTGTAAGCTTGCGAGCAGGGCCCTCTTTCCTCTTGGTATTTGTTATAATCTACTGTATGTGATTATTGTTATGCTGTAATGTCTATTGTCTGTACAAATCCCCTCTGAAATGTAAAGTGCTGCGGAATATGTCGGCGCTATAAAAATAAAATTTATTATTATTAATAATAATAATAATAATAATAATAATAATAATATCAGATTACCGTTATAAGTACTCAATGACATAATTGATGTGAATTCATGTTATGGTAAGCCGTGAACAATATTCATATACAATATGTATAATTATACTTCCCTAAGTCTAAATTGAAGCACCTCAGGTCCAGTCATCATCATCTGATGTCATCTGGTCGTCACTTTGATGTCTTCTGTCTTCTTCTTGGTTCTTTTTAAAACCACAGTTTTTCTCTAGCATATAGATGTTGTAGAAATCGTGTTGTGTATCAAATCAAAGTCCATAATTTCAAATGTTAATACGAAAACAAAGTCTATGCAGCTTTAATATCTGTGCAGTGTCATCTTTAAAAACCTGGGCTTACATTGGCTCGCCTTGGATATTCTGGAATCCTCCATCGGTACTGGTCTTTGGAAAGGTGTGACGTCTTTGGTCAGCAAAGCAAGGGTTAAAATGACTCTTCCTTGCTAAACATAGCACCATAACCAGTCCTTGTCCACATGTCAGGGTTTTAGCTTCCTGATAATTACCTTCATTGTTCACCAGCTTTACATTGAAGCTTTACAGGTGATTAGAAACCTCTGGAACTTGGTAAGAACGTGATAACACAGTTCTTCTCAGCATGGTAGGATCATCGTCCTCTGGTTGTCAGGTTAGACACTTTAATCGTGACTGTCAGTGGTGGATATTGCACTTGTGACTGTCAGTGGTGGATACTGCACTTCTGACTGTCAGTCTATTACTCAGAAATCATAGCTTTGTTACCTTCTGGGACTTCTGGATAGCGGCATTCTTCTTCTTGCAACTGATAAGAATCAATAAAGTTTTGAAATATGAAAAGTCTTTATTAACGTAATTTCAGTATCTTGCTTGAAGTCTTCATTCCCTATTCTATACCAAATCTGGTAATTTTCCTATCCTATAATATCACAGCGTACCATAGCAATCAGTAATATCCATATAATTATTATCAGAATTTGTACCATATATAGATTTTAATGTTTGAAATAATAAACCAATAATAAGTGATAATACATTATTATCCATATTTTTTCATGTGATAGAACATTTTTTTATGTCATAGGTGTAATTACCTTTTTCAACCCATAGGTGTCACTGTGTTTTATGTAACCAGTGTTATCATCTTTATTAATAAGGAATATATTTATTATACTAATAATATGTAGGAATGTAAAGCCATGAACCAAAATAAGAATATATGAGTGAGCGAATGAATGAATAAAAGAATTGTTGCATATAACTCAGAAGTGAAACATTTCCTTTGTAATAAAACCATATCATTGCTATATTTAATGAAGCAATATTCTCAGTAGATATTACTTTACTAAATATTGGTGAAAGAATTAAAAATATTGAAAAATAAGAATGAAAATAAAAATAAAAATAAGGCCTTTATGTTGATGCAGAGTAGTTATGTCTTCAGTAACATATACCCTTAATATTTCCATGATCTGGACTATTTCATAATTGTCATAAACTTGTGTTACCAAAATATTCAAATTATGCAACTTTGCATGTATTACTCCTCTTACTGTAAAGAAATGACTCTTTATAATACTTAATGTTATTATACCCAATACTTATACCATTGTACCTTATTTCTATTTGTTCTTTATTAAAATGTGTGAAGAAGAGGTATTAATCAAATGTGATGATGTAGTCAGGATCAAAAACATATTTTTCCCCCTTAATACCAAAAAATATTGTTTCATGAAATAATTCATTTATCAAAACCAAAATTAAAAATAATTAATGTATAAATTATGTGAATTTATACTTGCTTATACCATTATTTGTCTGAAGATGTGTAACCATCAAAATTAATTTGAATATCATAAAATTATCTTTTGGAAAAATTAATTTGCATAAACCATTTTGATGTGCGATTGCACTTTGCACTTATCCACTATTAACTAAATCAAGAAATAATAATTACTATAGAAATATAGAAATATATGTTGTATAGATAATATTTCATTATATATCCTAATATTCTAATAATTTAACTGATCTGCATATTCCTCCTAAAGATAAAAGCTTTTGGGGTTTTTTTTTCTTTCTCTCATGCATTCAGGATCCTGAGGCCTCACAAATGTATCACATTACTCGCTCAGCAGCTGCTCATACACTCAGTCACTGTCACTCAGACTGTGTCACATATTTAAGTTTAAACCAAATACCTCACATACGAAGGTGTGATGAATACACGTATTTTAACCCAAATTATCCTAATTATCAATGCATTGTAAACTATTTAAATTTAGTCTTAATATTTCTTTGAATATTCCCCAAATACACATGACATAAATATATGTATATGTATAGCTATACTTGACATTTAGGCCTGGAAAAAAAATTCCATTGGTTTGCAAAAGTTAAGACCCCCTTAAAAATTATTTTCCTAAAGAACATGGACCTAGTTTACTGGTATTATTAGAACAAAGTTCAAATTTCACCTGCTGTGGTTGTCATTCATGCCATGCAGTGAAGGCACACACACAGAACATATTTTAAAATGCAATTAGTTATTTTCTTTTAAGGGTTAGATATATAAAATCATGCAATTATTGCAACTTCCTGTGTAAATAAAGGCATAAATCCTTGGAAGAGAATTTTTCCCGATGCTTTGAAATGAAAATTCTAAGGAAACATAAAAGATAAGGTTAATATCATATTCATAATTCTAAATATTATTACTGATGTAGATTTTAATTTTCATTAAAAATACAGTTCTACTATTTCTACTTCTACAAACACTCTATATATACTGTATGAATATGTATATATCCACAAACCATAAAACTACAGGATTATACTCTATAAAATAATTACATATAACTTACTAATTGTATAACACTGTTACACAAAATATATATATAATTACCTTTTCTAGCCAATTCCTACACCCATACTTATTTCTCTGCAAAAAATATCCTGAAAAGTTCTTGCCATTTTAAAGCTGATAGATTCTTGGAGCAGAGTATTCAGTTTACAGGCCATGATGTCACTCACCACCTGTTTCTGTCTGTCAAATTCGGCCATCTTGGTTACAGAAAGAAAATCAGAACTCATCATTTTTCTTAATTCAATTTGTGTCTTTTCGGTGTTCCTTTGCATCATTCCATATGGCTTAAAACAAACATGTGATTTTCTTTGTTCTTCATAGATTTGATTTTGGGGAAAACTCATTTTAGAAGGTTTTGCTAATGCAGGCTTCTGATAAGATTTTACTCTGCCTGTCTTCACAAAATTAGCACAATTTACTTTCCTCTCACGATTCTCGTGTTTTCTGGCAAAATCAAGGGATTGCGCACATTCAAACAAAGAATCTTTTTGTGACGCAATAACACGAGATGCAGGATTTAAAAACCAAAATTTGCTTACAAAACTCCTTATGAGGGACTGTGTTTTGACATTCTCACTCAGCATTCTATACAAACGTTCATATATGGACATGAACGTAAAAATACATTCCTTCCGACCAATCCTTAATTTTTGAAGAATATCAATATCTGGATGATTTTCATTTGATGAACAAAAAATAAGAATCTTTAATCTGTCCTTATCATTTAAATTCTCATGTGTTTCACCAGATAACTTTAAAGTCAATCTCCTAGCAAAATTTACAGGGATCCACATTTTGAACAACTGATTCTTCTCCTCGCTAGATAAATCAAATTTATCAACACAACTTTCAAAAACCTCAGAGTTTCTACAAACATGGATTGTATTATCATATGCAGGTATTATTTTGCATACTGTAAAATACTCAGGACTAGTTACCAGATAAAAATATAGTGGTTTATTTGGATTCTTCCATCAAAGAAAGGTTATTACAGAAAAACAGGTGAATAAAAATAGGTGAAAGAGAGATTGTCCATTAGTTTATAGCAAAGCAACGTGTATTCTTCTTTCTCTCCGGGATCTCACATGGCAAATGGCGTCTGTCTCTCTTAGGCTTCTTCGTAGTAAAGTAACATACCAGCTGTTATGTCATGTCATGGCCCAGCACAGATGACATCTTCTTGTCTGTCTTTCATGATGGTGAGGGAAGAAGACAGCGACCTCTACAGTTAGCCATGAATTATATACGTCTCTTGAAGCACGTGATCTCGGTATATATGGAGTTTGACATTTACCTCAAGGCTAAACTTAAATATGTAGTGAGCTGACATTTACCACTTGCTAAAATAGCACATGCAATGGAAGGCAATGTCCCGTACAGAACATATAAGAATACAACTCCATAACTAATATAAATCCATAACTAATATAAATCCATAACTAATAATATTTAACAAGGGCAAACCAATTATAATGTTCTCTATTTTCCGAATTGATTTTTGGATATTGGAAATTTTTAGGTTACTTTCCTTTTTGTTCTTAGAGGAATTCTCTATTAGGATACCACTTACCACTGCCTTGTGAGCACACCAATTTGTTAGCGGACTGGTGTCTTCTGGCTTGTTCTCATTAAAATAGTTGTTGATAGCGTTTTGTAAGGTAACTTTATGTTTGGGGTTATTGACAATGTTGGCTTTACATCTCCAAAGTTTGGTATTTCTTAGCGGAGGACCTTGAAAATTTTTTCCAATAACAGGTGCATGGTCGGACATTGTTCTGTGGCCAATAGAGATATCTTCAAATCTGGTAAGAGAAAAAACATCAGAAACGATGAGGTCGATTCGCGATGCGGATTGGTGGGTATCGGAGAAATGTGAAAATTCTACTGAAGAAGAATTTAGGCATCTATAAGTGTCGAACAGCTCATTTTTATCAAGCCAAGTGTTTAGGTTATCAGTAATGGGTCTAGATAGTGAGGATGAGTCTATTGTGCTGTCTGGGGTGAGGTTAAAATTGCCCAGGAGAAACAGATCTCCTCCCCTCACAGATGATTCCTTTTTCATCAACTTATTGAGAAACTTATGTTGGCCTCTATTGGGTGCGTACAAATTGACTAGTGTGCAGACCTGATTATTCAATTTGCAAACTAATATGTGGAACCTACCCTCCTCGTCACCGTGTTCCTCTAAGGCCTCGAAGGGGATAGATCCATTAATCAGCGTTATAACCCCTGCTTTCTTGCTAGAGTTGCAAGACTCATAAATATGAGGATACTTGCTGTGTTGAAAGTATGGGTGGTTGTCTCTGAGGAACTTCGACTCTTGAACACATGCAATGTCAACACGTGCATTTATCAACTCTCTCCAAAAAGTGTGTCTTTTCTTAGGGCTGTTTAAGCCTCTAACATTGTAAGATAAGAATTTAAGACTCATATCTGAGGAACGACAGATACGGACCACTGATATGAGGAGAGTGCTGTAAATGGTTCAGGTTGGAAGCTAACAAAGCAACTAGACCAAATTAATGAAAAGAAATAACTATCAAATGTTATTTCAACTTTTGCTTCAAATTATATATAACGGAACAATTTAAACTGTAAAACTGTTCAAGTAGTTCAAAGTAAAGAAACTACCTCTATAATATCGGGGGTAAGTCCGTGAACTGGAATAGGAGGGTAAACCTCCATTATAAGAGACTACAGGCCTGAGTACCTGTGGGAAAAAAAGGTTAATAAGCAGGCAGGCTGTGTATGATTAGATCAATTATAATGCCTGGAATGACTATTGCTATTTGAATCCAAGAAATCAGCTCCTTCCTCTGGAGTGAAGATGGGGATCATTCTCCCTCTATAGTTCACCAGCAATTTGACGGGAAAACCCCATTTATAGGGTATGTCCTTGTCCCGAAGGGCTGCAGTTATATTATGAAAGGACCGACGTAGTTCCAGCGTTTCCTTGGATAGATCCGGGAAAACTTTGAGATCTTTGTATGGGTCAGCGAAGGATTTGTTGGTCTTGAGATAATTTAGGATCCTTTCCTTAGTTTGATAGAAATGGACTCTAAGAATTGTGTCTCTTGGAAGTTCCTGAGAAATTTTTGGCGGGCGAGGGAGCCTGTGTGCTCTGTCTATTATCAAGTCCGATTCGGATAGGTCAGGGATGGCTAGCTTGAAAATTTCTTGGATATGACTTGTAAGATTTTCTTGAAGGATGTTTTTGGGGATCCCCCGGATTTTAATATTATTCCTCCGTCCTCTATCCTCTAGGTCGGCCATTTTGACTCTCATTTTTTGTACTTCGGCTGATAAGTATTGAATGTCGACTGAGGACTCCTTCGACTTTCGATCAAGTTTGCACAGTCTTTCTTCATGATTGGCTAGTTGCCTGTCGATGGTCTCACAATATTTTTTAACGTTATTATCCATTTTTTGGCTTAATAGCTCAAAATTTTTGTTCATAGAATTAAACTGTTTACTGAGCATGTCTTGGCTGGGGTCTTGAGGGCTAGCAGATTGCTGAGATGGTGGATGGTCAGGTCCTGGATTCAGAGCAGGTTTTTCAGGTCTAAATTTGGTTTTAGTGGGAGTTGGATTAGGAGATGTGTCTCTTGACACTCCTTCGGAGTCTGAGATCTCCTCTTGATTTGAGCAAGATTCGGCCCGAGCTCCTGGAGTTCTCCTTTTTTTGTTGTAGGAGGTATCCATAGTTTCCACTGAATAATATGTTGATATCTGTTTCGAATTAGGGGTATTGAATTGAGAAGACAGATTTGCTCTTCTAGTTTGACCTGAAGTAAGAGGAAGGTCCCTTGTAGGAGACCTGGATCTCAATGGACTTGAGGTATTGTCTTGTGGACTAGTTTGATGCCTGTTTCTGGAGGAAATTTCCATCTTTCGTTGATTTTGTGACTTGGGAAGAGATGGAGTATAGAGTTTACCTTTGGACTTGGAATTGCTCATAGTGGTAATAAAATTGCGTTGAAATGGAGAAACAGAAATATAAAAGATTTTGCGGCGTCGCAGTAGCGATCTCAAATGGAGTCGCACAGAAATTGTAATACGGTAAAGACTCCGGGAGGATTTTTAGTGCGATACCAAAGGATTGCGATGAGGAAGGAAGACTTAGTAAAGTCTTGTTTGAGGACGCTTGGCTCCACTGCGTCTCGTTAGGGAACTTGCGAACGGAGTTAGGGTCTAGTGGAGACCAAATAGGGAAGCTTGCGTCTCCAGCAGTAAGAGAGATCGCAGGGGGATCGCGGAACCTCGCAAAGGTAGGTCGCAGCTGCATCCCGATTATGGAACTTGCAGAAGGTCCCAATTGCGACCCGATTTACGGAGCTTTGTGGCAAAAGAGGGCCTCTCTGCTTACCAGTCAGTCTCGTTCTGTGTCCGCAGTCCTGATGTGTCTGCAGGATGCTGATGGTGTGTGGTCTGGACCAAGAGGGCCTGTATTCTCGGCTCCGGTCAGAGTTGTGATGAGGCTGACAGTTCTGGAAGTTAAGTCGGTCGCTACCAGCTACTTTAGCCCCTGGCTTTGCAGACTAGCAGCAGGTTTTAGGCCTCAATCCTCTTTGGTGCCCCGGAAGATCAGAGGTCGATTTTTACTGGGCCTGAAGTGATCTCTTGGGTGTCAGAAGAGTGTTATGCACAGATTTAGTGCTGAATGGCCTGTTTTAGCCGCTGTGGAAGTCAGATTAGGGAGGTATACTCTCCAGAGCTCCAAAACCTACATCCACCTCATGTGGGATCTAGGCCACGCCCCTGATTAACCCCTGTTCTGCCTAAAGGAATAAGCACCATTAAAATGAAGGAGAAGTGCTTCTTCTCAGCACTGAAGTAGGAGTAATAATATGCTGCTGTCTTCTGGCTCCACACTGTGTCGATGACAGCTGGGGTTCAAATCCCACCAAAATACAACATTTGCAAAATGTTTGAATGTTCTGCTAATCTCACACCCCAAAAACATGTTGAAGAGGGAGGTTTCTTGTTGAGATGATCTTATAACGCTGCCCGCGAACGTCCAGCCCACACTGAGAAAAGTAGGTTTTAAAACTTTATTTGCTTTGTGTTTCGGAGCAGTTCCTGCTCCTTCTTCAGCCAAGCATATCGGCGGCACGGTGGCTCAGTGGTTAGCACTGCAGCGCTGGGGTCCTGGGTTCAAAGCTCACTAAGGACAATATCTGAAAGGAGTTTGTATGTTCTCTCTATGTTTGCATGGGTTTCCTCCGGGTTCTCCGGTTTCCTCCCACATTCCAAAGACATACTGATAGGGAATTTAGATTGTGAGCCCCCATCAGGGACAGTGATGATAATGTCTGTAAAATGCTGTGGAATTAATGGTGCTATATAAATGAGTAAAATAAATAAATAAAATATTGTGCCTGAAGAAGGAGCAGGAACTGCTCTGAAATGAGTAGCAAATAAAGTTTTTAAAACCTACTTTTCTAGGTCTGGACTGGACATTCGCGGGCAGCGTTGTAAGATCACCCCAGCAAGAAACCTACTTCTTCAACATGTTCTGGATCTTGTGGGGGATCCAGCTGGTGAAGCAGCAGTCCTAATGATTCACACGTTTACAACAGGGTTGTGCCAGGATGCACAACCACTAAAGGTGAGACTTAGACTAACCGTTATCATTGGTGGCCTTGGTTTATGTGCACATGTTGCGCCTTCTTTCCTTCTTTTAAATTACACCCCCAAAACAGGAATTTAGATCTCAACGGAGACAGTGACGATACTGTGGAATATGATGGTGCTACATAAATGAGTAAAATAAAACTAAAGCCGATAGAGTCACTTTGGACCATGTCTGGCCTCCGTCCTTTCAGTATTCATCTTTTTCAGACATGCACAAAAACGTGACGTGTTTATTTTAGATTGACGCCTCTGATTAAAGAGGGTCTATTGTTTTAATTAATGAGAATCCCTAGAAAATATAAATATTTGATAGAACCAACACCTCCCCATTAAGCTTCTCCTGACTTGCCTGATGGATGAGTTATTGAGAATTTCATTAACTTAAACATCCACTTGCAAATAAGGCCTGGAGCATGATACAATGGAGAGTCACGTGCGTGGCATTGGCAGAAATCTGGTTAAAATGAAACTTCCGTTAGATTAAATGCGTATAATATATTACAGTCATCCAACCACAGCAATGACAATTAAATCTAAATTCCCCAGCTGCCATCTCATTTACATAAGTGGAGCCGGAAACTCACTATCTCACAGCCGAAGTATGTGCCTACGGATAATTAAAATGATCTTTTTTTATGGCCAACCATAATTTTTGCGGAAGCATATGGCAGTTTAAGTTCTAAAAAATTAAAAGATAGCCAAATTTAAGTTTTGAGTTTGAAAAATCTGTATTTTTACAATTGAAAAGGAAAAGATGGTTTAAGGGAGAATTTGAGGAATATAATAATAAAGGGTACTGTGCCAAACCCTGTTAGCAGACCATAGTTAGAAGATCCCCATATGTAGATGTTCTAGTGGGTTAGGTGTTAATTTATGGGTAAGATATGGTATAATTTATACCATATCGCAGACATGAATGTAAAATTTCTAAGAGTAGTTCAAGTCCTAGGAAGTGTCCAAAACAGATGCCGAAGTAGCAGGGGTGAACTAGGTAAGCTAAGTCGTGGATTTTGTCCATATTTGGTAACTATTTTATACCATTTTTATCATTACGTGCATAGAAAAGTTGAAAATTGTAAATTTTGCTCTGAAAATGCTACTTTTCTTATCACTAGCCAAACCTCAAAGTAACTTAAAAAATGACCATGTTATCTAAAAGGTTGGGTATGGATTCCAATGGGTGGGCATGGTGTCCAGTGAGTAGATACTGTCTCCACTGAGTGCAAGCTTTCAGTGTAATAAGGGTGAGGGTTTTTTTCACCCGTAATGCAGACTCAGCACCTCGACCTTCAATGGTTCATTAGAACTGCAATTAAAGCTTTTATGATGATCTAATTATGGTTTTAATGAATTGCGGGAGGTCAGGGTGTTGCGTCCATAGTACAAGCACTTGTATACAGTCTGAAAGCATCCCTAACCAAATTTCTTCAGAACAAACTTAACAATAATGCAAATATTGGAAAAAGTCTGTGAAAGTTTGATTTTCTAATGTTTTGACAGTCCCCAAAAAGACAACTTTGTTAAAGGATTATGAACACATATGGGATAAATCGAATTGCCAAAAACATATTCCTATTACAAGGATACTCTCAATGTATGATATGAAGCATGAAAAAAACAGAGAGTTTTTTTATATCCTATTTACAAAATAGTCAAAGCAAGTCCAAATGACTATATTTCAAGACAACTTTCTAGATGCATATAAATTGTCTTTATTACAAATTGACATACAAATAAATACATATACAGAATCAGTATTTAAAAAGTATACACAAGAACAGGCGGGCAGCATATAACCTATAAGCACCGGAGGGTTTCACACATGAGACAAAACATATCCCTTAAATCATTACATAGTAAAGTGCATATTGCCAATACTGATAACCAGTATGTCATACAGAATTAAAGTCTCATGAAATGATTTTTGGGAAAGGTGAGGGTAAAGTAAAGGGTTAAATGCCCATATTATATAAAATATTTAGCATGTACAGAGTATGGAAACCAGAACAGAGTAAACGGTCACCTGGACAATAATAGCGATAATAGCTGTAGTAAAGAGCCAAAAAACCCAGCAATCGAAAAACACCCCATGACCTTACCCATATTCAAACCACTCCAGCGCACAGAAGCCCTGATGCGCGTTTCTCTGTTGCTTCCTCGGGGGACAGTGCGCATTGTGTCCACTGTGCCCTCTTTAAATATCCAACCATGGCTGCAGACAGCGAATCGCTGCCACAGAATCAGAGGACTTCCAGCCGCGTCATGTGAGTGTATGGGGGCGGAACATCCCCCGAGCCGCAACGTCACTTCCGGCGTCAAGAGGTGATTGAAAACACCAATCACGCCCCCTGCTGACGACGTACATGACGTGCGCTGAAGGGACGACTGCCGCCACACGCTACTCGCAGTATAACATAAAGACAAAAGATCCCTCACACATGATTCAGAATCCTACATATTAATTATCATAGAATCATAGAATCGTAGAGTTGGAAGGGACCTCCTGGGCCATCTGGTCCAACCCCCTGCTCAAAGCAGGATTCGCTAAATCATCCCAGTCAGATGTCTGTCCAGCCTCTGAAGACTTCCATTGTAGGAGAACTCACCACTTCTCGTGGCAGCTTGTTCCACTCATTGATCACTCTAACTGTCAAAAAGTTTTTTCTAATATCTAATCTGTGTCTCCTCCCATTCAGTTTCATCCCATTGCTTCTAGTCTTTCCTTGTGCAAATGAGAATAAAGTTGATCCTTCTACAATGTGACAGCCCTTTAGATATTTGTAGACAGCTATTAAGTCTCCTCTCAGTCTTCTCTTTTGCAAACTAAACAATCCCAAATCCTGCAACCTTTCCTCATAAGACAGGGTTTGCAGACCGGTCACCATTCTGGTCGCTCTTTTCTGAACTTGCTCCAGTTTGTTGATGCCTTTTTTAAAATGTGGCGCCCAAAACTGTACACAATATTCCAGATGAGGTCTGACCAAAGAGGAGTAGAGGGAAATAATGACTTCACGTGATCTAGACTGTATGCTCTGTTAATACATTCTAGAATTGCATTTGCCTTTTTTGCTGCTGCATCACACTGTTGACTCATATTCACAGTCTGTGATCTATTAGTATACCCAAGTCTTTTTCACATGTGCTGTTGCTTAGGCCTATTCCTCCCATTCTGTATATGCTTTGTTTCATTTTTATTGCCCAGATGTAGTACTTTGCATTTTTCCCTGTTAAAAACCATTCTGTTAGTTGCTGCCCACTGCTCCAGTTTATTTATATCTTTTGGAATCCTCTCTCTCTCTTCTCTAGTATTAGCTATCCCTCCTAGCTTTGTGTCATCAGCAAATTTAATCAGTTTACCCTCAATTCCTTCATCTAAATCGTTGATAAAGATGTTGAACAATACAGGGCCCAGGACAGAGCCCTGTGGTACCCCACTTGAGACATTCTTCCAACTGGATGTGCAGCCATTTACAACCACTCTTTGGGTCCGATCACTAAGCCAGTTATGAATCCACCTAACAGTTGCCTTGTCCATTCCATACTTAGTCATTTTTTCAATAAGGATTGTATGAGAGACTTTGTCAAATGCTTTGCTGAAGTCAAGATATACTATATCTACAGCATTTCCTTGATCCACCCAATCAGTGATTCCGTCATAGAAGGAAATTAAGTTAGTCTGACATGACTTATTAGTTAGAAACCCATGCTGACTCTGTTTAATCACTTCATTCTTATCCAGGTACTGACATACATGTTGTTTAATAATTTGTTCAAAGATCTTTCCTGGTATAGAAGTCAGACTCACCGGCCTATAGTTGCCTGGGTCCACCTTCTTCCCCTTTTTGAAGATAGGAACAACATTTGCTCTTCTCCAGTCTTCTGGGACTTCTCCTGTTCTCCAATAATTTGTAAAGATTATGGAGAGGGGTTCAAAAATTTCTTCTGCTATCTCCTTCAGTACTCTGGGGTGTAATTCATCTGGACCTGGAGACTTGAATTCATTTAGGTTAGCTAAGTGTTTCCTCACTATCTTTCTGTTTATAGATATCCTGGATTCTTCTATTCCCTTAATAGGATAGTGAATAACAGTTGATGTTACATTTCCTTTCTGAGAGAAAACAGATGCAAAATAGGAATTTAAAAGTTCGGCGTTCTCAACATCCTGTCTTACCATTTCATCATTTTCATCCTGTAAAAATCCTATAGCATCTTTGACTTTTCTTTTACTTTTGACATATCCCCAAAATCCTTTATTATTGCTTTTGACATCTCTTGCAAGCCTCAATTCATTGTCAGCTTTAGTAATCTGATTTGTGCCCTGCAGGTTCTGCAGACAGCATTATATTCTTCTTTAGATATGCCTCCCTCTTTCCATTTAATAAACATTTTTTTCTTCCTTTTTAGCATGTGCTTAAGTTTTGTGTTCATCCATCCTGGCTTCCTTAAATGCTTCCTATTCTTCCCTCTTTTCGGAATTGCTAACAATTGTGCTTTGAGAATTTCATTTTTCAAGATTTCCCATCCTTCCTGGACATTTTTGTCTTTAAGGACATCCAGCCATTGGATCCCTCCAATTCTCTTTCTGAATCCCTTAAAATCTGCCTTTCTGAAATCTAACCTTGACGTCTGAGTCTTCACAGGTCTTCCTCCTCTAGTTATCCAAAATTCTAAAATAGCATGGTCGCTACCTCCTAGGGTCCCAGCCACTTTTACCTCCTCAACCATTTCCTCCCTGTTTATAAGGATTAGATCCAAGGTAGCAGTTCCCCTTGTTTTCTCTTCTCTTGGGCAATGAAGTTTTATGATAACATTAAAACTGCACCTGTTTCGACTAAATCACTTTGACTGCATTAACGCTACCTAATGCCTACCTGAGATCGTGGATCCCTACAATGTGTATATATTTTAATCCCATTGGCACATATCACTTTGATTACCGTATTTTTCGGATTATAAAACACTTCGGATTATAAGACGCACGCCAAATTTTGAGGAGAAAAATAGGGAAATTTTTTTAAAAATAAAATGGTGCTTCATTTAATCCATGTGTCTTATTGCTTACCGGGGGATGGTGGCTGCAGTGAAGTGGAGTCCCAGGGTCGCTGTTTGAGGAGTCAGGAGTGGGTTGATGCTGCAGGCTGGGATGTGGGGGTGTCCGGTGCTGCTGCGGGTGTCCGGCGCTGCTGCCGGTGTCTCCGATGCTGCGGAGGCTCTGCTGACATTTAGTGAAAGGCCAGACTCCCCACAGTCCCATGGTTTCCTATGTGGTGGACTCTGGGAAAATGGCCGCCAGGGGTGGAGCATGCGCAGACGGAATTCTCGGTCCCAAGATCTTGCCGATTATTTTCCCGGAGTCCACCGCATAGGAAATCATAGAACTGCGGGGGCTCTGGCCTTTCACAAAATGCCAGCAGAGCCCCTGCAGCACTGGAGACACCCGCAGCACCGCCGGACACCCGGGCTTCCGCAGCACCACCGGACACCCCCTCATCCCAGCCTGCGGCCTGAAGCAATGGTACCGGTAAGGTATATCATCATTATAAGACGCACCCCCATTTTCCCCACAAATTTGGAGGAAAAAAGTATGTCTTACAATCCGAAAAATACGGTATACAGTATAATTTCTTTGACTGGTTTAAAATAAGTATTATGTTCTTGAATTGGGCTGGAGAAGGAGAAGAGTGGTGTTGTTTTGGGAGAAAAAAATTGTACCCTTTTTTTTCACATCTTACACAATGTCCCATAACAGTTAAGATGACCAACCCAGTATATAAGACTCATATGATTATGCTGTATTAATGCATTATTGAAATGTCCAATATCATAAATACAACATTTTATCATTTATTATGTAACATTTAAAACTAATAAAACAATGGTAGATGAATAGGTTACAAAATTTAGATTGTTGGCAATCAAACAATTGGTGACCCCATTGAACGTTTGATATTTGGTACCACGCCACCGGAATGACACTGTATATAGAGCCGCGAAGCATAGTTTGATTCACTGTTTAGTGACCATTATTGGGTACTGCTGCTCAGCTCCCATTAAAGTGAATAAAAGGTTTCATAAAAGTGACACATTTCAGTGAGTCACAAATATCCAGGAAGTAAAGATGACAAAATCTTTTGAAAAATTAAAAATTTGCTAGATTCAGTAAATGTTTACATAAAATTTGACTTGCAGTTATTCCATTCACCACAAATCACAATACTGCAGAAGATCCAATGGTCATGAAAAAATGTGTGTGACTGTAGTGTAGTAGAGTGCCTCACTCGTCTAGACACAGAGGTATATCTGGAACACCGTCTCTTTAAGGAAAGGCTTGGTTTATTTTATCAGCATAAACCAAGCTTAAAAGTAAACACAGCCCTCTGGGAAAAAAACAGCAAGACAAAGAGCCAAAAGAAAGAAATACAGTCCTTTTCCTAGTGGGATCAACCCTCTAAGAGACAGCAATGTCCATGGGTCAGTTAGAGCACACCACTCCTTGGAGTCCTATCTCTCCAGGAACCACTGAACACTAGAAGCTCTGCAAGTAAGCCATTTAAGCCCTGACCTTGTTACTCCTTAATCATTTCACTGATCACATTATTGTGACATCACACAGGTCCCGGCAGTTTTTCAGGAGGAGATACCTGGACATTCTCCCTCCTGCTCTATGAATGTCCGCTATAACCAGCACATTATATAATTTTATATATACCGTCTCAACACGCAGTGCTGGGGGAAACTAATCAGGTTTTACATCACTGACGTGATCATGTGCAGTGACACGTATCTCCCCTCCATCACTTCACCAGTTACTCTGTTACAGTTGGTTTAATTTTCATTATTTATATTAAAAAAATCATCCCCTCTAGTCATTTGTGATCAGGCAGACTATTCTTTGCAAAACACTAAAACTGACGGTGTCGCTATCAGAAGTATCATCATCTTGCTGTGAATAAGAAGAGTGATGTGCCATCAGTAGCGTAGCTACCGAGGGGCGGCAGAGGAGGATACAGTTCAGTTCCATTCTATGGCAGAGCAGGGAGAATCGACCTCCCTGCTCTGCCGCCTGGCCGCTATGGGCTCCTGAGCAGGCAGGGGGGCCCCAGTGCCAGCAGTGGGCCCCCACCTCACAGCCAGCAATGACGTTGCTGGGCTATTCTGTGTGCACAGGACTCTGCTGTGCTGGTTGACATGGTGCTGGATGAGGTGAAGTTTATGTATGGGGTCAGGAGGGGTTTACAGTGTGGATGTAGCAGAGCCATGTGTGTATGAGTTGTACAGAGTGGAGCCATGTGTGTATGAGGTGTACAGAGCGGAGCTGTGTGTGTATGAGGTGTACAGAGCGGAGCCGTGTGTGTATGAGGCGTACAGAGCAGAGCCGTGTGTGTACAAGGTGTATGGAGCAGAGATATGCACGTATGAGGTGTACGGAGGAGCAGAGGCACGTGTGTATGAGGTGTACAGACCGGAGCCGTGTGTGTATGAGGTGTACAGAGCAGAGCCGTCTGTGTACAAGGTGTACGGAGCAGAGATAGGCGTGTATGAGGTGTACTGAGGAGCGGAGCCTCATGTGTATGGGGTGTG
The DNA here is from genome assembly GCF_039654945.1 of Dendrobates tinctorius. Lineage (NCBI taxonomy): Eukaryota > Metazoa > Chordata > Amphibia > Anura > Dendrobatidae > Dendrobates > Dendrobates tinctorius. The sequence continues at coordinate 5,702,341 of NW_027361674.1, forward strand.
CGGAGTGGAGCCCTGTGCGTGTGGGGTGAGCGGACCAGTGCAGTTTGTGTACGAAGTGTACGGAGCAGAGCCGTTTGTGTACGAGGTGTACGGAGCAGAGCCACGTGTGTACAGGGTGTACTGAGAGGAGCTGCGTGTGTATGGGGTGTGCGGAGTGGAGTGATGTGTGTACAAGGTGTATGGAGCAGAGCCGTGTGTGTACGGGGTGTGCAGAGCAGAGCCGTGTGTGTACAAGGTGTACGAAGCGGAGCCATGTGTGTATAGGGGTTGCGGAGCAGAGCCGTGTGTGTACGGGGTGTAAGGAGTGGAACCATGTGTGTACAAAGTGTACAGAGCTGAGCCGTGTGTGTACGGAGCGGAGCAGAGCCATGTGTGTATGAGGTTTACGGAATAGAGCCATGTGTGTACTGAGTGGAGCCGTGTGTGTGGGGTGTACGGAGCAGAGTCGTGTGTGTACAAGGTTTACGGAGTGGAACCATGTGTGTACTGAGTGGAGCCGTGTGTGTGCAAGGTGTATGAAGCATACAAAGCGGAATCGTGTGTGTATGAGATGTGCGGAGCCGTGCATGTACAAGGTGTATGGTGGAGAGCATTCATGCCTAACAAATGTCCCAGATCCAGCGGGACAGTCCCGATTTTGAGAGTCTGCCCGCTGTCCCGGCCAGGAGCTTACTTTCTCGCAGACACAGGAGTACACGGCGGAGCCACGAGGAGCACATTAAAGCTCCCACATGACATTCCACTGGAAGTGATGTGCTGGAAGTGGAAATGAGGTAATTTCGGGAGGAGATTGTGACGGAACCATGGAGGCACTTCAGGGAATGTTTCAGATCCATCACCATGTCCTCTGACAGCGCGGACAGCGGGATTGCCTTGGAATCAGGGATGCCGGCCATGTGAGTGGATCATGATATGTCCTACATCGGGAGGCTCAAGTGGGCATTACAACGGCAGCCAGGCTGCTATAGTATCTTTATAGAATCTTTCTTTCTCTCTCTGTTTCTTTCTTTTTCTGTTCTTGCTCTCTCTCTTTTTCTATAGGGGATGGGGGTGGTGCCTTATACTACAGTCTGCCTATAGGGGATGGGGGGCTACCTTATACTACAGTCTGCCTATGGGGAGAGTGCTGCCTTATATTACAGTCTGCCTATGGGGGGAGTGCTGCCTTATATTACAGTCTGCCTATAGAGGGGTGCTGCCTTACATTACAGTCTGCTTATGGGGGGCTGCAATATACTATTGAGTCTGCCTATGGGGGCTGCATTATACTATATTGAGGACTCTGGTGTATTATACTATATGGAGGCTATCCAGGGGGGCCATCATACAGTATTGGAGCCATCATTGGGGGATATTAAGGGGTCAGTATGTATACAGTGAGGGGGCATTATACTGTGTAAAGGGGAGCTGTACATGGGGGAGACTCAGGACATTATTAAATGTAAATTAGGCACTTATTGTTATAGGGGAACTCAGGTTACTGTGACTGTCAAAGGGGCACACACAGGGCACTATTACATTCTAGGAGACAATATGTGGGCGTTGTTTTCTATGGCACTTGCTCCCAGCATTACTATATTATAGAGGGTTGCTTTAGAATTTAGAGGTCAAACAGAACCACACAATAGGTGCAGTAATAGGGACACATACGGCAGCAGCGGTTCAGCATTGGGGTATCAGGTGCAGTAATAGGGACACATACGGCAGCAGCGGTTCAGCATTGGGGTATAAGCAAGATGAGGGGTTTGTGCAGGTTTGGGATACATGGTGATGGAGCTGGAATGTGAGAAGTGAAACGTGCCTTTCTTGTATTCTCTGCAGCTGAGTCCTGGCTGGAGATGTTGTCAATGTCGGTCTAGGCCAGATGGAAAAGACGTGAAAAGTGAGCGATTCCATCAGGAAGAACATCAGTGGTAAGACATTATCTGTAACTCTGCTGTAATCACTTATATGTTCTGTAGGACTGGTATCTACCACTGACCATATGGCGGTTATATCGATATTATTCTTTATATAGAGATTATTTTCAGTAACAGCGCAGTCGTCTCCTACGTCCACTATTAGGGTGCGTCACCAAGTTGTAATCAAAGTTACCTGGTTAGGGGTCCACTTAGAAGTTTCGCCCCCCCGAACCAAAACCCTAGCTACACCTCTGTGTGCCATATATTCCATACATGCCTCTGCTTCTTTTCCACTAGTATGCTGGAGGCAAAAGAGGCCAACTCTGACCTGCATTTGGCAGTACTACGGCCCGTACAGCTAGTGGTGGCGGTATTGTTTCTACTGCTGCTAGCTGCTTCCACATTCTCAGGGTACATCTACATATGAGTGAAAAAAACTTCCAATATCAGGACTGAAAAAATGGACGAGTGTCATGAGAGCAATATTCGATTTTTTTACACCTAACATCCGATTTACATCTGAATGCGGTGTGATTACTATCTGATTGCAATGTGATTTTAACACAAGCTTTCACATAGAGCAGAATTGAATTCTGTCATTTATACCTAGTTTTCAAAGGAAATATTCTTCAAAACACAATGAAAAGCTGGCAATTCAGCAGCCACATACAGTAAAATCACAGCAGGAGCCGACAGAATAGAATAGATAGATTACATACAGTAAATACACATAGAATATATAGATAAAGATGTCAGTGTAAACTTTCTGAGGCTCGCAGTGCCATCAGAAAGGTCATGGGAGTTCACAGCCAATCAACTCACTTCACCTAACTGATGTCAGGGCGAGTTAAAAGAAATACTAAGTAGGCACACATAAAAAATGTGATAATTTGACTGTAACAGATATGCAAACAAATAATTTGCAACATTCACAGTTGTCTAGATTTTGGAGAATCATCTTTTTTTATTTTGAAAAATAACTTCCTTTCTTTGCATAAAGGATTGCATGAGAAATGTAAAACACAGTACAGTTGCTTGTGACTGATAGTAATTTAAATTTTTTTCCTATGAAACTATTATGCTGCTTTGCTGTTGCTTTCTAATGCATTAACAATTTGAAAAAAGTGTAATTTTAATTCACTTAGAACAGATTGGACTACACTTTATCACAAATCAATCAAACTGATTCTGGTGTAAAGGTACTAGTGTGAGGTTCGTGGGATACATTGAAGAGCCGGAGGCAGAAAAGGGGTTAACAGAATTTACTTATACAGGTTATTGACGTACAAGGTATACTCCGCACAGGGAGATAAGGTCAACAACAAAATGTCACAAGAACACTAAACGCAGCAACAGAATTTGAACAAAAACACAATATTTGGGGGGAAAAGGGTGTATGAAAGAGGTAAGTTATCGCTTGAAGTTCTTGTTGGGGAGAGGCTGGAATATCTCCCGCCGGCGTCGTAGATTGTGAGCAATGTCTCTGGCTCTGTTACGGAGGAACGAAATACACTCCCGACCGTGCTGATGTATCCAGACCCACATGGCTTGAGTACATTGGAATGTAGAAACAGTCTCTTTCGTTGATTCCTCTGGGATGGTGCAGAACACGAACAGCCTGCAGGCCCGCAGACCGCAGCAGCATGCAAACCTCGGACGTACTCGCTATGAGCAGAGTGAGCAAAACTATCTTTCTGGATCTGACCGCTACGGGAACATCCAGGGGCAGCTCAGTCAGGACACAGTCCATTGGTGAGTCAATCTGCAGGGAACTAAAGGATGAGGCGTTAGCAGTCGGAGAAGTGGAGAGGGTGTCAACATTCTCCTTGTTCTATTGTCGCCTTCCCATTTCCGCGCTCAGCCCCTTTTATCTCCCTCACGCCCCCTGCTATCCAGTGCAAAGCCCTCACCACTCAGAAGAATCATCCCACGGCAACAGTGGTGAACAGTCCTGATAGTTCCGGCCCCAAAATGTACAGGGAACCACTGACTCTGTCCTGGCTCATCTTCTTACACTGGCACTACTATGGTCACCTCTCCTATCTTTCTTTCCCCCATCAATTGAAACTCTGCATTATTCGCAGACTACTACACTCATCTTCTTCACTGCTGCATATTATGGCTCGGTGAGGCAAGCCTCCTGGAGTGAACCCTCTGGATCGTGGTACCAAGAGGCCCCTGGGTGAGCGAACCAGGTGGTGCTGACCCCTATACAGGGATCGTTAGGAACAGGCCCACGAGTTCAAGTACCCCGACAGCTAGTACCAAGAGGGGCAGCTCTTAGGGAAGCACGAAGCCCCACCATGGGACAGAGAGAGCCACAGGGAAACCTCCAGAGGACTAGTGCGGGAGAACTGACAGAATACAAGAATGGCGGGGAGGCATCCTCAAAGAGGAACTGGCAAGAGGGTAGCAGGACAGACGATAGGGACAGGACTGATGCATCCCAGCACAGCAAGGCTGGGTAGAGTCCACTGGACACCAGGATGGAGCAGGACACAGGAGACAGGACTGGAGTAGAACTGCAGGACCAGGAGAGGACCACGGGACAGCTGGACGGAGTGGAAAACAGGAGACAGGACTGGAGTAGGACTACAGGACCAGGAGAGGACCACGGGACAGCTGAACGGAGCGAAACACAGGAGACAGGACTGTAGTAGGACTGCAGGACCAGGAGAGGACCAAGGGACTGCAGGAGGACGGAGCGGAACACAGGAGACAGGACTGGAGGAAGATAAACAGGGAGAGTGGGTAACTTAGGCAGAGTGGAAACACAGACCCAATGCTGAGTGGAAACACAAAGATCAGGCACCTCCGCTCAAGGAGGACGGCCTGATATAGTAGACAACAAGCTCCCATTGGTCCGGCAGTGCTTCCGGGTCAGGGCACCGCCGAAGCTCAAGGAGGAGGAGAGGAGGTGCGCGGCTGCGGCCTACGGTGCATGTGCAAAGAGTGCAGTGACGCCGTCGGCCGCGGACTTGTCAGTGCTGGAGGAGGACGCCGAGAGCATCGGCCAGCGAGACGCCGTGACACTGGAGCAGGAAGGTGAGTATGCGGGGAGGTAGCATGCGGGGAGTTAGCGGCCGTAACACTGCAGTTATACAAAACGTTACTGTCGAGTAGAGATGGGTGGATTGCTTCATGCAACTCTGATCAACAGTGCTCTCAGGACATAGATAGGAGCTGCATGAATTTTATGAACGTCCGGGTACCCGGCATGGCATGTCAGATGCCATCCTGACATGATATCATCTATGCATCGGGTGGCGCACAGGTGATGTATCACCAGCCCAGCAAACCATAAGCAGAGCTTGGGATCCTGTAAGGTAAAAATTAACCTCACATATTTTTTATATATGTTTTTTGCACTTTATTTTTCAGGGTGCAGTTGAGCCCATTCGGTCTTGTAAACTGTGGTGTCTGTTCACATGGGATGCATTTGGATAGCGCCAGGCAGCCCGCCTGATCTAATAGAAGGGCATAACCAATAGGCTGTTAACCTGGATGCTGTGCATTACCATTGCGTGAACAGCGCCGCATACAAGTCTTCATTGTGCATTTATATACCAAGCAGCCGCCCCCTCCATGCATTGGTTGGTTGTGAGCGATTGTCTCATGGGTATTTTTGCACCTATGTTGCCGCCATCTTAACTATATGGGTCCACTGAACCCTGATATTGCATTTGTTTGTAGGCCTGGGCAGGTGAGCATCTCTGCCTTTTTGCTGTGGTTTTGAATTTTTGGAGGGTTTTCAAGTTTTCTTTTTGTGCTATTTCTGATCCTGGAAGGTAAAAAAAAAAGGGGAACAGCTCCTGTCCACATCCAGAAACACTGACATGGACCGTGAACTTCAGGTACGCAAAACAATCTGCTTATCTCTAGTCTGGAGTATTTGTCCAATATTTTAAGACTTTCCATTCATTTCCTTATTGCTAAGCTGTGAGCTCTAATGTACTCTCACTATCCTAAAGGACCCTAAAATGGCTGCAGCATTGTCTGTTCTGAGTTTTTTAGCGGTTATGACAGTCTTTGTTGATTGGCTATGCTATTGTTTGAGATGTAGTAGCTACAAAGCATTATGGGAAAGCGTGGGCAGTCACACCTGAGGTTATTTGAGCCTATGTTGGTGGGCATTTTTGGGGGTCAATTTACTCAAATAGAATTGCAAATTGATCAAATTTGCAGGGATCTGCCAATTTGATAAAACTCAACACAAATTTGACTCATATCAAATTAATTTTCTCACCTCTACCAGAAATTCATCTATTAAAATGCAGGATTTTTTGGACAAAATCCATATCTGTACCATAGTAAAAATTCTACAATATATATGCATAAACCCCTTATAAAAGCCAACTGTCCAACATAATGAACATAATTTATGAACCCCTGAAACAGAAGACAGATAGTGATCACTCCTTCCCAATGGCAAGGAACGATGAGTCAATCATAGCAGCCACAACTGGACTTAAAGTTGCCAGCTCCTGCATATCAAATCCTGCATATCAAAATATATGCAAACTATACCCCCGCCATTGAATTCTTATAGCTTATTGTTTATTCAATAGGATAGAACATATATTAAATGAAACTTTTGGAAAGGCCAATGAATCAACAGCCAGTCAGGATCACAGTGGAGATTAGTTTAAGTTAACTGTGGCTCCTAGACAGTGGCAGCATTTCATCATCCTGACAAGTCACGTCATTAGGCTGCATAATGTAACAAAGTGACGGCCGGCTTTGATGAAATACTATCTAGTTGCTTGCATCCTTTTATATAAAGATACATCTTGCTGCACTTCTGAAGGTCATTAAATCACAGCTTATTCGCCCACATGAGATGGAAATGGCTCTTTGTAACAGCACAGACCATGGCGATATACCATTCCTTTGTTCACGAGGTTTGCTCCTGAAAAGTGTAGAAGTTCATGGCCATTTCTTAATGTTGTGTTTGTTTCGACATCACCTCTGTAACTAACACTTGATCATTTGTATCTCAAGTTTCTAGGATTTACTAAATCCTAAAAAAATATAGTAAATTCAGATAGTCCGCTTTTCAAATGTTGATCTTATAATCCACTAATAGTTGTAAAGAGATCACAGAAGTACTCCAATGTGGATCCTCATGCAAAGTCTTATCGATTTAGTCCTAAAATACAGAGAAATGTCACACCTATGAGCCAGGAATCATAAAGATCACTAATCCTAGGGAATTTACCCCAGTGGAAAGATCAGTCAAATACATTTATGAGATCACATGCTAGTGTGAGCAGGTTGCAGGATGCAGTGACGGACAGAAGGCAGAGCAAAGGTTATCAATTTTTAAAAAACAGGGGAATACTTCATGCAGGGAGGTAAACAGTTAAATGAGGGAATAAACAGTTCAGTTTGCAAAGGATATGTGTGGCACCCCAGGAGTCCGGTTGCCACAGTGGCATTGCCTCCCTCACAGGGGGTTGATGACATGCCTGAAAGCAAGTAGGGGTTCCCTGACCAGATAACACTTACAGTACATCCATCACTTTTCCTGACTCCAGACCAGAAGGGGGAGCTCTAAACCGGTTTCAGGGGAGCTTCTCTATTAGTTCTGGCCTGGAGGCGGGGTGAGTCAGTCAGTGTCTGGGACAGAGAGAGACAGTCTGAGTGAAGAGAGGAAAGAGGAGAAGTGAAAGAGAACCTGGGGAGTGGAGCTGTGACCAAGCTCACCCCAGAGTCAGCGCTAGAAGTCGGACGCCGGAGTCCGTGACAGATGGGTACAACAATCCCAGCAGCTTAATCCGGAGGGTAGGGGATTGCAGGTTTCCTGGCCCTGCAAACACCCTAAAGCACAGCAGCAGACCAGAGCCCGGTGCCGCCATAAAGGAGCGACACCTGCAATAGGCTCAAGCTGCCTGTCATATGGACAAGTACTTCAGAACAATAAGGAACAGAGGACTGAGCATAGCTTTAGGCAGCAAGGACCTCAGAGGATAGCGCAGTAAGGAGGCCTCAAAACCCATCTGGCTTAGTGGATCCTAAGTTGCTTCCAGGCTCCCCGGACCTCCATTGTCATTTGTAACTAGTGCCCCAGTCTGCACTTCAAACCGTGAGTAAAAGTGTGGAAACTGCACCCTGCTGTGTCCTCGGAGTTATTTACTGTGCCATCCACCCTGCACTACATCCATTATCACCATCTTTAACAATATAATTGCCCTGGGACTAAGCTCTACCTGTGGAAAGCTGTATCAACTCTGCTGCATCACCATCAGCCCCAGTGGTCTCTTTAAGCAGCGTTGGCCATCCTTGGCTGAGTACCACAGGTGGTGTCACGAATCATCTCTTATAAACTTTATTTCTCCTTTAATCATCATTTTTCATTGGACGCCCAGGCCCACGGACCGGGTCACTGCTGCCATGACACATCCACTTAAGAACCGGCCCAGTAGCAAGTATCCACATGGCCCTGGCGGGCGCTCCATATGCAGAGTTCAAGGATTAAGGATCAGGTAACGACTGTTCCGGTGAATAAGGCTAGTGTGGTGCCCATGCGGATTCAGTTGCCACAGAGGTACTGCACCTTCTCCGAGGTGTGGTACCCCACCATCCACGTAGGTTGGAGGCTCCTGACCACGCTCCAACACTTGCATCCCACACAACACAGTAGTTCAGCAAAGCCACATTGCGGCTCCCTGCTTGGAGTGTAGCAGAGCACCTTTGGTGGCTCCCTGCTTTGAACACGAAACGTGCTGGGAGGCGGGTGAAGTTAGAATACATAAAAGAGTGGGAAGGTTTAGAATTTCAGGGAGTAGAGTCAGAGGAGTCAGAGGGAGAGGAGTGAGGAGAGAAGATCCCCAGAGAGAGGGATGGAGTAAGGAGGTACTGCAGCAGATCTCAGTGACGTGGGTCTGCTGGCACGGGAAAGGAAAGAAGGAGAAAGACTTTGAACAGAAACCTGATCTTCCATAAGAAGGAAAGATAAGTACGGAACGTAGGAGTTAAAGGGGACGTGGGTTAGGAGAGAACCCTGCCTAGAAGTTCTAAGGGCAAGGCCGGGGCCTGGTCCCCGAGGTTGTATGGATACTAATGGTCCTACACCAGACACCGGTGGAGTAGTGAGCTGTAAATGCACTGCTCCCATCTAAGACTTGAGGGCACAACAGCAACTTGGATAGTGAGCCGGGACTCAGGAGAGAGGAGTCCCCGAAGCAGGCTACAGCTGTCTGCCGTACAAGTAAGGTTCTTGGGAACATCTGTCAGGAGGAACTCCAGTGTAACTCAGTACTAGGAGTACTTCACTTAAAGGCGCTATAAGAGGAGACGTTCAGAGAAGGCACATGTTGGCTGAGTGTTGGAAGGGAGCATTCCATCTGACCGGGAGGTTGACTAAGTCCCTGACCCGGAGGACACAGCACGGAGGCAGGCATCTGTGTGTACTACAGACAGTGAGTAAAGTTTGGGAACTACAGGCCCTGGTGTCCTCCAATTATTCCTGCACCAACACACCCGGTACCACTATATCTGGGTACCAGCTTCTACACCGCCTGTGCCTCTCCTCTACCCCTACATCTACACCACCAATCCCAGTGGATCTGCATGCAGCGTTGGCTTAACAACTCACTTGCCGAACACCACAGGTGGCGTCACAAACTATTCCATTCAATTTCCTTTATTACTTGGGCGCCCAGGGCCACAGACCGGGTCACTGCTGCTGTGACATATCTCACTTACACCGGCCTGGTACCGAGTACCCCACAGCCCTAGGAGGGTGACCCATTAGCAAGTCAGTAGTCCCTCATACTATGAAGTCAATAGCGCCAGCAATGTCTTGCTCCGTGTCTTTTCCAAAGTGGTCCTGTGGGCATCAATGGCCAGTCTTCTGGCGGCAGCAGTCAGTCTCCAGTACCTTCCGCTGCCCCTAATCCATATGCTGCAGTGGCTGACAAGGGTGCAGGCCACAGTCCTGTATGAGCCCAATGTGGCTCTGCAAATATACACTGGCAAAGTCAGGGCACACATGTCTGTCCTGTACCCGGTCACTCTTATGTGGCATGTGCACTGTACTCACGGACATGGAGCATACGGTGCCTTGCTCTCTGGTAGTCACTGGGCACACACTACATGTCTCCTTCTTTCTGGTAGTCACCAGGCACACATTGCACGTCTCCCTCTCTCTGGTCCCCGCTGTTGGTGACAGACGCTGTATTGCGTGCTGCTGGTGCTCTCAGGATGGAGCACTCCTCTCTCTGCACTGCTGCAGTACGCACGGCTCCTCTCCTGGCAGCATTCCCTCTGGAGACAGTGGGGCTAGTCACAGCATCGGTACTCAGGGGGGAGGGGGAGCAGAGCATACCACTCGCCTGACTGAGCTCTGCCCTGGGTTGGTGCCAAACTCCGCTGCTGCGCACGCTTTTCCTTTATATCCCCCCGCCCCTCTCGGTCAGGAGGAAGGTCTGGCTTGCTAATGCTTCCCTCAGACAACAGGGATGCTGCCTCAACAGTTCCGGACCCGGCACGCAGGTACCTGCGGTACGGTCGCCCCCTTACACTAGCACCTCAGATAGTATTAGGACAACTGGCTTTTTCGTGAATTTCAAGATTTGAATTAATAGTTTGATTTACATTCGGAACTAACATATAGAAGCTATGTACTTAGAGGAATCTGTCAGTAGGATCAACCTTCCTAAGCTGTCTATATAGATATATAGGTCATGGAAAGTTGAATAAAATGATTCCCTGATATCTGCGATCTAATGTCTTATTCCCAAGAAATCCACATTTTTTAATGTTTACATTAACTGTTAAGATCTATGGGTAGAACATAGATATCCCTGAGAATCCGTGTCCAGAGTTTCATGTAAATGAAAAGGAGCGTTATCAGTGTGAGACATGTAGGTCAGAAGAGCAGACTGTCGGTCCTCACATGTCTCATATTGGGAAAGCCACTTTTCATTTAAAATAAGCTCTGGAGGAAGATTGACCTGGGTTTATTCAACATTCTATGACTTACAGGCCCATCTTGGTGGCTTGGGAGGGTCCACTCATAAAGAAAGTCTGTAAATCCTGCTTTCTCTGCCCACCCATAGAGAATGCGTATTAGTCTTACGTTCCATGCCTACTCATAGAGAAAGACTTTGAGTTCTATTTCCCCATTGACTCATAGAAAAAGCCTGTGAATCCTACTTTCCCTGCCTACTCATAGAAAAAGACTGTGAGTCCTGCGTTCACTGCACACTCATAGATAAAGCCGATTAGTCCTGTTTTCCCTGTCCACTCATAGTGAAAGCCTGTGAGTCGTGCTTCCCCACCTACTCATAGAGAACATCTATAAGTCCTGCTTTCACCACCCACTCATAGAGAAAGCCTGTTATTCTTGCTTTCCCCGTCCACTCATTGAGAAAGCATGTGAGTCGTGCTTTCACTGCCAACTCATTGAGAAAACATGTGAGTTCTCCTTTCACTGCCCTTTCATAGTTGAAACCTGTGAGTCCTGCTTCCCCGCCTACTCATAGATAAAGTCTATAAGTCTTGCTTTCACCACCCACTCATTGAAAAAGCCTGTGAGTCCTGCTTCCCTGCCTACTCATAGAGAAAGTCTATAAGTCCTGCTTTCACTACCCACTCATAGAGAGAGCCTGTGATTCCAGCTTTCCCCTTACACTTGTAGTACGGGCCCAGATTGGGGGGTGGTCCACTGCTTACCGCGCACAGCCTACACAGAGACGAGACAGAGGCAGATTTCAGTTGCAACAGGTCCGGGTTTTATTGGCCGTCCTCCTGACGACCGTAGCCATACACTGCAGTTCCTTTACAGCTCTGCATACTCAGGTCCGGGTACCTTCACCTTTCCTTCAGTCATAGTGACGTTCCTCACGGATCTTTCGCTGGGGCTGTCCTAGACCTATCTACCGCCAGCGCTTCACCTGCCCGAGGTTGTCATCCAATCGGTACCCCTGGGGCCTTGTCTGTCCTGCGGTGCTTGATATCAGGGCCACCCCCCCCGACTGTCTCTTCCTGTCAGTCCCCTGGTCGAGCTCTCCACCGTTGTCAGTCTTCAGCTCCTGAGCTCCTCCCGGGACTAGACTCTCCTGGAACCCTGTCCTGTCCTATTTATCCCCTCCCTCGGGAATTTCCCTCTTGGGTTCCTATTTCCCCACCCTCCTTGACTAAGCGGTTTCTATAGCCGTAAGCTGCTGTCAAGTTCTAAATTACGCTCCCCCTGCCATCTTGTGGTCAAATCTAGGTATTGCACTCCCTTTTCTATCTTCCCCAGTTGTTACCCTTCTGTCATTGCCAATCTCCGTCTATAGTGCACAAACCATCCCCTCTTCCCTCAGTCAAGTCCGTCCGTCAAGTCACCTTCCCCACACACTCATTGAGAAAGCATATGAGTCCTGCTTTCACTGCTCACTCATTGAGAAAGCATATGAGCCCTGCTTTCACTGCCCACTCATTGAGAAAGCATGAGTCCTGCATTCACCACCCACTCATAGAGAAAGCCTGTGAGTCCTGCTTTCACCACCAACTCATTGAGAAAGCACGTGAGTCCTGTTTTCCACACCTACTCAGAGAAAGTCTGTAAGTCCTGCTTTTCCTGCCAAATCAAAAGCCAAGGGGTCCTGTTTTTCCACCCACTTTTAGAGAAAGCCTATCAGAAATGCTTTCTCCACCCATTCTTAGAAAAAGTCTATGGGTCTTGTTTCCTCACCCACTCAAAAAAAGCCTGTGAGACATCTTGCTTTCCCCAGCCACTCATCAAGAAAGCCTGTGATTCCTGATTTCCTATCCACTCAAACAGAAACCCTCTGCAAGTAAGTCTTATCATGCTGGCTGCTTTGAATATTTTTTTTGTATCTGTGTGATCAGGAAGATCTTTACTAAACTTTTGCTATAACATTTTGGGAACCTCTTCAGTAAAAAACAATAAATCTTTCAATCATATTCAAGTTGGGGGAAAGATTCTCATTCATCTGCCTATTCCGCATGAACATTCGCCATAGTCAAGGTAGTTTTTAGTGTTCCGATTGGTTCATCCCGATACATATTTTCTGTGTGATGATTCTGCCAATATTTATGGAATCCGAAGCGGCTCCCACCATCTGGCTTAGCTCGGGGATTTCTACTGTACTGAAGTCTTTTTAAATGAAATTTGATTAGATCAAGTACAGGTCAGCAAAATTACCATTTAAATTGAACATCGAACACAATCAACATGGTCCGTGGTGACTTTTTGTATTTTCCCAATATTCTCCTTTATCATTTATCAGAAACAATGCATTCCCCCCAGAATCCAATATCTCACAATTTTGCAGAGTGGTGTACATTCCAAATCAGGGAATCGGTTGGAAACAATAGAAAGGAGTCATTAAGGAGTTTGCCTCCAGAGGAACTTTCTACATGTTCTAATTTCCTTTACTTAGCAACCAAATTCAGATTTCCCAAGTGATAATTTCATATTAGTACTTTAATTGCCTATCTTGCTGGCAATACCAAAGGCAATCGGATAGAATATAATTTATATAATTCGTCCTCAAGGTAACTTCTTTCTCGCCATAATGTGGTACTTGTAATAAATAATCAACCCCTTAATAGAAATACTCTTGCGTGTCCATTGCAAGCTAATGAAATACACAGTTAATGCCACTTTTGTGGTATTGATCCTTTACAGATTGCAGCAAACTGAGAATTAGTATTATTAATTGTTAATAGCAATAATGATGGCATTCTGTTGCTTCCTCTCGGAATTTCATTCTTTCCAAATGGAAGCGCCTTCCAGTATTCTCCATCCACACATAATAGTAATAATGATAATTTTGCCATTATAAGACCTATCTAATGTATGATTATGGGAGTCTGATTCCCAATACCTTCACCTGTTAGCAAAACAGCACTGGTGCACCCCAGCCTCTTCTTTGTTTTTTCTTCCGTGCCATAGGATTGTGACTGTGCCCAGTGCTATCCATAAAAGGCCTCCATACACATTAGACTAACGTCAGCCAAGCCCGTTGAAGTAGGCAGGATCATCTGATCGTCTAATGTGTATGAAAACTTCCTGATTTCCAACAACTAATCCTTTTGTTCTCTGCTGGATAAGCCATTTTTGGAGGTGTATGGTAGCGGCTCTCCCGACAGAACACAGTAGTTCTTGGCCAAGTCCAGCATTCCTGTGTTTGGATAGAGCGTGAAGAGATGACTGTTGTCCGAGTGATCACAGCTTGGACCTTAGACTGCTGAAGTGAATGCTGTACAGCAGAACCAGGCAAATCAGACTTATTTGTGTGGCACTGTGTATAATTAAACAATTCAGTGTTCTTCTTATTGGTTGAGGTCTGATCCAGCCATCCCAGCCAACTGATGACCTGTGTTAAAGGTCAATTTTTAAAAAAAATGTTCCATCCTCTCCTAGGTAAAAATGAATAAATCTGGCAAAATTTGAATTCAGCATATTTGTTCAAGTTTGACAGGGAGATTCGATTTTCATGGAATATGGGATTAAAAATTAGAAACCTCTTATATTCACCTCTGCTTGGCTCTCCCCATTCCCCACTCACCACACTTAGTCCTCAGATCAGCTCCTCTATCTACCTTCTTCTATTTTCTCTCTTCTGATTTCTATCCTAGTTTCTTTCCGGGCCTCCCACATTGCCATGCTTTACGTTATGTAAGACACGACAGCACTGAAGGCAATGACGTATGTTACGTACCACGTGATTGTGTGCAATGTGATGCATCTTATTAATGTGGGTCACACCCCACAAGATTGCGAGGATTCTGGTGAAGATAAGTGTTAACAGGTACGCTGATGCAACAGCTCAGACACTGAGGAGACAGTGTTACTTAAACCAACACTATTTATTTGATTAACACACAAAAGGAGCACCTTTGGTACAATATCAGGGGATAGCGCAAATGGTGAAAATGAAACAAGTTATGTTACAAGAAGAATACAGTAACTCAGATGAACAGTTTATTGACACAATGCTATTTACACTCTATCATTCTATTATTACCATTAAATAACTACTGTTGTAAGTGATGTCTTAGTCAGTCTGTAGGCAGCACAAAATGCCACATAGACCCTAAAAGGAGTCGACGATGCTACCCGCAAGGCCATAAGTCCAGGATTGGTGAGTTACTCGGCACACTCAATATTGACCCTTTAATGAGCCTTGCCACATGACTTAGGATAATCGCCGAACCAGAATCTCTATTTGCAGACACCATGTTTAAGAGTGCCGCCCCTTATCAGTGCAAAGTGTGAGATTTGATTTGGCTGGGTGAGAGGTGTCTGACTGAAATCCAAGAGGTAATGTTTTTCCTTGTGAAGAGTGTCATGCCAAGTCTGACATGCCAAGGTAAGAAAACTTTCAAGCTTTGTAATGCTCCTCTGGGAAATTGTGGAGCGTGACATGCCAAGCCTGACAATAGATGGCACTAGAAGTCTAGTCCTCTTTCTCTCTGAAGAGGCAATTTGCATATTTAATTTCCCAGAGGAGCATTGCAAGGCTTAAAAGTCTCCTCACCTTGGCATGCCACTCTCCACAAGGAGAAACATTACCTCTTGGATTCCGGTCAGATGCCTTTCATTCTGCCAAACCAGATCTTACACTTTGCACTGATAAGTGGTGGCACTCCAGAACACAGTGTCTGCAAATTGAGATTCTGGTTTGTCTTTTATTCTAAGTTATGTGGCAAGGCTTGTTAAAGGGTCAATGTTGAATTTTAGGATTTCTAATTCCAATAGGTGGTACTAGAGTTTTAATCTTCTTTTTCTCTGAAGAGGCAATTTTCATGTTTAATTTCCCAGAGGAAAAATTAAGGTGTAAAAGTCTTCTCACCTTAGCATGTCAGACTTGGCATGGCACTCTCCACAAGGAGAAAGTTACCCCTTGGAACTTGGTACACTCGTCTTACTGCCCACTTTTGTTCCCTGACACTTGGCCCCGATACCCACTTTCTACCGTATGCCTACACTGGAAGTGACGGCTTAGGCTACTTTCACACTAGCGTCGGCCGACGTACGTCGCAATACGTCGTTTTGGACAAAAAACGCATCCTGCAAAGTAGCCCGCAGGATGCGTTTTTTCTCCATAGACTTGTTTTAGCGACACATTGCGACGTATGGGCACACGTTGCATCTGTCGTGCGACGGATGCGTCGTGTTTTGGCGGCCACGAAGCACAGAAAAACGTTACATGTAACTTTTTTTGTGCGTCGTGTCCGCCATTTTCGACCGCGCATGCGCGGCTGAAACTCCGCCCCCTCCTCCCTGGACATTACAATGGGGCAACGGATGCGTTGAAAAACTGCATCCGCTGCCCCTGTTGTGCAAAACTTTCACAATGTGCGACGGTACGTCGCCCCGACGCAGGGCGACGTCGTCGCACGACGCTAGTTGAGAGTACCCTTACACGAACTTCCCTTCGCTGCAGCCAAATTGTTTCTCTCTCTGAACTGGTTCTGCTCACTCGAGTCAGCTCTCCTGGCTCTCGTCTCTCTTGAGTCTTTACTCAAATCTGGTATCTTGGCTTCTCTACTTGGATCTGGAGTCTTGACTCCTCTACTTGTATCTGGTCTGTTGACTCCTTTGCTCTCATCTGGTCTCTTGACTCGTATCTGGTGTCTCGTAATAGCGACTATGAGTGTGCTTGCTGTACCTCACATCCATCTTGCTACAGATTTGGGTGTCAACTTCTGCCTTTCACTGCTCTTCTAGGCCTTTATAATTACTTACTATGCCACAGCTGTCATCTCACCTGGTGTCTCCTCCAATCTCTTCCCTGAGGGAACATGCACTTCCCTCTTTAGTTCCTACTAATGCAAGTCTTTCTGCTTTTATTTTCTCTATTGTCTTTGAACAACAGATGGAAGTGTTTGCTTGCAGCCACTGTTAGGCATTACCTGTGTGTCTTCTCACTTATCCATCTCCTTACAGTATCACTGGAAGCCTGAAAGAGAGGAAGACATGGGAAAGAAGACAAAGGAGCCAACTGGGGGACAACTGGGAGTGGTGGTTGATAAAGTTGAGCGAAACGGGTCGAAAAATTTCAAAAGTCACCGACTTTTGGCAAAGTCGGGTTTCATGAAACGAAACCCGACCCTAGGATGAGGTCGGCCACGAGGTCGGCGACTTACGCACCAAAGTCGCGTTTCAAAAGTTTGTTTTGCGCTCTTTTTCAGCCAATCAGGATCCACGGACACTGTGGGCAACGTGATAACATAGGCAGGGGTCACCACCATCTTTCAGAAGGGCATGCAAGTGATTGGCTTGCTTTGGTGGGCGTCACAGGGGGTATAAAAGGGTGTGCACGCCGACCGCCATCTTACTTCTGCCGATCTCAGTATAGGGAGAGGTTGCTGCTGATTCTGTAGGGAGAGCGTTAGGCAGGGAAGAAGACAAAAAAACTGCTTCTGCTGCTAGCGATTTGGCCTGCACAACACACCAGTCACTGTGTGTGCAGTGCAAGGGGAGGCTATATAGTGGTGTATCAGTGGTGTTGGTTGTTGGGCTGCCTTCTAAGGCTTCCTGACATTCCTGCATTGCTGTTTACCCACTGCTCCGCAAACTGCTTTTTTAAAAGCAATCCCAATTTTTTTTTTTTGTCCTGCTGAGAAGAAAAAAAAACTGCTTCTGCTGCTAGCAATTTGGCCTGCACAACACACCAGTCACTGTGTGTGCAGTGCAAGGGGAGGCTATATTGTGGTGTATCAGTGGTGTTGGTTGTTGGGCTGCCTTGTAAGGCTTCCTGACAGGCTGGCATTGCAGTTTACCCACTGCTCTGCAAACTGGTTTTTTAAAAGCAATCCAATCTCCCTTATCCTCTAGTCACTTTTGTCACAGCTGTGCCATCGAGCCTGTCACATAGCGCTCAGATATTCATTGGGCCTCACACAATCCAAAAGTCTCCAGTGTCCAAAAGTGTGTGCAGAGATTCAAAATCTCCCTTATCCTCTAGTCACTTTTGTCACAGCTGTGCCATCGAGCCTGTCACATAGCGCTCAGATATTCATTGGGCCTCACACAATCCAAAAGTGTCCAGTGTCCAAAAGTGTGTGCAGAGATTCAAAATCTCCCTTATCCTCTAGTCACTTTTGTCACAGCTGTGCCATCGAGCCTGTCACATAGCGCTCAGATATTCATTGTGCCTCACACAATCCAAAAGTGTACAGTGTCCACAAGTGTGTGCAGAAATTCAAAATCTCCTCTGTCCTATAGACACCTTGTACCTTGTTTTACATTACTATATAGTTTGTTGGATTTTGTCTACATTTCTACCAAAAATGAGGAAGGCTGGTGGAAGAGGCCGTGGAATTGGGTGGGGGTTGGCAGCTGGTAATGATGGTGTTGGTGGTGGATCTGATGGTAGTGGCAAGAGCAAAATAGGACCGAATGCAGGAGGTGTTGAGCCTGCGTCATCGTCTGGCTACATAAGGCCTCGAACGCTTATTTTTCTAGGAGTTGGCAAACCGCTTTTAAAGCCAGAGCATCAGGAAAAAGTTTTGTCTTACATTGCTGACTCAGCCTCCAGCTCTATCGCCTCCTCTTCTTCAGTTGTAAAAAGTAAAAGCACTGAGTCGTCATTGGAGGCTCATGTTCATGAACCACACCTTTCCTTGTGTCCTTCACCCCAACCAAGATTGAAGGATGACGCAGGCCATACTACTGATTACTCCATGGAGCTGTTTTCACATACCATGCCTGGATTATCAAGTCAAATGGTGAATTACCCAGGCCAAGATGAATCTGACATGGAGTGCACTGATGCACAGCCGCTGATGGATGATTCTGCTGGTACATTCACTCAGAGCACTACATTGTCCTCGCAGTGTACAGAGCCAGATTCTGACCCTGATGAGACTCAGGTGCCCCTTCCCGCACACTATACCACCATACACGGTGACACAGAGGAAGGTGCACATGACATAGAAGAGGAGGTGATGGATGACCCAGTTGTTGACCCAGATTGGCATCCATTGGGGGAAGAGGGTGCTGCTTCCAATAGCTCAGATGAGGAGCATCCACAGCAGACATCGACATCGCAACAGCTGTTATCTGGCAGGCCCGGAGCACTCCAAAGACAGGTTCCAAACATCAAAAGAGTTGCTGGACAGCTTGTCCAGAGGGTCAAAAGTTCACAGCGTGCTAGGCCGCAAAATGTCTGCCAAAGTAGGAAGAGTGCAGTGTGGCACTTTTTTGACCAAAATCCTCATGATCAGGCCAAGGTTATCTGTAAGAAGTGCGCAAAGACCTTTAGCCGAGGGAAAAATCTGAAAAATTTGAATACCAGTTGCATGCTTAGACATTTAACCAGCATGCACTTGCAAGCGTGGACACAACACCAAACCTCAAGTGCCACATGTGCAACTGATCACAGCGAAGGTAGTCAGCAACGCTACATTGTTTCCCCCACTGTAAGCCCACCGGTTAGCACAGCAGCAAATGTTGAGGTGTCTTTGCAAGGCCACAGCAGTCAGGGAATCCCACTGTTATATCAACGAAAGACTGATTCTAGGCCATCATAAAGAACACCAACTCCATCACCATCATCAACCCTCTCTCAGTCCGCCCTGTCCACCGCTACTTCCACCATATGCAGCTCTCAAGTCCAGCTCACCCTCCCAGACACTATGAGTAGGTCAAGAAAGTACTCAGTCTCTCATCCGCGTACACTGGGTTTGAACGCCCACATTGCCAAACTAATCTCGTTTGAGATGATGCCCTATCGGTTGGTGGAAAGCACAGCTTTCCGCGAACTCATGGCCTATGCAGTACCACGCTATGACCTACCCAGTCGCCACTTCTTCTCTCGCAAAGCCATCCCAGCACTCCACCATCATGTGAAAGACCGCATTGTCCATGCACTCAAGCAGTCAGTGAGCGGAAAGGTGCACCTCACAACTGATGCATGGTCCAGTCGGCATGGCCAGGGCCGTTACGTGTCCATCACTGCGCACTGGGTTAATGTGGTGGATGCAGGGTCCACAGGGGACAGCGGTGGTGGGACAGTGCTGCCTAGCCCACGGTATAGGAAACAGTTGGCTGTAGGCGTTCGACCCTCCTCCTCCTCCAGAAGCGAAAGCTCATCCACAGAGCGCAGTCGTACGAGCACTCCATCTGCAGCTGCCACTGTTGCACACGATGTGTCCCCCTATCGAGCAGCTAGTGGAAAGCGTCAGCAGACTGTGTTGCAGATGATGTGTTTGGGCAACAGACACACCGACAAGGTGCTGGCCGAGTACTTGAAGCGACAAACCGAGTCATGGCTGGGCAGTGTACATCTTGAGGCAGGCAAGGTAGTTAGTGATAACGGCCGTAATTTTGTGGCAGCCATAGCCCTTTCAAAACTCAGCCATATACCTTGCTTGGCTCACACCTTGAACCTGGTGGTGCAGTGCTTCCTCAAAAATTATCCGGAGTTAACAGCCCTGCTCCAGAAGGTGCGAAGAATGTGCGCGCACATCCGCCGGTCGCCTGTACACTCCTTTCGTATGCAGAAGCTGCAGCGATTGCTCCACCTTCCCAACCACCGCCTCATTATCGACATTGCAACAAGGTGGAACTCCACCCTGCACATGGTGGAGCGGCTGTGCGAGCAGAGGCAGGCCATAATGCATTTGTGGGAGGATACACGGCCAGGCACTTTGAGAGCAGACATGGAGTTGACAGGTGTGCAGTGGTCGAAGCTGAAAGACCTCTGTAAAGTCCTTCAGTGTTTTGAGGAATGCACACGGCTGGTAAGCGCAGACGACGCCATCCTAAGCATGAGCATCCCACTTATGCGTCTGCTCATGCAAACTTTGACGCACCTTAAGGAGCAGGCGTCTGCAGCCAATGTTGATGAGGAGGAAGAGGAGGAGGGAATCCTTGATGACATTCAGCCATTGTCTGCTCAGGGACCTCTCCTGGACGAGGTGGAGGAAGAAGAGGAGGAGGAGGAGGATGATGGGGATGATTACTTAGGGGAGGAGGATGCATCTCGTGGGGCAAGTGAAAATGTTGGCGTGGCAAGGTCTGGTACAGGGTTTGTGTGTGACTGGAGGGATGTGGATTTGCCAGAAAGTGCTCCTCCAACCAGCACTCGCAGTGCATCATTGACACCGGGAACATTGGCCCACATGTCAGATTATGCCTTGCAGATCCTAAAAAGGGACCCACGCATTGCCAAAATGATGAACGATGACGACTACTGGTTGGCCAGCATCCTGGATCCACGCTATAAAGGCAAATTACAAAACATCATGCCACAGGAGAACCTTGACCTAATATTGGCTAATAAACAAGCAACTCTGGTAAATCGGTTGCTTGAGGCATTCCCAGCACACAGCAGCGGTGATGGTTCTCACACGAGCCGTACGGGCCGGGGGCAGCTTGGCAGAGGTGTTTGCGGTGCACACAGCAGAAGTGGCGTTGGAGACAGGGGTTTCATGACAATGTTGTGGACTGATTTTTCAAATACCGCTCACACAACTGGTAATACTGCATCGATGGAAAGTGACAGGAGACAGCAGTTGTCAACTATGGTTACAAACTACTTTTCCTCCCATATCGATGTTCTCCCACACAGGTCATTCCCCTTTGACTATTGGGCCGCTAAACTGGACACCTGGCCTGAATTGGCCCAATATGCCTTACAGGAGCTCGCTTGCCCAGCTGCAAGTGTGCTATCGGAAAGAGTCTTCAGTGCAGCTGGATCAATCCTGACAGAAAAAAGGACCCGTCTGTCAACCCAAAATGTGGATGATCTAACCTTCATTAAAATGAACCATGCATGGGTTTCCAAGGATTTTGTCCCACCTGCCCCTGATGACACATAGGGTGACAGAAAAATGGCTTGCTTTGGTCCACCTCTTCCTGGGACTTCACCTATTTCGCCTTTTGCATCAGCTGAATGTCCAACATCAACATATGCCACTTTCTAAAACTCCCTAACTGTGCTGCCTCCCCCCCCATGGCCGGGGTCAACACCTAGCGCACGACACCGTGCGAGTGCCGTTGCCCTGGACAGGTGGGTAGGCCGACTCTTGGGCGCGGGCACTGGCACAGGGTCCCTCATAGTGCAATCAAGTGTCTCTGACGGTGGTGGTGCACACCCGCCGTCAGACACACCGCTGTACTATGAGGGGCCCAGTGCCAGTACCGACGCCCACGAGTGGGCCCCCCTTGCTTGGGCAGGGCCCCAGCATTTGCAATCTTTACCTCTCCCTGCTCCTCCGCTGTGTAATCTGGGCCGTCAAATCCATACTGTGCCTGACACAGTCTGAGCCTGCCTCCTAATGTATAGACATATATTTTGAATGTGTACGCTATCCATACATGTTATCCAGGGATACGGTACCCTTTCTAACCTTTGTGCAATCACGTGCAATCCATACTGGGCCTAACACCGTCTGAGCCTGCCTCCTGAGACATATATTTTGAATGTGTACGCTATCCATACATGTTATCCGGGGATACGGTACCCTTTCTCACCTTTGTGCAATCACGTGTAATCCATACTGGGCGTGAGAACGGCTGGCGAGCTGTTAAGCAAGCTACAGCACCTGTGGTTTGCACACGTAAGTTTTTCATTTTTTCAGGAATGACGGTTAGGCCTAATTCTGGAACTGCGGTTGACCTGCACTTACTGGGAAATCATTGTTCGCGGGTAATAATTGTAATCAGTGATCCCCATCACTAACGTTGTTCAGCGGGTTATCTGCACCTGTAAGCGACAAACGCTGGCCTTTTCAGTGTAGCGCACATGCAGCCACGGACATGTAAGGGCATGACACACCAGTTATTGGCCAATCTCATGTGCCAGAGCCTCACGTGTCCCTCTAGTAAGCCGGACTAGGACCGCGGGGCATGACGGAGTCTCGTTCGTTAACGGAATTAAGCTTGCAATGTGTGCATCTGTTCTGTAGCTGGCATGGTTGAGGTTTCCCAGGTGGAGTCGAATTTAACCGTAGGCTCCACTCCTGGTGGTGCCCTTCTGGACATTCCTTTAAGGTTCAGCTTTGCAACCATACTGCCCACGTAAAACAAACACTTTGCCTTCATGAACGCTGTTTGGAGGGTCATGACTCGTGGGAATAACGCCGCCCAATCAGTTAACCTGCTAGAGAGATCCTTTGTTGCTCCCAAGCATGACATCACACTCCCTAGGAAGAAGGTAATGCCACTGTGGCGACCGTACTCCTGGGGGCGACACAAGTGCACTGATGCCCAGCCACTGCTCGATGAATCTGCTGGTACATTGACCCAGACCACTACATTACCCTCGCACGCTACCCGGCCTGAATCTGACCCTGATGAAACTCAGGTTACCCTTCCCATATACAGTTCCATCTTACACGGTGACAAAGAGGAAGCTGCAGATGAAAGTGCAGGTTCGGCCCACCCGCCATCAGACACACCACCGTACTATCAGGGGCCCTGTGCCAGTGCCGTCGCCAACGAGTGGGCCCCCCCTGCTTGCCCAGGATCACAGCACTTGCAAAGTTGAAATACTGTGCAGTGAGATGGAAGATGGGGACGACGAGGAGTCTAGACTAGTACAGGGATTCCCTAGCGAGGAGACTTATTTGATTGTTTTCAATGTTGGGACAGCAATTTTTGGGGAGCACTATACTCTGGAGAATGATAGATGGGGCCCACCATACACTGGAACATTCCAAAGGTGGACATCAGACACTGGAGCAGCATTTACAGGGCCCATTATACACTAGAGCATTGGGGGCCCATTATGTTTGGAGCATTATTTGGGCCCATAAGACAGTGGAGCTTCATCCATGGGGACCAACATATACTGTAGCATTATGTGGAGCTCATCATATACTGTTTCAAACATTATATGGGACCAATGATTCTGTATGGAGAAATAGATGGGCCTCGTCATGAGATGTAAAAAGTGAAGTATTTTTCATTGTACTATACCGCTATTTCTCTGCCGTATCGGAGCATGATGAGTTGTGGCATGTGTAAAAGGGGCGCTCTTTCGCCCAGGGCACATGAAAACCTGCAGCCAGCCCTCCCCCCCACAACTTTAGCCAAATAACCCCCATTTTTCAGTGCGTAACTTGTATTATGAAGTTAATTAAGGTTGACAAGCTTAAGTAAGAAGAATTGATGCTTTTGGCATTCAAATGGGCACTGTAGGTGTGTTTCCTGTCCTCCTCTCACTGCCGACTTTTATTCCCCATTGACTTACATTGGGTTTCGTGTTTCGGGACGACCCCGACTTTTCCCTATAATCGGACGATCTTGCTCGACCCGACTTTTGGAAAAGTCGGGTTTCACGAAACGAAACGCGACCCTAAAAAACCAAAAGTCGCTCAACTCTAGTGGTTGAGATATAGGGAGGGCTGAAGAGAGGTGAGCAAATCATTTTTTCATTCCTCTTCTATGATATAAAATCAATCAAAACTACAGCGGGATAGATTTTATACAGCTAAAATACATACTAATAAACTTTGGATTATGGCAAATCTGAATTTCTAAGAAAATTCAAAATAAATTAAATTCATTCTGAATCTATTTGCTCATTTATACTACTGGGTTCTTGTTAGGTTATTGGTTTTCATTAGCCTCTTCTTCTGTCCTTCTGTACAGTCAGTTTATTCTACAGTGACCTTGCAGGTCTTTCTTTTTCATCTCCTTGTTTGCACTGTTCCCACTCCTTCTCCCAGGATGAAGCAGATCCTAGAAGACAGTAATCCACATGCCAAATGAATGGTTGCCTGAAGCTGAAATGATGTGTTGATTCAATTGTTACAGTTTCTTTTTAAGGGGGTCTATGCTGGAAATCCAAATAAACCAAATAGCGGGAGTGTTAAAGGCAAAAATTTGATCTGTAGCCACAGTAAGAGGGAGTTTACTTCATATAATCACTGAGAAATAACAAACAACTTATCTGTCTTTAGTATGCTCCCCCTAGTGGTGGCTACAATGAGCCAGAATATTACCACTGGACTGTGTGAAAGGCAGCAGGAGATATTAAGCTTGGAAGTCTGCTATCTTCCTGAATTAATGCCCCTTGGACTGAGTATGCCTTCTATTTTTGTGTTGATGATGGCTTGTTTGTGTCTCTATTTTGTCCAAGACCCTTTAGATTTTTACTTGTCCGTCTGTTTAGTGGACTGCAGGACATTCTATGGCTACTTTCAACCACCTGCATTTTTTATATTCTCCTTTAAGAAATCAACTATTGAAAACTTAAAAACTTCTCTATGGAATATGAAAAGTAAATCTCTAATGCCAGGAAATATGCTAAAAAACCACCTCCTATTGTCCTTAGGCTACTTTCACACATCAGTTTTTTGCCGTCAGGCAGGATCCGGCTATTTTTAGAAAAAACGGATCCGGCATAAATTTTGGAGAACTGTAGAAACGGATCCGTTTTTTTGCTGGATCCGTCTAGCAGGTTATATCTGTTCCTGGGGGCTGGCCAATTGGATCTGAGCATGCGCAGACTTAAAAAACCTGATCCGGTGGCTGGATCCGTCTTTTTCTGGATCCGGCGCATTCCGGCGCCCATAGACTTTCATTGTAGCAAAAAGCTGGAAGCGCCGGATCCGGCGCTTCCGGCTTTTTCGCCGGAGACAAAAAACATTACAGTAGCCGTTTTTTCCAGACGCCGGAATGAGACAAGTTGCCGGCAAAAAACGGATGAAACGCAATGCCATCCGGCACGATCCGGCGCTAATGCAAGTCAATGGGGAAAAACTGGATCCGGCATTGCATTTTGCCGGATCCGGTTTTACAAAAAAAAAGCCGGATCGCGCCTGAAGGCAAAAAACTGATGTGTGAAAGAGGCCTAATGCTGCCAACCGTGATCTGTGCTAATTTCTCACTTGTACTACAGTAATAACATTCCAGCCGTGTGCCTGTGAGATTTACATTAGTGATGAGCGAACATGCTCAGTGATATATGGTGTGAGGGGTTGATAGGCTTAGCTTCTCCTTGAGATAGACTCAGGCACAAACATGTGGTTAAAGTCTCTCGGTGGTTTATTGCCTCATAAACCAAAAACAAAATGGTAACAGAAAATCAGCCTGTCCAGCTCAAATGAAAATAAACAGTTCATACACTGTCCTGCCCAGGTCCTCTGGTACAACACATACAGCAGCTCTAGCAGGAGCTAGCAATCTGGAGGCTTGCTTTCCTCCACACACATGGACAGAGAATAATAATCTGGCTGGATATTTAACTCCCCTCCAGCCACACCTTGGAGGGGGAGATATGGTGGGTATGCATCCTGCCCATCTCTAACCTACCCACCATGAAAGTCATGCCCATATAGCAACTGGATTGCTCTCAGCACATATCATGCTGGAGAAAACACTTATGACTTTCACATCACACAGGCACTGGAAAGCAATCTTTGTGACACATATCTCCCCTCAACACTGTTGCCTCTGGGCCTGCGTCAGGGTCTCTTCAATGGTAACATCATGCACAGTGACTTTAGGACTGGCTCTCAGGCAAGGGGTTTGAGCAAGTTCACGTGATAGACCTGATGCGGCTTCCTTCGCCCCGGCTGGTGTACTTTATAATTAACTTCGCTCAGTTTTTCCACCACCTCGTATGGACCTTGCCATTTGGCTAGGAACTTGCTCTCCACTAGAGTTGAGCGAAACGGGTCGAAAAATTTCAAAAGTCGCCGACTTTTGGCAAAGTCGGGTTTCATGAAACG
Source organism: Dendrobates tinctorius (assembly GCF_039654945.1). NCBI lineage: Eukaryota > Metazoa > Chordata > Amphibia > Anura > Dendrobatidae > Dendrobates > Dendrobates tinctorius. The sequence continues at coordinate 5,728,893 of NW_027361674.1, forward strand.
AAACCCGACCCTAGGATGAGGTCGGCCACGAGGTCGGCGACTTACGCGCCAAAGTCGCGTTTCAAAAGTTTGTTTTGCGCTCTTTTTCAGCCAATCAGGATCCACGGACACTGTGGGCAACGTGATGACATAGGCAGGGGTCACCACCATCTTTCAAAAGGGCATGCAAGTGATTGGCTTGCTTTGGTGGGCGTCACAGGGGGTATAAAAGGGCGTGCACACCGACCGCCATCTTACTTCTGCCGATCTCAGTATAGGGAGAGGTTGCTGCTGATTCTGTAGGGAGAGCGTTAGGCAGGGAAGAAGACAAAAAAACTGCTTCTGCTGCTAGCGATTTGGCCTGCACAACACACCAGTCACTGTGTGTGCAGTGCAAGGGGAGGCTATATAGTGGTGTATCAGTGGTGTTGGTTGTTGGGCTGCCTTCTAAGGCTTCCTGACATTCCTGCATTGCTGTTTACCCACTGCTCCGCAAACTGCTTTTTTAAAAGCAATCCCAATTTTTTTTTTTTTGTCCTGCTAAGAAGAAAAAAAAACTGCTTCTGCTGCTAGCAATTTGGCCTGCACAACACACCAGTCACTGTGTGTGCAGTGCAAGGGGATGCTATATTGTGGTGTTGGTTGTTGGGCTGCCTTTTAAGGCTTCCTGACAGGCTGGCATTGCTGTTTACCCACTGCTCTGCAAACTGCTTTTTTAAAAGCAATCTAATCTCCCTTATCCTCTAGTCACTTTTGTCACAGCTGTGCCATCGAGCCTGTCACATAGCGCTCAGATATTCATTGGGCCTCACACAATCCAAAAGTGTCCAGTGTCCAAAAGTGTGTGCAGAGATTCAAAATCTCCCTTATCCTCTAGTCACTTTTGTCACAGCTGTGCCATCGAGCCTGTCACATAGCGCTCAGATATTCATTGGGCCTCACACAATCCAAAAGTGTCCAGTGTCCAAAAGTGTGTGCAGAGATTCAAAATCTCCCTTATCCTCTAGTCACTTTTGTCACAGCTGTGCCATCGAGCCTGTCACATAGCGCTCAGATATTCATTGTGCCTCACACAATCCAAAAGTGTCCAGTGTCCAAAAGTGTGTGCAGAGATTCAAAATCTCCCTTATCCTCTAGTCACTTTTGTCACAGCTGTGCCATCGAGCCTGTCAAATAGCGCTCAGATATTCATTGGGCCTCACACAATCCAAAAGTGTCCAGTGTCCAAAAGTGTGTGCAGAGATTCAAAATCTCCCATATCCTCTAGTCACTTTTGTCACAGCTGTGCCATCGAGCCTGTCACATAGTGCTCAGATATTCATTGGGCCTCACACAATCCAAAAGTGTCCAGTGTCCAAAAGTGTGTGCAGAGATTCAAAATCTCCCTTATCCTCTAGTCACTTTTGTCACAGCTGTGCCATCGAGCCTGTCACATAGCGCTCAGATATTCATTGGGCCTCACACAATCCAAAAGTGTCCAGTGTCCAAAAGTGTGTGCAGAGATTCAAAATCTCCCTTATCCTCTAGTCACTTTTGTCACAGCTGTGCCATCGAGCCTGTCACATAGCGCTCAGATATTCATTGGGCCTCACACAATCCAAAAGTGTCCAGTGTCCAAAAGTGTGTGCAGAGATTCAAAATCTCCCTTATCCTCTAGTCACTTTTGTCACAGCTGTGCCATCGAGCCTGTCACATAGCGCTCAGATATTCATTGTGCCTCACACAATCCAAAAGTGTACAGTGTCCACAAGTGTGTGCAGAAATTCAAAATCTCCTCTGTCCTATAGACACCTTGTACCTTGTTTTACATTACTATATAGTTTGTTGGATTTTGTCTACATTTCTACCAAAAATGAGGAAGGCTGGTGGAAGAGGCCGTGGAATTGGGCGGGGGTTGGCAGCTGGTAATGATGGTGTTGGTGGTGGATCTGATGGTAGTGGCAAGAGCAAAATAGGACCGAATGCAGGAGGTGTTGAGCCTGCGTCATCGTCTGGCTACATAAGGCCTCGAACGCTTAGTTTTCTAGGAGTTGGCAAACCGCTTTTAAAGCCAGAGCATCAGGAAAAAGTTTTGTCTTACATTGCTGACTCAGCCTCCAGCTCTATCGCCTCCTCTTCTTCAGTTGTAAAAAGTAAAAGCACTGAGTCGTCATTGGAGGCTCATGTTCATGAACCACACCTTTCCTTGTGTCCTTCACCCCAACCAAGATTGAAGGATGACGCAGGCCATACTACTGATTACTCCATGGAGCTGTTTTCACATACCATGCCTGGATTATCAAGTCAAATGGTGAATTACCCAGGCCAAGATGAATCTGACATGGAGTGCACTGATGCACAGCCGCTGATGGATGATTCTGCTGGTACATTCACTCAGAGCACTACATTGTCCTCGCAGTGTACAGAGCCAGATTCTGACCCTGATGAGACTCAGGTGCCCCTTCCCGCACACTATACCACCATACACGGTGACACAGAGGAAGGTGCACATGACATAGAAGAGGAGGTGATGGATGACCCAGTTGTTGACCCAGATTGGCATCCATTGGGGGAAGAGGGTGCTGCTTCCAATAGCTCAGATGAGGAGCATCCACAGCAGACATCGACATCGCAACAGCTGTTATCTGGCAGGCCCGGAGCACTCCAAAGACAGGTTCCAAACATCAAAAGAGTTGCTGGACAGCTTGTCCAGAGGGTCAAAAGATCACAGCGTGCTAGGCTGCAAAATGTCTGCCAAAGTAGGAAGAGTGCAGTGTGGCACTTTTTTGACCAAAATCCTCATGATCAGGCCAAGGTTATCTGTAAGAAGTGCGCAAAGACCTTTAGCCGAGGGAAAAATCTGAAAAATTTAAATGCCAGTTGCATGCTTAGACATTTAACCAGCATGCACTTGCAAGCGTGGACACAACACCAAACCTCAAGTGCCACATGTGCAACTGATCACAGCGAAGGTAGTCAGCAACGCTACATTGTTTCCCCCACTGTAAGCCCACCGGTTAGCACAGCAGCAAATGTTGAGGTGTCTTTGCAAGGCCACAGCAGTCAGGGAATCCCACTGTTATATCAACGAAAGACTGATTCTAGGCCATCAGAAAGAACACCAACTCCATCACCATCATCAACCCTCTCTCAGTCCGCCCTGTCCACCGCTACTTCCACCATATGCAGCTCTCAAGTCCAGCTCACCCTCCCAGACACTATGAGTAGGTCAAGAAAGTACTCAGTCTCTCATCCGCGTACACTGGGTTTGAACGCCCACATTGCCAAACTAATCTCGTTTGAGATGATGCCCTATCGGTTGGTGGAAAGCACAGCTTTCCGCGAACTCATGGCCTATGCAGTACCACGCTATGACCTACCCAGTCGCCACTTCTTCTCTCGCAAAGCCATCCCAGCCCTCCACCATCATGTGAAAGACCGCATTGTCCATGCACTCAAGCAGTCAGTGAGCGGAAAGGTGCACCTCACAACTGATGCATGGTCCAGTCGGCATGGCCAGGGCCGTTACGTGTCCATCACTGCGCACTGGGTTAATGTGGTGGATGCAGGGTCCACAGGGGACAGCGGTGGTGGGACAGTGCTGCCTAGCCCACGGTATAGGAAACAGTTGGCTGTAGGCGTTCGACCCTCCTCCTCCTCCTCCTCCTCCAGAAGCGAAAGCTCGTCCACAGAGCGCAGTCGTACGAGCACTCCATCTGCAGCTGCCACTGTTGCACACGATGTGTCCCCCTATCGAGCAGCTAGTGGAAAGCGTCAGCAGGCTGTGTTGCAGATGATGTGTTTGGGCAACAGACACACCGCCGAGGTGCTGGCCGAGTACTTGAAGCGACAAACCAAGTCATGGCTGGGCAGTGTACATCTTGAGGCAGGCAAGGTAGTTAGTGATAACGGCTGTAATTTTGTGGCAGCCATAGCCCTTTCAAAACTCAGCCATATACCTTGCTTGGCTCACACCTTGAACCTGGTGGTGCAGTGCTTCCTCAAAAATTATCCGGAGTTAACAGCCCTGCTCCAGAAGGTGCGAAGACTGTGCGCGCACATCCGCCGGTCGCCTGTACACTCCGTTCGTATGCAGAAGCTGCAGCGATTGCTCCACCTTCCCAACCACCGCCTCATTATCGACATTGCAACAAGGTGGAACTCCACCCTGCACATGGTGGAGCGGCTGTGCGAGCAGAGGCAGGCCATAATGCATTTGTGGGAGGATACACGGCCAGGCACTTTGAGAGCAGACATGGAGTTGACAGGTGTGCAGTGGTCGAAGCTGAAAGACCTCTGTAAAGTCCTTCAGTGTTTTGAGGAATGCACACGGCTGGCAAGCGCAGACGACGCCATCCTAAGCATGAGCATCCCACTTATGCGTCTGCTCATGCAAACTTTGACGCACCTTAAGGAGCAGGCGTCTGCAGCCAATGTTGATGAGGAGGAAGAGGAGGAGGGAATCCTTGATGACATTCAGCCATTGTCTGCTCAGGGACCTCTCCTGGACGAGGTGGAGGAAGAAGAGGAGGAGGAGGAGGATGATGGGGATGATTACTTAGGGGAGGAGGATGCATCTCGTGGGGCAAGTGAAAATGTTGGCGTGGCAAGGTCTGGTACAGGGTTTGTGCGTGACTGGAGGGATGTGGATTTGCCAGAAAGTGCTCCTCCAACCAGCACTCGCAGTGCATCATTGACACCGGGAACATTGGCCCACATGTCAGATTATGCCTTGCAGATCCTAAAAAGGGACCCACGCATTGCCAAAATGATGAACGATGACGACTACTGGTTGGCCAGCATCCTGGATCCACGCTATAAAGGCAAATTACAAAACATCATGCCACAGGAGAACCTGGACCTAATATTGGCTAATAAACAAGCAACTCTGGTAAATCGGTTGCTTGAGGCATTCCCAGCACACAGCAGCGGTGATGGTTCTCACACGAGCCGTACGGGCCGGGGGCCGCTTGGCAGAGGTGTTCGTGGTGCACACAGCAGAAGTGGCGTTGGAGACGGGGGTTTCATGACAATGTTGTGGACTGATTTTTCAAATACCGCTCACACAACTGGTAATACTGCATCGATGGAAAGTGACAGGAGACAGCAGTTGTCAACTATGGTTACAAACTACTTTTCCTCCCATATCGATGTTCTCCCACACAGGTCATTCCCCTTTGACTATTGGGCTGCTAAACTGGACACCTGGCCTGAATTGGCCCAATATGCCTTACAGGAGCTCGCTTGCCCAGCTGCAAGTGTGCTATCGGAAAGAGTCTTCAGTGCAGCTGGATCAATCCTGACAGAAAAAAGGACCCGTCTGTCAACCCAAAATGTGGATGATCTAACCTTCATTAAAATGAACCATGCATGGGTTTCCAAGGATTTTGTCCCACCTTCCCCTGATGACACATAGGGTGACAGAAAAATGGCTTGCTTTGGTCCACCTCTTTCTGGGACTTCACCTATTTCGCCTTTTGCATCAGCTGAATGTCCAACATCAACATATGCCACTTTCTAAAACTCCCTAACTGTGCTGCCTCCCCCCCCATGGCCGGGGTCACCACCTAGCGCATGACACCGTGCGAGTGCCGTTGCCCTGGACAGGTGGGTAGGCCGACTCTTGGGTGCGGGCACTGGCACAGGGTCCCTCATAGTGCAATCAAGTGTCTCTGACGGTGGTGGTGCACACCCGCCGTCAGACACACCGCTGTACTATGAGGGGCCCAGTGCCAGTACCGACGCCCACGAGTGGGCCCCCCTTGCTTGGGCAGGGCCCCAGCATTTGCAATCTTTACCTCTCCCTGCTCCTCCGCTGTGTAATCTGGGCCGTCAAATCCATACTGTGCCTCACACCGTCTGAGCCTGCCTCCTGATGTATAGACATATATTTTGAATGTGGTTTGCACACGTAAGTTTTTCATTTTTTCAGGAATGACGGTTAGGCCTAATTCCGGAACTGCGGTTGACCTGCACTTACTGGGAAATCATTGTTCGTGGGTAATAATTGTAATCAGTGATCCCCATCACTAACGTTGTTCAGCGGGTTATCTGCACCTGTAAGCGACAAACGCTGGCCTTTTCAGTGTAGCGCACATGCAGCCACGGACATGTAAGGGCATGACACACCAGTTATTGGCCAATCTCATG